>NW_028126009.1:0-467732 GCF_965194825.1 Balaenoptera physalus
TCTTCTTCCTGATGGGAAAATAGAGTGACCTGTGCCTGTCCCAACACCTAGAGCTAGTCTCTCATTGGTTCCCCCTCTTCCCGTTCATTCTCAGAACAAATTGCAACCTGTACGGAACAGGAGGTTAAAGGTGCTGATTCTTCAAAGAGGGAGATTGCTAGTAAAGGGGCTGGAATGGCGAACCCGAGCACAAGGAGATGAGAAATGAGGTGCATTTTAGATATCTTTCCCGATCACACCGTGTACCATCTTCTGGGTTTCTCATGCATGTTTTCGATGTAGGAAGATGCCCTTGAACCTGGAGATTTGGGACCCATGGGATGGGTACCACGCAGTATTACTTTAAAGGGTCTGCGTTTGCTCACCCAACCTCACCAAAACTCTCAGCCCCAAGAGTGTCCACCCTTATGTCTCAATCAGCTGTGGGTCTAGATATGGTCAATCCAGGTGGCATCACAGCCCCTGAACGAATTTTGTAAGAATTTCTCTCTCCTTCACTGTCTTTGTTTCACGGGTTTTAAAAGTAATTGATTTTTATAATGGGGTTTAGCTGCTTTTCACTGCTGTGTTTATGCCGCTTTACACCTACTTGACTCACTTACAGAGAGATATCAATACATAGGTTTTAAGATTCTTACTAGTCAGATATATTCTTGGGCGGTGAATAGGGTGTGTTGAGTCCAATTCACTGAGCAAGGAGTAGGTCTTGTCTATTACCTATTGGGTTTATGGAACGGTATCTGAGCTAATTTGAAACCCTTGTTTTATGCATCACCCCACCTCACCTTTCCCGTTAGGCAGCCATAGTGTGTTTTCTAAACGTGTGACTCTGTTCTGTTTTGTAATTCAGTTCAAGGGTAGCGGTTTTTACATTCCCTCTATAAGTGATATCTTATGATAAGTGTCTTTTTCTGTGTGACTTATTTCACTTAGAATCGTCGTACCTAAATACACTCATCATGCTGCTACTAGCCTTATGACGTTGATTTCATGACTGAGTGATATTCCATTGTACATAAGGACCACAACTTCTTTATCCATTTTTCTCTTTCCTGGGATATTTAAGGTGTAACGAAGTGGAGGTTCTTGTCAACAGAGCAGCCCTAAACTTTGGGGTGCCTGTGTCTTGCTGATTTTTAGTTTTCCCAATTTATACGCCCATGAGTGGAAGTGCCCTATGCTCTCTAAGCTGAGTTTTTTAGATGTTTCAGGACACACCATACACTTCTCCAGAGTGGCTGTTGGCAATTTACATCCTGCCCATCAGCGTAGCAAGGCTCCCGTTTCTCCATGGCCTGTCCTGCATTTCTGGTTTTGACACTTTATTCAGCATGGCCCTTTTGACCGATGGGAAGCGAGACTTCTTTGTAGCGCTGATTTGCCTTTCCAGGTTGCTTGGTTGGCCAAAAAGGGCGTATGTGTTTTTTCCTGAATATATTCAGGAAAAAACGCATACGCCCTTTTTGGCCAAGGGCATCATTTTCGAGGTTTTGCCGCTTTTCCTGTGCTTTAAAGGCGATTCGAATCTCTCTCCTGAAATCTGTTTCCTGCAATTCTGCCTTGCTTTCAAATCCTCTTCGTTGCCTTCCCTCAATATATTTGTGAACGAGAGTGATCATGTATAAGTCTGCAGGTTTGTGAATTGCAGTGCCCCTGAGCTCCATTTTTCAACTCGCTTTCTTGGAAGCTGGCCGCAAAAGCGCAGGATTGCTTCAGGCCCTACTGTGGTCCCGGGCGGCAGGCTGAGCCTGTGGTTAATTCTTCTTCCTGATGGGAAAATAGAGTGACCTGTGCCTGTCCCAACACCTAGAGCTAGTCTCTCATTGGTTCCCCCTCTTCCCGTTCATCCTCAGGACAAATTGCAACCTGTACGGAAGAGGAGGTTAAAGGTACTGATTCTCCAAGGAGGGAGATTGCTAGTAAAGCGGCTGGAATGGCGAACCCGAGCACAAGGAGATGAGAAATGAGGTGCGTTTTAGAAACCTTTCCCGATCACACGGTGTACCAAATTCTGGGTTTCTCATGCATGTTTTCGATGTAGGAAGATGCTCTTGAAACTGGAGATTTGGGACCCATGGGATGGGTACCACGCAGTATTACTTTAAAGGGTCTGCGTTTGCTCACCCAACCTCACCAAACCTCTCAGCCCCAATAGTGTCCACCCTTATGTCTCAATCAGCTGTGGGTCTAGATATGGTCAATCCAGGTGGCATCTCAGCCACTGAACGAATTTTGTAAGAATTTCTCTCTCCTTCACTGTCTTTGTTTCACGGGTTTTTAAAAGTAATTGATTTTTATAATGGGGTTTAGCTGCTTTTCACTGCTGTGTTTATGCCGCTTTACACCCACTTGACTCACTTACAGAGAGATATCAATACATAGGTTTTAAGATTCTTACTAGTCAGATATATTCTTGGGCGGTGAATAGGGTGTGTTGAGTCCAATTCACTGAGCAAGGAGTAGGTCTTGTGTATTACCTATTGGGTTTATGGAACGGTATCTGAGCTAATTTGAAACCCTTGTTTTATGCATCACCCCACCTCACCTTTCCCGTTAGGCAGCCATAGTGTGTTTTCTAAACGTGTGACTCTGTTCTGTTTTGTAATTCAGTTCAAGGGTAGCGGTTTTTACATTCCCTCTATAAGTGATATCTTATGGTAAGTGTCTTTTTCTGTGTGACTTATTTCACTTAGAATCGTCGTTCCTAAATCCACTCATCATGCTGCTACTAGCCTTATGACGTTGATTTCATGGCTGAGTGATATTCCATTCTATATAAGGACCACAACTTCTTTATCCATTTTTCTCTTTCCTGGGATATTTAAGGTGTAACGAAGTGGAGGTTCTTGTCAACAGAGCAGCCCTAAACTTTGGGGTACCTGTGTCTTTCTGATATTTAGTTTTCCTAATTTATACGCCCATGAGTGGAAGTGCCCTATGCTCTCTAAGCTGAGTTTTTAGATGTTTCAGGACACACCGTACACTTCTGCAGAGTGGCTGCTGGCAATTTACATCTCGCCCATCAGCGTAGCAAGGCTCCCGTTTCTCCATGGCCTGTCCTGCATTTCTGGTTTTGACACTTTATTCAGCATGGCCCTTTTGACCCGATGGGAAGCGAGACTTCTTTGTAGCGCTGATTTGCCTTTCCAGGTTGCTGGATTGGCCAAAAAGGGCGTATGCGTTTTTTCCTGAATATATTCAGGAAAAAACGCATACGCCCTTTTTGGCCAAGGGCATCATTGTCGAGGTTTTGCCGTTTTTCCTGTGCTTTAAAGGCGATTCGAATCTCCCTCCTGAAATCTGTTTCCTGCAATTCTGCCTTGCTTTCAAATCCTCTTCGTTGCCTTCCCTCAAAATATTTGTGGACGAGAGTGATCATGTATAAGTCTGCAGGTGTGTGAATTGCAGTGCCCCTGAGCTCCATTTTTCAACTCGCTTTCTTGGGAGCTGGCCGCCAAAGGGCAGGATTGCTTCAGGCCCTCTTCTGGTTCCGGGCGGCAGGCTGAGCCTGTGGTTAATTCTTCTTCCTGATGGGAAAATAGAGTGACCTGTGCCTGTCCCAACACCTAGAGCTAGTCTCTCATTGGTTCCCCATCTTCCCGTTCATCCTCAGGACAAATTGCAACCTGTACGGAACAGGATGTTAAAGGTGCTGATTCTCCAAGGAGGGAGATTGCTAGTTAAGCGGCTGGAATGGCGAACCCGAGCACAAGGAGATGAGAAATGAGGTGCGTTTTAGAAACCTTTCCCGATCACACGGTGTACAGTCTTCTGGCTTTCTCATGCATGTTTTCGATGTAGGAAGATGCCCTTGAACCTGGATATTTGGGACCCATGGGATGGGTACCACGCAGTATTACTTTAAAGGGTCTGCGGTTGCTCACCCAACCTCACCAAACCTCTCAGCCCCAAGAGTGTCCACCCTTATGTCTCAATCAGCTGTGGGTCTAGATATGGTCAATCCAGGTGGCATCACAGCCCCTGAACGAATTTTGTAAGAATTTCTCTCTCTTTCACTGTCTTTGTTTCACGGATTTTTAAAAGTAATTGATTTTTATAATGGGGTTTAGATGCTTTTCACTGCTGTGTTTCTGCCGCTTTACACCCACTTGACTCACTTACAGAGAGATATCAATACATAGGTTTTAAGATTCTTACTAATCAGATATATTCTTGGGCGGTGAATAGGGGGTGTTGAGTCCAATTCTCTGAGCAAGGACTCGGTCTTGTCTATTACATACTGGGTTTATGGAACGGTATCTGAGCTAATTTGAAACCCTTGTTTTATGCATCACCCCACCTCACCTTTCCCGTTAAGCAGCCATAGTGTGTTTTCTAAACGTGTGACTCTGCTCTGTTTTGTAATTCAGTTCAAGGGTAGAGGTTTTTATATTCCCTCTATAAGTGATATCTTATGATAAGTGTCTTTTTCTGTGTGACTTATTTCACTTAGAATCGTCCTTCCTAAATCCACTCATATTGCTGCTAGTAGCATTATGACGTTGTTTTCATAGCTGAGTGATATTCCATTGTACATAAGGACCACAACTTCTTTATCCATTTTTCTCTTTCCTGGGATATTTAAGGTGTAACGAAGTGGAGGTTCTTGTCAACAGAGCAGCCCTAAACTTTGGGGTGCCTGTGTCTTGCTGATTTTTAGTTTTCCCAATTTATACGCCCATGAGTGGAAGTGCCCTATGCTCTCTAAGCTGAGTTTTTTAGATGCTTCAGGACACACCGTACACTTCTCCAGAGTGGCTGTTGGTAATTTACATCCCGCCCATCATCGTAACCAGGCTCCCGTTTCTCCATGGCCTGTCCTGCATTTCTGGTTTTGACACTTTACTCAGCATGGCCCTTTTGACCGATGGGAAGCGAGACTTCATTGTAGCGCTGATGTGCCTTTCCACGTTGCTTGGTTGGCCATAAAGGGCGTATGCGTTTTTTCCTGAATATATTCAGGAAAAAACGCATACGCCCTTTTTGGCCAAGGGCATCATTGTCGAGGTTTTGCCGCTTTTCCTGTGCTCTAAAGGCGATTCGAATCTCCCTCCTGAAATCTGTTTCCTGCAATTCTGCCTTGCTTTCAAATCCTCTTCGTTGCCTTCCCTCACTATAACTGTGGAGGAGAGTTATCATTTATAAGTCTGCAGGTTTGTGAATTGCAGTGCCCCTGAGCTCCATTTTTCAACTCGCTTTCTTGGGAGCTGGCCGCAAAAGGGCAGGATTGCTTCAGGCCCTATTCTGGTTCCGGGCGGCAGGCTGAGCCTGTGGTTAATTCTTCTTCCTGATGGGAAAATAGAGTGACCTGTGCCTGTCCCAACACCTAGAGCTAGTCTCTCATTGGTTCCCCCTCTTCCCGTTCATCCTCAGGACAAATTGCAACCTGTACGGAACAGGAGGTTAAAGGTGCTGATTCTCCAAGGAGGGAGATTGCTAGTAAAGCGGCTGGAATGGCGAACCCGAGCACAAGGAGATGAGAAATGAGGTGCGTTTTAGATACCTTTCCCGATCACACGGTGTACAGTCTTCTGGGTTTCTCATGCATATTTTCGATGTAGGAAGATGCCCTTGAACCTGGAGATTTGGGACCCATGGGATGGGTACCACTCAGTATTACTTTAAAGGGTCTGCGTTTGCTCACCCAACCTCACCAAACCTCTCAGCCCCAAGAGTGACCACCCTTATGTCTCAATCAGCTGTGGGTCTAGATATGGTCAATCCAGGTGGCATCACAGCCCCTGAACGAATATTGTAAGAATTTCTCTCTCCTTCACTGTCTTTGTTTCACGGGTTTTTAAAAGTAATTGATTTTTATAATGGGGTTTAGCTGCTTTTCACTGCTGTGTTTATGCCGCTTTACAGCCACCTGACTCACTTACAGAGAGATATCAATACATAGGTTTTAAGATTCTTACTAGTCAGATATATTCTTGGGCAGTGAATAGGGGGTGTTGAGTCCAATTCACTGAGCAAGGAGTAGGTCTTGTCTATTACCTATTGGGTTTATGGAACGGTATCTGAGCTAATTTGAAACCCTTGTTTTATGCATCACCCCACCTCACCTTTCCCGTTAAGCAGCCATAGTGTGTTTTCTAAACGTGTGACTCTGTTCTGTTTTGTAATTCAGTTCAAGGGTAGCGGTTTTTACATTCCCTCTATAAGTGATATCTTTTGATAACTGTCTTTTTCTGTGTGACTTATTTCACTTAGAATTGTCCTTCCTAAATCCACTCATCTTGCTGCTCCTAGCCTTATGACGTTGATTTCATGGCTGAGTGATATTCCATTGTACATAAGGACCACAACTTCTTTATCCATTTTTCTCTTTCCTGGGATATTTAAGGTGTAACGAAGTGGAGGTTGTTGTCAACAGAGCAGAGGTAAACTTTGCGGTGCCTCTGTCTTGCTGATTTTTAGTTTTCCCAATTTATACGCCCATGAGTGGTAGTGCCCTATGCTCTCTAAGCTGAGTTTTTTAGATGTTTCAGGACATACCGTACACTTCTCCAGAGTGGCTGTTGGCAATTTACATCCTGCCCATCAGCGTAGCAAGGCTCCCGTTTCTCCATTGCCTGTCCTGCATTTCTGGTTTTGACACTTTATTCAGCATGGCCCTTTTGACCGATGGGAAGCGAGACTTCTTTGTAGCGCTGATTTGCCTTTCCAGGTTGCTTGGTTGGCCAAAAAGGGCGTATGCGTTTTTTCCTGAATATATTCAGGAAAAAACGCATACGCCCTTTTTGGCCAAGGGCATCATTGTCGAGGTTTTGCCGCTTTTCCTGTGCTTTAAAGGCGATTCGAATCTCCCTCCTGAAATCTGTTTCCTGCAATTCTGCCTTGCTTTCAAATCCTCTTCGTTGCCTTCCCTCAATATATTTGTGGACGAGAGTGATCATTTATATGTCTGCAGGTTTGTGAATTGCAGTGCCCCTGAGCTCCATTTTTCAACTCGCTTTCTTGGGAGCTGGCCGCAAAAGCGCAGGATTGCTTCAGGCCCTACTCTGGTCCCGGGCGGCAGGCTGAGCCTGTGGTTAATTCTTCTTCCTTATGGGAAAATAGAGTGACCTGTGCCTGTCCCAACACCTAGAGCTAGTCTCTCATTGGTTCCCCCTCTTCCCGTTCATACTCAGGACAAATTGCAACCTGTATGGAACAGGATGTTAAAGGTGCTGATTCTCCAAGGAGGGAGATTGCTAGTAAAGCGGCTGGAATGGCGAACCCGAGCACAAGGAGATGAGAAATGAGGTGCGTTTTAGAAACCTTTCCCGATCACACGGTGTACCATCTTCTGGGTTTCTCATGCATGTTTTCGATGTAGGAAGATGCCCTTGAACCTGGAGATTTGGGACCCATGGGATGGGTACCATGCAGTATTACTTTAAAGGGTCTGCGTTTGCTCACCCAACCTCACCAAACCTCTCAGCCCCAAGAGTGTCCACCCTTATGTCTCAATCAGCTGTGGGTCTAGATATGGTCAATCCAGGTGGCATCACAGCCCCTGAACGAATTTTGTAAGAATTTCTCTCTCTTTCACTGTCTTTGTTTCACGGGTTTTTAAAAGTAATTGATTTTTATAATGGGGTTTAGCTGCTTTTCACTGCTGTGTTTATGCCGCTTTACACCCACTTGACTCACTTACAGAGAGATATCAATACATAGGTTTTAAGATTCTTACTAGTCAGATATATTCTTGGGCGGTGAATAGGGTGTGTTGAGTCCAATTCACTGAGCAAGGAGTAGGTCTTGTCTATTACCTATTGGGTTTATGGAACGGTATCTGAGCTAATTTGAAACCCTTGTTTTATGCATCACCCCACCTCACCTTTCCCGTTAGGCAGCCATAGTGTGTTTTCTAAACGTGTGACTCTGTTCTGTTTTGTAATTCAGTTCAAGGGTAGCGGTTTTTACATTCCCTCTATAAGTGATATCTTATGGTAAGTGTCTTTTTCTGTGTGACTTATTTCACTTAGAATCGTCGTTCCTAAATCCACTCATCATGCTGCTACTAGCCTTATGACGTTGATTTCATGGCTGAGTGATATTCCATTGTATATAAGGACCACATCTTCTTTATCCATTTTTCTCTTTCCTGGGATATTTAAGGTGTAACGAAGTGGAGGTTCTTGTCAACAGAGCAGCCCTAAACTTTGGGGTGCCTGTGTCTTGCTGATTTTTAGTTTTCCCAATTTATACGCCCATGAGTGGAAGTGCCCTATGCTCTCTAAGCTGAGTTTTTTAGATGTTTCAGGACACACCGTACACTTCTCCAGAGTGGCTGTTGGCAATTTACATCCTGCCCATCAGCGTAGCAAGGCTCCCGTTTCTCCATGGCCTGTCCTGCATTTCTGGTTTTGACACTTTATTCAGCATGGCCCTTTTGACCGATGGGAAGCGAGACTTCTTTGTAGCGCTGATTTGCCTTTCCAGGTTGCTTGGTTGGCCAAAAAGGGCGTATGCGTTTTTTCCTGAATATATTCAGGAAAAAACGCATACGCCCTTTTTGGCCAAGGGCATCATTTTCGAGGTTTTGCCGCTTTTCCTGTGCTTTAAAGGCGATTCGAATCTCTCTCCTGAAATCTGTTTCCTGCAATTCTGCCTTGCTTTCAAATCCTCTTCGTTGCCTTCCCTCAATATATTTGTGGACGAGAGTGATCATGTATAAGTCTGCAGGTTTGTGAATTGCAGTGCCCCTGAGCTCCATTTTTCAACTCGCTTTCTTGGAAGCTGGCCGCAAAAGCGCAGGATTGCTTCAGGCCCTACTGTGGTCCCGGGCGGCAGGCTGAGCCTGTGGTTAATTCTTCTTCCTGATGGGAAAATAGAGTGACCTGTGCCTGTCCCAACACCTAGAGCTAGTCTCTCATTGGTTCCCCCTCTTCCCGTTCATCCTCAGGACAAATTGCAACCTGTACGGAAGAGGAGGTTAAAGGTACTGATTCTCCAAGGAGGGAGATTGCTAGTAAAGCGGCTGGAATGGCGAACCCGAGCACAAGGAGATGAGAAATGAGGTGCGTTTTAGAAACCTTTCCCGATCACACGGTGTACCAACTTCTGGGTTTCTCATGCATGTTTTCGATGTAGGAAGATGCTCTTGAAACTGGAGATTTGGGACCCATGGGATGGGTACCACGCAGTATTACTTTAAAGGGTCTGCGTTTGCTCACCCAACCTCACCAAACCTCTCAGCCCCAATAGTGTCCACCCTTATGTCTCAATCAGCTGTGGGTCTAGATATGGTCAATCCAGGTGGCATCTCAGCCACTGAACGAATTTTGTAAGAATTTCTCTCTCCTTCACTGTCTTTGTTTCACGGGTTTTTAAAAGTAATTGATTTTTATAATGGGGTTTAGCTGCTTTTCACTGCTGTGTTTATGCCGCTTTACACCCAGTTGACTCACTTACAGAGAGATATCAATACATAGGTTTTAAGATTCTTACTAGTCAGATATATTCTTGGGCGGTGAATAGGGTGTGTTGAGTCCAATTCACTGAGCAAGGAGTAGGTCTTGTCTATTACCTATTGGGTTTATGGAACGGTATCTGAGCTAATTTGAAACCCTTGTTTTATGCATCACCCCACCTCACCTTTCCCGTTAGGCAGCCATAGTGTGTTTTCTAAACGTGTGACTCTGTTCTGTTTTGTAATTCAGTTCAAGGGTAGCGGTTTTTACATTCCCTCTATAAGTGATATCTTATGATAAGTGTCTTTTTCTGTGTGACTTATTTCACTTAGAATCGTCGTTCCTAAATCCACTCATCATGCTGCTACTAGCCTTATGACGTTGATTTCATGGCTGAGTGATATTCCATTCTATATAAGGACCACAACTTCTTTATCCATTTTTCTCTTTCCTGGGATATTTAAGGTGTAACGAAGTGGAGGTTCTTGTCAACAGAGCAGCCCTAAACTTTGGGGTACCTGTGTCTTCCTGATTTTTAGTTTTCCCAATTTATACGCCCATGAGTGGAAGTGCCCTATGCACTCTAAGCTGAGTTTTTAGATGTTTCAGGACACACCGTACACTTCTGCAGAGTGGCTGCTGGCAATTTACATCTCGCCCATCAGCGTAGCAAGGCTCCCGTTTCTCCATGGCCTGTCCTGCATTTCTGGTTTTGACACTTTATTCAGCATGGCCCTTTTGACCGATGGGAAGCGAGACTTCTTTGTAGCGCTGATTTGCCTTTCCAGGTTGCTGGATTGGCCAAAAAGGGCGTATGCGTTTTTTCCTGAATATATTCAGGAAAAAACGCATACGCCCTTTTTGGCCAAGGGCATCATTGTCGAGGTTTTGCCGTTTTTCCTGTGCTTTAAAGGCGATTCGAATCTCCCTCCTGAAATCTGTTTCCTGCAATTCCGCCTTGCTTTCAAATCCTCTTCGTTGCCTTCCCTCAAAATATTTGTGGACGAGAGTGATCATGTATAAGTCTGCAGGTTTGTGAATTGCAGTGCCCCTGAGCTCCATTTTTCAACTCGCTTTCTTGGGAGCTGGCCGCAAAAGCGCAGGATTGCTTCAGGCCCTACTCTGGTCCCGGGCGGCAGGCTGAGCCTGTGGTTAATTCTTCTTCCTGATGGGAAAATAGAGTGACCTGTGCCTGTCCCAAAACCTAGAGCTAGTCTCTCATTGGTTGCCCCTCTTCCCGTTCATCCTCAGGACAAATTGCAACCTGTACGGAACAGGAGGTTAAAGGTGCTGATTCTCCAAGGAGGGAGATTGCTAGTAAAGCGGCTGGAATGGCGAACCCGAGCACAAGGAGATGAGAAATGAGGTGCGTTTTAGAAACCTTTCTCGATCACACGGTGTACCATCTTCTGGGTTTCTCATGCATGTTTTCGATGTAGGAAGATGCCCTTGAACCTGGAGATTTGGGACCCATGGGATGGGTACCACGCAGTATTACTTTAAAGGGTCTGCGTTTGCTCACCCAACCTCACCAAACCTCTCAGCCCCAATAGTGTCCACCCTTATGTCTCAATCAGCTGTGGGTCTAGATATGGTCAATCCAGGTGGCATCTCAGCCACTGAACGAATTTTGTAAGAATTTCTCTCTCCTTCACTGTCTTTGTTTCACGGGTTTTTAAAAGTAATTGATTTTTATAATGGGGTTTAGCTGCTTTTCACTGCTGTGTTTATGCCGCTTTACACCCAGTTGACTCACTTACAGAGAGATATCAATACATAGGTTTTAAGATTCTTACTAGTCAGATATATTCTTGGGCGGTGAATAGGGTGTGTTGAGTCCAATTCACTGAGCAAGGAGTAGGTCTTGTCTATTACCTATTGGGTTTATGGAACGGTATCTGAGCTAATTTGAAACCCTTGTTTTATGCATCACCCCACCTCACCTTTCCCGTTAGGCAGCCATAGTGTGTTTTCTAAACGTGTGACTCTGTTCTGTTTTGTAATTCAGTTCAAGGGTAGCGGTTTTTACATTCCCTCTATAAGTGATATCTTATGATAAGTGTCTTTTTCTGTGTGACTTATTTCACTTAGAATCGTCGTTCCTAAATCCACTCATCATGCTGCTACTAGCCTTATGACGTTGATTTCATGGCTGAGTGATATTCCATTCTATATAAGGACCACAACTTCTTTATCCATTTTTCTCTTTCCTGGGATATTTAAGGTGTAACGAAGTGGAGGTTCTTGTCAACAGAGCAGCCCTAAACTTTGGGGTACCTGTGTCTTCCTGATTTTTAGTTTTCCCAATTTATACGCCCATGAGTGGAAGTGCCCTATGCACTCTAAGCTGAGTTTTTAGATGTTTCAGGACACACCGTACACTTCTGCAGAGTGGCTGCTGGCAATTTACATCTCGCCCATCAGCGTAGCAAGGCTCCCGTTTCTCCATGGCCTGTCCTGCATTTCTGGTTTTGACACTTTATTCAGCATGGCCCTTTTGACCGATGGGAAGCGAGACTTCTTTGTAGCGCTGATTTGCCTTTCCAGGTTGCTGGATTGGCCAAAAAGGGCGTATGCGTTTTTTCCTGAATATATTCAGGAAAAAACGCATACGCCCTTTTTGGCCAAGGGCATCATTGTCGAGGTTTTGCCGTTTTTCCTGTGCTTTAAAGGCGATTCGAATCTCCCTCCTGAAATCTGTTTCCTGCAATTCTGCCTTGCTTTCAAATCCTCTTCGTTGCCTTCCCTCAAAATATTTGTGGACGAGAGTGATCATGTATAAGTCTGCAGGTTTGTGAATTGCAGTGCCCCTGAGCTCCATTTTTCAACTCGCTTTCTTGGGAGCTGGCCGCAAAAGCGCAGGATTGCTTCAGGCCCTACTCTGGTCCCGGGCGGCAGGCTGAGCCTGTGGTTAATTCTTCTTCCTGATGGGAAAATAGAGTGACCTGTGCCTGTCCCAACACCTAGAGCTAGTCTCTCATTGGTTCCCCCTCTTCCCGTTCATCCTCAGGACAAATTGAAACCTGTACGGAACAGGAGGTTAAAGGTGCTGATTCTCCAAGGAGGGAGATTGCTAGTAAAGCGGCTGGAATGGCGAACCCGAGCACAAGGAGATGAGAAATGAGGTGCGTTTTAGAAACCTTTCTCGATCACACGGTGTACCATCTTCTGGGTTTCTCATGCATGTTTTCGATGTAGGAAGATGCCCTTGAACCTGGAGATTTGGGACCCATGGGATGGGTACCACGCAGTATTACTTTAAAGGGTCTGCGTTTGCTCACCCAACCTCACCAAACCTCTCAGCCCCAAGAGTGTCCACCCTTATGTCTCAATCAGCTGTGGGTCTAGATATGGTCAATCCATGTGGCATCACAGCCCCTGAACTAATTTTGTAAGAATTTCTCTCTCTTTCACTGTCTTTGTTTCACGGGTTTTTAAAAGTATTTGATTTTTATAATGGGGTGTAGCTGCTTTTCACTACTGTGTTTATGCCACTTTACACCCACTTGACTCACTTACAGAGAGATATCAATACATAGGTTTTAAGATTCTTACTACTCAGATATATTCTTGGGCGGTGAATAGGGGATGTTGAGTCCAATTCATTGAGCAAGGAGTAGGTCTTGTCTATTACCTATTGGGTTTATGGAACGGTATCTGAGCTAATTTGAAACCCTTGTTTTATGCATCACTCCACCTAAACTTTCCCGTTAAGCAGCCATAGTGTGTTTTCTAAACGTGTGACTCTGTTCTGTTTTGTAATTCAGTTCAATGGTAGCGGTTTTTACATTCCCTCTATAAGTGATATCCTATGATAAGTGTCTTTTTCTCTGTGACTTATTTCACTTAGAATCGTCGTACCTAAATCCACTCATCATGCTGCTACTAGCCTTATGACGTTGATTTCATGGCTGAGTGATATTCCATTGTACATAAGGACCACAACTTCTTTATCCATTTTTCTCTTTCCTGGGATATTTAAGGTGTAACGAAGTGGAGGTTGTTGTCAACAGAGCAGCCCTAAACTTTGGGGTGCCTGTGTCTTCCTGATTTTTAGTTTTCCCAATTTATACGCCCATGAGTGGAAGTGTCCTATGCTCTCTAAGCTGAGTTTTTTAGATGCTTCAGGACACACCGTACACTTCTCCAGAGTGGCTGCTGGCAATTTACATCCCGCCCATCAGCGTAGCCAGGCTCCCGTTTCTCCATGGCCTGTCCTGCATTTCTGGTTTTGACACTTTATTCAGCATGGCCCTTTTGACCGATGGGAAGCGAGACTTCTTTGTAGCGCTGATTTGCCTTTCCAGGTTTCTTGGTTGGCCAAAAAGGGCGTATGCGTTTTTTCCTGAATATATTCAGGAAAAAACGCATACGCCATTTTTGGGCAAGGGCATCATTGTCGAGGTTTTGCCGCTTTTCCTGTGCTTTAAAGGCGATTCGAATCTCCCTCCTGAAATCTGTTTCCTGCAATTCTGCCTTGCTTTCAAATCCTCTTCGTTGCCTTCCCTCAATATATTTGTGGACGAGAGTGATCATTTATATGTCTGCAGGTTTGTGAATTGCAGTGCCCCTGAGCTCCATTTTTCAACTCGCTTTCTTGGGAGCTGGCCGCAAAAGCGCAGGATTGCTTCAGGCCCTACTCTGGTCCCGGGCGGCAGGCTGAACCTGTGGTTAATTCTTCTTCCTTATGGGAAAATAGAGTGACCTGTGCCTGTCCCAACACCTAGAGCTAGTCTCTCATTGGTTCCCCCTCTTCCCGTTCATACTCAGGACAAATTGCAACCTGTATGGAACAGGATGTTAAAGGTGCTGATTCTCCAAGGAGGGAGATTGCTAGTAAAGCGGCTGGAATGGCGAACCCGAGCACAAGGAGATGAGAAATGAGGTGCGTTTTACAAACCTTTCCCGATCACACGGTGTACCATCTTCTGGGTTTCTCATGCATGTTTTCGATGTAGGAAGATGCCCTTGAACCTGGAGATTTGGGACCCATGGGATGGGTACCACGCAGTATTACTTTAAAGGGTCTGCGTTTGCTCACCCAACCTCACCAAACCTCTCAGCCCCAAGAGTGTCCACCCTTATGTCTCAATCAGCTGTGGGTCTAGATATGGTCAATCCAGGTGGCATCACAGCCCCTGAACGAATTTTGTAAGAATTTCTCTCTCCTTCACTGTCTTTGTTTCACGGGTTTTTAAAAGTAATTGATTTTTATCATGGGGTTTAGCTGCTTTTCACTGCTGTGTTTATGCCGCTTTACAGCCACCTGACTCACTTACAGAGAGATATCAATACATAGGTTTTAAGATTCTTACTAGTCAGATATATTCTTGGGTGGTGAATAGGGGGTGTTGAGTCCAATTCACTGAGCAAGGAGTAGGTCTTTTCTATTACCTATTGGGTTTATGGAACGGTATCTGAGCTAATTTGAAACCCTTGTTTTATGCATCACCCCACCTCACCTTTCCCGTTAAGCAGCCATAGTGTGTTTTCTAAACGTGTGACTCTGTTCTGTTTTGTAATTCAGTTCAAGGGTAGCGGTTTTTATATTCCCTCTATAAGTGATATCTCATGATAAGTGTCTTTTTCTGTGTGACTTATTTCACTTAGAATCGTCGTTCCTAAATCCACTCATCATGCTGCTACTAGCCTTATGACGTTGATTTCATGGCTGAGTGATATTCCATTCTATATAAGGACCACAACTTCTTTATCCATTTTTCTCTTTCCTGGGATATTTAAGGTGTAACGAAGTGGAGGTTCTTGTCAACAGAGCAGCCCTAAACTTTGGGGTACCTGTGTCTTCCTGATTTTTAGTTTTCCCAATTTATACGCCCATGAGTGGAAGTGCCCTATGCACTCTAAGCTGAGTTTTTAGATGTTTCAGGACACACCGTACACTTCTGCAGAGTGGCTGCTGGCAATTTACATCTCGCCCATCAGCGTAGCAAGGCTCCCGTTTCTCCATGGCCTGTCCTGCATTTCTGGTTTTGACACTTTATTCAGCATGGCCCTTTTGACCGATGGGAAGCGAGACTTCTTTGTAGCGCTGATTTGCCTTTCCAGGTTGCTGGATTGGCCAAAAAGGGCGTATGCGTTTTTTCCTGAATATATTCAGGAAAAAACGCATACGCCCTTTTTGGCCAAGGGCATCATTGTCGAGGTTTTGCCGTTTTTCCTGTGCTTTAAAGGCGATTCGAATCTCCCTCCTGAAATCTGTTTCCTGCAATTCTGCTTTGCTTTCAAATCCTCTTCGTTGCCTTCCCTCAAAATATTTGTGGACGAGAGTGATCATGTATAAGTCTGCAGGTTTGTGAATTGCAGTGCCCCTGAGCTCCATTTTTCAACTCGCTTTCTTGGGACCTGGCCGCAAAAGCGCAGGATTGCTTCAGGCCCTACTCTGGTCCCGGGCGGCAGGCTGAGCCTGTGGTTAATTCTTCTTCCTGATGGGAAAATAGAGTGACCTGTGCCTGTCCCAACACCTAGAGCTAGTCTCTCATTGGTTCCCCCTCTTCCCGTTCATCCTCAGGACAAATTGCAACCTGTACGGAACAGGAGGTTAAAGGTGCTGATTCTCCAAGGAGGGAGATTGCTAGTAAAGCGGCTGGAATGGCGAACCCGAGCACAAGGAGATGAGAAATGAGGTGCGTTTTAGAAACCTTTCTCGATCACACGGTGTACCATCTTCTGGGTTTCTCATGCATGTTTTCGATGTAGGAAGATGCCCTTGAACCTGGAGATTTGGGACCCATGGGATGGGTACCACGCAGTATTACTTTAAAGGGAATGCGTTTGCTCACCCAACCTCACCAAACCTCTCAGCCCCAAGAGTGTCCACCCTTATGTCTCAATCAGCTGTGGGTCTAGATATGGTCAATCCAGGTGGCATCTCAGCCACTGAACGAATTTTGTAAGAATTTCTCTCTCCTTCACTGTCTTTGTTTCACGGGTTTTTAAAAGTAATTGATTTTTATAATGGGGTTTAGCTGCTTTTCACTGCTGTGTTTATGCCGCTTTACACCCACTTGACTCACTTACAGAGAGATATCAATACATAGGTTTTAAGATTCTTACTAGTCAGATATATTCTTGGGCGGTGAATAGGGTGTGTTGAGTCCAATTCACTGAGCAAGGAGTAGGTCTTGACTATTACCTATTGGGTTTATGGAACGGTATCTGAGCTAATTTGAAACCCTTGTTTTATGCATCACCCCACCTCACCTTTCCCGTTAGGCAGCCATAGTGTGTTTTCTAAACGTGTGACTCTGTTCTGTTTTGTAATTCAGTTCAAGGGTAGCGGTTTTTACATTCCCTCTATAAGTGATATCTTATGATAAGTGTCTTTTTCTGTGTGACTTATTTCACTTAGAATCGTCGTTCCTAAATCCACTCATCATGCTGCTAGTAGCCTTATGACGTTGATTTCATGGCTGAGTGATATTCCATTCTATATAAGGACCACAACTTCTTTATCCATTTTTCTCTTTCCTGGGATATTTAAGGTGTAACGAAGTGGAGGTTCTTGTCAACAGAGCAGCCCTAAACTTTGGGGTACCTGTGTCTTCCTGATTTTTAGTTTTCCCAATTTATACGCCCATGAGTGGAAGTGCCCTATGCACTCTAAGCTGAGTTTTTAGATGTTTCAGGACACACCGTACACTTCTGCAGAGTGGCTGCTGGCAATTTACATCTCGCCCATCAGCGTAACAAGGCTCCCGTTTCTCCATGGCCTGTCCTGCATTTCTGGTTTTGACACTTTATTCAGCATGGCCCTTTTGACCGATGGGAAGCGAGACTTCTTTGTAGCGCTGATTTGCCTTTCCAGGTTGCTGGATTGGCCAAAAAGGGCGTATGCGTTTTTTCCTGAATATATTCAGGAAAAAACGCATACGCCCTTTTTGGCCAAGGGCATCATTGTCGAGGTTTTGCCGTTTTTCCTGTGCTTTAAAGGCGATTCGAATCTCCCTCCTGAAATCTGTTTCCTGCAATTCTGCCTTGCTTTCAAATCCTCTTCGTTGCCTTCCCTCAAAATATTTGTGGACGAGAGTGATCATGTATAAGTCTGCAGGTTTGTGAATTGCAGTGCCCCTGAGCTCCATTTTTCAACTCGCTTTCTTGGGAGCTGGCCGCAAAAGCGCAGGATTGCTTCAGGCCCTACTCTGGTCCCGGGCGGCAGGCTGAGCCTGTGGTTAATTCTTCTTCCTGATGGGAAAATAGAGTGACCTGTGCCTGTCCCAACACCTAGAGCTAGTCTCTCATTGGTTCCCCCTCTTCCCGTTCATCCTCAGGACAAATTGAAACCTGTACGGAACAGGAGGTTAAAGGTGCTGATTCTCCAAGGAGGGAGATTGCTAGTAAAGCGGCTGGAATGGCGAACCCGAGCACAAAGAGATGAGAAATGAGGTGCGTTTTAGAAACCTTTCTCGATCACACGGTGTACCATCTTCTGGGTTTCTCATGCATGTTTTCGATGTAGGAAGATGCCCTTGAACCTGGAGATTTGGGACCCATGGGATGGGTACCACGCAGTATTACTTTAAAGGGTCTGCGTTTGCTCACCCAACCTCACCAAACCTCTCAGCCCCAAGAGTGTCCACCCTTATGTCTCAATCAGCTGTGGGTCTAGATATGGTCAATCCATGTGGCATCACAGCCCCTGAACTAATTTTGTAAGAATTTCTCTCTCTTTCACTGTCTTTGTTTCACGGGTTTTTAAAAGTATTTGATTTTTATAATGGGGTGTAGCTGCTTTTCAATACTGTGTTTATGCCACTTTACACCCACTTGACTCACTTACAGAGAGATATCAATACATAGGTTTTAAGATTCTTACTAGTCAGATATATTCTTGGGCGGTGAATAGGGGATGTTGAGTCCAATTCACTGAGCAAGGAATAGGTCTTGTCTATTACCTATTGGGTTTATGGAACGGTATCTGAGCTAATTTGAAACCCTTGTTTTATGCATCACTCCACCTAACCTTTCCCGTTAAGCAGCCATAGTGTGTTTTCTAAACGTGTGACTCTGTTCTGTTTTGTAATTCAGTTCAATGGTAGCGGTTTTTACATTCCCTCTATAAGTGATATCCTATGATAAGTGTCTTTTTCTCTGTGACTTATTTCACTTAGAATCGTCGTACCTAAATCCACTCATCATGCTGCTACTAGCCTTATGACGTTGATTTCATGGCTGAGTGATATTCCATTGTACATAAGGACCACAACTTCTTTATCCATTTTTCTCTTTCCTGGGATATTTAAGGTGTAACGAAGTGGAGGTTGTTGTCAACAGAGCAGCCCTAAACTTTGGGGTGCCTGTGTCTTCCTGATTTTTAGTTTTCCCAATTTATACGCCCATGAGTGGAAGTGTCCTATGCTCTCTAAGCTGAGTTTTTTAGATGCTTCAGGACACACCGTACACTTCTCCAGAGTGGCTGCTGGCAATTTACATCCCGCCCATCAGCGTAGCCAGGCTCCCGTTTCTCCATGGCCTGTCCTGCATTTCTGGTTTTGACACTTTATTCAGCATGGCCCTTTTGACCGATGGGAAGCGAGACTTCTTTGTAGCGCTGATTTGCCTTTCCAGGTTTCTTGGTTGGCCAAAAAGGGCGTATGCGTTTTTTCCTGAATATATTCAGGAAAAAACGCATACGCCCTTTTTGGCCAAGGGCATCATTGTCGAGGTTTTGCCGCTTTTCCTGTGCTTTAAAGGCGATTCGAATCTCCCTCCTGAAATCTGTTTCCTGCAATTCTGCCTTGCTTTCAAATCCTCTTCGTTGCCTTCCCTCAATATATTTGTGGACGAGAGTGATCATGTAAAAGTCTGCAGGTTTGTGAATTGCAGTGCCCCTGAGCTCCATTTTTCAAATCGCTTTCTTGGGAGCTGGCCGCAAAAGCGCAGGATTGCTTCAGGCCCTACTCTGGTCCCGGGCGGCAGGCTGAGCCTGAGGTTAATTCTTCTTCCTGATGGGAAAATAGAGTAACCTGTGCCTGTCCCAACACCTAGAGCTAGTCTCTCATTGGTTCCCCCTCTTCCCGTTCATCCTCAGGACAAATTGCAACGTTTACGGAACAGGAGGTTAAAGGTGCTGATTCTCCAAGGAGGGAGATTGTTAGTAAAGCGGCTGGAATGGCGAACCCGAGCACAAGGAGATGAGAAATGAGGTGCGTTTTAGAAACCTTTCACGATCACACGGTGTACCAACTTCTGGGTTTCTCATGCATGTTTTCGATGTAGGAAGGTGCCCTTGAAACTGGAGATTTGGGACCCATGGGATGGGTACCACGCAGTATTACTTTAAAGGGTCTGCGTTTGCTCACCCAACCTCACCAAACCTCTCAGCCCCAAGAGTGTCCACCCTTATGTCTCAATCAGCTGTGGGTCTAGATATGGTCAATCCAGGTGGCATCTCAGCCCCTGAACGAATTTTGTAAAAATTTCTCTCTCCTTCACTGTCTTTGTTTCACGGGTTTTTAAAAGTAATTGATTTTTATAATGGGGTTTAGCTGCTTTTCACTGCTGTGTTTATGCCGCTTTACACCCACTTGACTTACTTACAAAGAGATATCAATACATAGGTTTTAAGATTCTTACTAGTCAGATATATTCTTGGGCGGTGAATAGGGTGTGTTGAGTCCAATTCACTGAGCAAGGAGTAGGTCTTGTCTATTACCTATTGGGTTTATGGAACGGTATCTGAGCTAATTTGAAACCCTTGTTTTATGCATCACCCCACCTCACCTTTCCCGTTAGGCAGCCATAGTGTGTTTTCTAAACGTGTGACTCTGTTCTGTTTTGTAATTCAGTTCAAGGGTAACGGTTTTTACATTCCCTCTATAAGTGATATCTTATTATAAGTGTCTTTTTCTGTGTGACGTATTTCACTTAGAATCGTCGTACCTAAATCCACTCATCATGCTGCTACTAGCCTTATGACGTTGATTTCATGGCTGAGTGATATTCCATTGAACATAAGGAGCACAACTTCTTTATCCATTTTTCTCTTTCCTGGGATATTTAAGGTGTAACGAAGTGGAGGTTCTTGTCAACAGAGCAGCCCTAAACTTTGGGGTGCCTGTGTCTTGCTGATTTTTAGTTTTCCCAATTTATACGCCCATGAGTGGAAGTGCCCTATGCTCTCTAAGCTGAGTTTTTTAGATGTTTCAGGACATACCGTACACTTCTCCAGAGTGGCTGTTGGCAATTTACATCCTGCCCATCAGCGTAGCAAGGCTCCCGTTTCTCCATTGCCTGTCCTGCATTTCTGGTTTTGACACTTTATTCAGCATGGACCTTTTGACCGATGGGAAGCGAGACTTCTTTGTAGCGCTGATTTGCCTTTCCTGGTTGCTTTGTTGGCCAAAAAGGGCGTATGCGTTTTTTCCTGAATATATTCAGGAAAAAACGCATACGCCCTTTTTGGCCAAGGGCATCATTGTCGAGGTTTTGCCGCTTTTCCTGTGCTTTAAAGGCGATTCGAATCTCCCTCCTGAAATCTATTTCCTGCAATTCTGCCTTGCTTTCAAATCCTCTTCGTTGCCTTCCCTCAATATATTTGTGGACGAGAGTGATCATTTATATGTCTGCAGGTTTGTGAATTGCAGTGCCCCTGAGCTCCATTTTTCAACTCGCTTTCTTGGGAGCTGGCCGCAAAAGCGCAGGATTGCTTCAGGCCCTACTCTGGTCCCGGGCGGCAGGCTGAACCTGTGGTTAATTCTTCTTCCTTATGGGAAAATAGAGTGACCTGTGCCTGTCCCAACACCTAGAGCTAGTCTCTCATTGGTTCCCCCTCTTCCCGTTCATACTCAGGACAAATTGCAACCTGTATGGAACAGGATGTTAAAGGTGCTGATTCTCCAAGGAGGGAGATTGCTAGTAAAGTGGCTGGAATGGCGAACCCGAGCACAAGGAGATGAGAAATGAGGTGCGTTTTACAAACCTTTCCCGATCACACGGTGTACCATCTTCTGGGTTTCTCATGCATGTTTTCGATGTAGGAAGATGCCCTTGAACCTGGAGATTTGGGACCCATGGGATGGGTACCACGCAGTATTACTTTAAAGGGTCTGCGTTTGCTCACCCAACCTCACCAAACCTCTCAGCCCCAAGAGTGTCCACCCTTATGTCTCAATCAGCTGTGGGTCTAGATATGGTCAATCCAGGTGGCATCACAGCCCCTGAACGAATTTTGTAAGAATTTCTCTCTCCTTCACTGTCTTTGTTTCACGGGTTTTTAAAAGTAATTGATTTTTATCATGGGGTTTAGCTGCTTTTCACTGCTGTGTTTATGCCGCTTTACAGCCACCTGACTCACTTACAGAGAGATATCAATACATAGGTTTTAAGATTCTTACTAGTCAGATATATTCTTGGGCAGTGAATAGGGGGTGTTGAGTCCAATTCACTGAGCAAGGAGTAGGTCTTGTCTATTACCTATTGGGTTTATGGAACGGTATCTGAGCTAATTTGAAACCCTTGTTTTATGCATCACCCCACCTCACCTTTCCCGTTAAGCAGCCATAGTGTGTTTTCTAAACGTGTGACTCTGTTCTGTTTTGTAATTCAGTTCAAGGGTAGCGGTTTTTACATTCCCTCTATAAGTGATATCTTTTGATAACTGTCTTTTTCTGTGTGACTTATTTCACTTAGAATTGTCCTTCCTAAATCCACTCATCTTGCTGCTCCTAGCCTTATGACGTTGATTTCATGGCTGAGTGATATTCCATTGTACATAAGGACCACAACTTCTTTATCCATTTTTCTCTTTCCTGGGATATTTAAGGTGTAACGAAGTGGAGGTTGTTGTCAACAGAGCAGAGGTAAACTTTGCGGTGCCTCTGTCTTGCTGATTTTTAGTTTTCCCAATTTATACGCCCATGAGTGGTAGTGCCCTATGCTCTCTAAGCTGAGTTTTTTAGATGTTTCAGGACATACCGTACACTTCTCCAGAGTGGCTGTTGGCAATTTACATCCTGCCCATCAGCGTAGCAAGGCTCCCGTTTCTCCATTGCCTGTCCTGCATTTCTGGTTTTGACACTTTATTCAGCATGGCCCTTTTGACCGATGGGAAGCGAGACTTCTTTGTAGCGCTGATTTGCCTTTCCAGGTTGCTTGGTTGGCCAAAAAGGGCGTATGCGTTTTTTCCTGAATATATTCAGGAAAAAACGCATACGCTCTTTTTGGCCAAGGGCATCATTGTCGAGGTTTTGCCGCTTTTCCTGTGCTTTAAAGGCGATTCGAATCTCCCTCCTGAAATCTGTTTCCTGCAATTGTGCCTTGCTTTCAAATCCTCTTCGTTGCCTTCCCTCAATATATTTGTGGACGAGAGTGATCATTTATATGTCTGCAGGTTTGTGAATTGCAGTGCCCCTGAGCTCCATTTTTCAACTCGCTTTCTTGGGAGCTGGCCGCAAAAGCGCAGGATTGTTTCAGGCCCTACTCTGGTCCCGGGCGGCAGGCTGAGCCTGTGGTTAATTCTTCTTCCTGATGGGAAAATAGAGTGACCTGTGCCTGTCCCAACACCTAGAGCTAGTCTCTCATTGGTTCCCCCTCTTCCCGTTCATACTCAGGACAAATTGCAACCTGTATGGAACAGGATGTTAAAGGTGCAGATTCTCCAAGGAGGGAGATTGCTAGTAAAGCGGCTGGAATGGCGAACCCGAGCACAAGGAGATGAGAAATGAGGTGCGTTTTAGAAACCTTTCCCGATCACACGGTGTACCATCTTCTGGGTTTCTCATGCATGTTTTCGATGTAGGAAGATGCCCTTGAACCTGGAGATTTGGGACCCATGGGATGGGTACCATGCAGTATTACTTTAAAGGGTCTGCGTTTGCTCACCCAACCTCACCAAACCTCTCAGCCCCAAGAGTGTCCACCCTTATGTCTCAATCAGCTGTGGGTCTAGATATGGTCAATCCAGGTGGCATCACAGCCCCTGAACGAATTTTGTAAGAATTTCTCTCTCTTTCACTGTCTTTGTTTCACGGGTTTTTAAAAGTAATTGATTTTTATAATGGGGTTTAGCTGCTTTTCACTGCTGTGTTTATGCCGCTTTACACCCACTTGACTCACTTACAGAGAGATATCAATACATAGGTTTTAAGATTCTTACTAGTCAGATATATTCTTGGGCGGTGAATAGGGTGTGTTGAGTCCAATTCACTGAGCAAGGAGTAGGTCTTGTCTATTACCTATTGGGTTTATGGAACGGTATCTGAGCTAATTTGAAACCCTTGTTTTATGCATCACCCCACCTCACCTTTCCCGTTAGGCAGCCATAGTGTGTTTTCTAAACGTGTGACTCTGTTCTGTTTTGTAATTCAGTTCAAGGGTAGCGGTTTTTACATTCCCTCTATAAGTGATATCTTATGGTAAGTGTCTTTTTCTGTGTGACTTATTTCACTTAGAATCGTCGTTCCTAAATCCACTCATCATGCTGCTACTAGCCTTATGACGTTGATTTCATGGCTGAGTGATATTCCATTGTATATAAGGACCACATCTTCTTTATCCATTTTTCTCTTTCCTGGGATATTTAAGGTGTAACGAAGTGGAGGTTCTTGTCAACAGAGCAGCCCTAAACTTTGGGGTGCCTGTGTCTTGCTGATTTTTAGTTTTCCCAATTTATACGCCCATGAGTGGAAGTGCCCTATGCTCTCTAAGCTGAGTTTTTTAGATGTTTCAGGACACACCGTACACTTCTCCAGAGTGGCTGTTGGCAATTTACATCCTGCCCATCAGCGTAGCAAGGCTCCCGTTTCTCCATGGCCTGTCCTGCATTTCTGGTTTTGACACTTTATTCAGCATGGCCCTTTTGACCGATGGGAAGCGAGACTTCTTTGTAGCGCTGATTTGCCTTTCCAGGTTGCTTGGTTGGCCAAAAAGGGCGTATGCGTTTTTTCCTGAATATATTCAGGAAAAAACGCATACGCCCTTTTTGGCCAAGGGCATCATTGTCGAGGTTTTGCCGTTTTTCCTGTGCTTTAAAGGCGATTCGAATCTCCCTCCTGAAATCTGTTTCCTGCAATTCCGCCTTGCTTTCAAATCCTCTTCGTTGCCTTCCCTCAAAATATTTGTGGACGAGAGTGATCATGTATAAGTCTGCAGGTTTGTGAATTGCAGTGCCCCTGAGCTCCATTTTTCAACTCGCTTTCTTGGGAGCTGGCCGCAAAAGCGCAGGATTGCTTCAGGCCCTACTCTGGTCCCGGGCGGCAGGCTGAGCCTGTGGTTAATTCTTCTTCCTGATGGGAAAATAGAGTGACCTGTGCCTGTCCCAACACCTAGAGCTAGTCTCTCATTGGTTCCCCCTCTTCCCGTTCATCCTCAGGACAAATTGCAACCTGTACGGAACAGGAGGTTAAAGGTGCTGATTCTCCAAGGAGGGAGATTGCTAGTAAAGTGGCTGGAATGGCGAACCCGAGCACAAGGAGATGAGAAATGAGGTGCGTTTTAGAAACCTTTCTCGATCACACGGTGTACCATCTTCTGGGTTTCTCATGCATGTTTTCGATGTAGGAAGATGCCCTTGAACCTGGAGATTTGGGACCCATGGGATGGGTACCACGCAGTATTAATTTAAAGGGTCTGCGTTTGCTCACCCAACCTCACCAAACCTCTCAGCCCCAACAGTGTCCACCCTTATGTCTCAATCAGCTGTGGGTCTAGATATGGTCAATCCAGGTGGCATCTCAGCCACTGAACGAATTTTGTAAGAATTTCTCTCTCCTTCACTGTCTTTGTTTCACGGGTTTTTAAAAGTAATTGATTTTTATAATGGGGTTTAGCTGCTTTTCACTGCTGTGTTTATGCCGCTTTACACCCAGTTGACTCACTTACAGAGAGATATCAATACATAGGTTTTAAGATTCTTACTAGTCAGATATATTCTTGGGCGGTGAATAGGGTGTGTTGAGTCCAATTCACTGAGCAAGGAGTAGGTCTTGTCTATTACCTATTGGGTTTATGGAACGGTATCTGAGCTAATTTGAAACCCTTGTTTTATGCATCACCCCACCTCACCTTTCCCGTTAGGCAGCCATAGTGTGTTTTCTAAACGTGTGACTCTGTTCTGTTTTGTAATTCAGTTCAAGGGTAGCGGTTTTTACATTCCCTCTATAAGTGATATCTTATGATAAGTGTCTTTTTCTGTGTGACTTATTTCACTTAGAATCGTCGTTCCTAAATCCACTCATCATGCTGCTACTAGCCTTATGACGTTGATTTCATGGCTGAGTGATATTCCATTCTATATAAGGACCACAACTTCTTTATCCATTTTTCTCTTTCCTGGGATATTTAAGGTGTAACGAAGTGGAGGTTCTTGTCAACAGAGCAGCCCTAAACTTTGGGGTACCTGTGTCTTCCTGATTTTTAGATTTCCCAATTTATACGCCCATGAGTGGAAGTGCCCTATGCACTCTAAGCTGAGTTTTTAGATGTTTCAGGACACACCGTACACTTCTGCAGAGTGGCTGCTGGCAATTTACATCTCGCCCATCAGCGTAGCAAGGCTCCCGTTTCTCCATGGCCTGTCCTGCATTTCTGGTTTTGACACTTTATTCAGCATGGCCCTTTTGACCGATGGGAAGCGAGACTTCTTTGTAGCGCTGATTTGCCTTTCCAGGTTGCTGGATTGGCCAAAAAGGGCGTATGCGTTTTTTCCTGAATATATTCAGGAAAAAACGCATACGCCCTTTTTGGCCAAGGGCATCATTGTCGAGGTTTTGCCGTTTTTCCTGTGCTTTAAAGGCGATTCGAATCTCCCTCCTGAAATCTGTTTCCTGCAATTCTGCCTTGCTTTCAAATCCTCTTCGTTGCCTTCCCTCAAAATATTTGTGGACGAGAGTGATCATGTATAAGTCTGCAGGTTTGTGAATTGCAGTGCCCCTGAGCTCCATTTTTCAACTCGCTTTCTTGGGAGCTGGCCGCAAAAGCGCAGGATTGCTTCAGGCCCTACTCTGGTCCCGGGCGGCAGGCTGAGCCTGTGGTTAATTCTTCTTCCTGATGGGAAAATAGAGTGACCTGTGCCTGTCCCAACACCTAGAGCTAGTCTCTCATTGGTTCCCCCTCTTCCCGTTCATCCTCAGGACAAATTGCAACCTGTACGGAACAGGAGGTTAAAGGTGCTGATTCTCCAAGGAGGGAGATTGCTAGTAAAGCGGCTGGAATGGCGAACCCGAGCACAAGGAGATGAGAAATGAGGTGCGTTTTAGAAACCTTTCTCGATCACACGGTGTACCATCTTCTGGGTTTCTCATGCATGTTTTCGATGTAGGAAGATGCCCTTGAACCTGGAGATTTGGGACCCATGGGATGGGTACCACGCAGTATTACTTTAAAGGGTCTGCGTTTGCTCACCCAACCTCACCAAACCTCTCAGCCCCAAGAGTGTCCACCCTTATGTCTCAATCAGCTGTGGGTCTAGATATGGTCAATCCATGTGGCATCACAGCCCCTGAACGAATTTTGTAAGAATTTCTCTCTCTTTCACTGTCTTTGTTTCACGGGTTTTTAAAAGTATTTGATTTTTATAATGGGGTTTAGCTGCTTTTCACTACTGTGTTTATGCCACTTTACACCCACTTGACTCACTTACAGAGAGATATCAATACATAGGTTTTAAGATTCTTACTAGTCAGATATATTCTTGGGCGGTGAATAGGGGATGTTGAGTCCAATTCATTGAGCAAGGAGTAGGTCTTGTCTATTACCTATTGGGTTTATGGAACGGTATCTGAGCTAATTTGAAACCCTTGTTTTATGCATCACTCCACCTAAACTTTCCCGTTAAGCAGCCATAGTGTGTTTTCTAAACGTGTGACTCTGTTCTGTTTTGTAATTCAGTTCAGGGGTAGCGGTTTTTACATTCCCTCTATAAGTGATATCCTATGATAAGTGTCTTTTTCTCTGTGACTTATTTCACTTAGAATCGTCGTACCTAAATCCACTCATCATGCTGCTACTAGCCTTATGACGTTGATTTCATGGCTGAGTGATATTCCATTGTACATAAGGACCACAACTTCTTTATCCATTTTTCTCTTTCCTGGGATATTTAAGGTGTAACGAAGTGGAGGTTGTTGTCAACAGAGCAGCCCTAAACTTTGGGGTGCCTGTGTCTTCCTGATTTTTAGTTTTCCCAATTTATACGCCCATGAGTGGAAGTGTCCTATGCTCTCTAAGCTGAGTTTTTTAGATGCTTCAGGACACACCGTACACTTCTCCAGAGTGGCTGCTGGCAATTTACATCCCGCCCATCAGCGTAGCCAGGCTCCCGTTTCTCCATGGCCTGTCCTGCATTTCTGGTTTTGACACTTTATTCAGCATGGCCCTTTTGACCGATGGGAAGCGAGACTTCTTTGTAGCGCTGATTTGCCTTTCCAGGTTTCTTGGTTGGCCAAAAAGGGCGTATGCGTTTTTTCCTGAATATATTCAGGAAAAAACGCATACGCCCTTTTTGGCCAAGGGCATCATTGTCGAGGTTTTGCCGCTTTTCCTGTGCTTTAAAGGCGATTCGAATCTCCCTCCTGAAATCTGTTTCCTGCAATTCTGCCTTGCTTTCAAATCCTCTTCGTTGCCTTCCCTCAATATATTTGTGGACGAGAGTGATCATTTATATGTCTGCAGGTTTGTGAATTGCAGTGCCCCTGAGCTCCATTTTTCAACTCGCTTTCTTGGGAGCTGGCCGCAAAAGCGCAGGATTGCTTCAGGCCCTACTCTGGTCCCGGGCGGCAGGCTGAACCTGTGGTTAATTCTTTTTCCTTATGGGAAAATAGAGTGACCTGTGCCTGTCCCAACACCTAGAGCTAGTCTCTCATTGGTTCCCCCTCTTCCCGTTCATACTCAGGACAAATTGCAACCTGTATGGAACAGGATGTTAAAGGTGCTGATTCTCCAAGGAGGGAGATTGCTAGTAAAGCGGCTGGAATGGCGAACCCGAGCACAAGGAGATGAGAAATGAGGTGCGTTTTACAAACCTTTCCCGATCACACGGTGTACCATCTTCTGGGTTTCTCATGCATGTTTTCGATGTAGGAAGATGCCCTTGAACCTGGAGATTTGGGACCCATGGGATGGGTACCACGCAGTATTACTTTAAAGGGTCTGCGTTTGCTCACCCAACCTCACCAAACCTCTCAGCCCCAAGAGTGTCCACCCTTATGTCTCAATCAGCTGTGGGTCTAGATATGGTCAATCCAGGTGGCATCACAGCCCCTGAACGAATTTTGTAAGAATTTCTCTCTCCTTCACTGTCTTTGTTTCACGGGTTTTTAAAAGTAATTGATTTTTATCATGGGGTTTAGCTGCTTTTCACTGCTGTGTTTATGCCGCTTTACAGCCACCTGACTCACTTACAGAGAGATATCAATACATAGGTTTTAAGATTCTTACTAGTCAGATATATTCTTGGGTGGTGAATAGGGGGTGTTGAGTCCAATTCACTGAGCAAGGAGTAGGTCTTTTCTATTACCTATTGGGTTTATGGAACGGTATCTGAGCTAATTTGAAACCCTTGTTTTATGCATCACCCCACCTCACCTTTCCCGTTAAGCAGCCATAGTGTGTTTTCTAAACGTGTGACTCTGTTCTGTTTTGTAATTCAGTTCAAGGGTAGCGGTTTTTACATTCCCTCTATAAGTGATATCTTATGATAAGTGTCTTTTTCTCTGTGACTTATTTCACTTAGAATCGTCGTACCTAAATCCACTCATCATGCTGCTACTAGCCTTATGACGTTGATTTCATGGCTGAGTGATATTCCATTGTACATAAGGACCACAACTTCTTTATCCATTTTTCTCTTTCCTGGGATATTTAAGGTGTAACGAAGTGGAGGTTCTTGTCAACAGAGCAGCCTTAAACTTTGGGGTGCCTGTGTCTTGCTGACTTTTAGTTTTCCCAATTTATACGCCCATGAGTGGAAGTGCCCTATGCTCTCTAAGCTGAGTTTTTTAGATGTTTCAGGACACACCGTACACTTCTCCAGAGTGGCTGTTGGCAATTTACATCCTGCCCATCAGCGTAGCAAGGCTCCCGTTTCTCCATGGCCTGTCCTGCATTTCTGGTTTTGACACTTTATTCAGCATGGCCCTTTTGACCGATGGGAAGCGAGACTTCTTTGTAGCGCTGATTTGCCTTTCCAGGTTGCTGGATTGGCCAAAAAGGGCGTATGCGTTTTTTCCTGAATATATTCAGGAAAAAACGCATACGCCCTTTTTGGCCAAGGGCATCATTGTCGAGGTTTTGCCGTTTTTCCTGTGCTTTAAAGGCGATTCGAATCTCCCTCCTGAAATCTGTTTCCTGCAATTCTGCCTTGCTTTCAAATCCTCTTCGTTGCCTTCCCTCAAAATATTTGTGGACGAGAGTGATCATGTATAAGTCTGCAGGTTTGTGAATTGCAGTGCCCCTGAGCTCCATTTTTCAACTCGCTTTCTTGGGAGCTGGCCGCAAAAGCGCAGGATTGCTTCAGGCCCTACTCTGGTCCCGGGCGGCAGGCTGAGCCTGTGGTTAATTCTTCTTCCTGATGGGAAAATAGAGTGACCTGTGCCTGTCCCAACACCTAGAGCTAGTCTCTCATTGGTTCCCCCTCTTCCCGTTCATCCTCAGGACAAATTGCAACCTGTACGGAACAGGAGGTTAAAGGTGCTGATTCTCCAAGGAGGGAGATTGCTAGTAAAGCGGCTGGAATGGCGAACCCGAGCACAAGGAGATGAGAAATGAGGTGCGTTTTAGAAACCTTTCTCGATCACACGGTGTACCATCTTCTGGGTTTCTCATGCATGTTTTCGATGTAGGAAGATGCCCTTGAACCTGGAGATTTGGGACCCATGGGATGGGTACCACGCAGTATTACTTTAAAGGGTCTGCGTTTGCTCACCCAACCTCACCAAACCTCTCAGCCCCAAGAGTGTCCACCCTTATGTCTCAATCAGCTGTGGGTCTAGATATGGTCAATCCATGTGGCATCACAGCCCCTGAACGAATTTTGTAAGAATTTCTCTCTCTTTCACTGTCTTTGTTTCACGGGTTTTTAAAAGTATTTGATTTTTATAATGGGGTTTAGCTGCTTTTCAGTACTGTGTTTATGCCACTTTACACCCACTTGACTCACTTACAGAGAGATATCAATACATAGGTTTTAAGATTCTTACTAGTCAGATATATTCTTGGGCGGTGAATAGGGGATGTTGAGTCCAATTCACTGAGCAAGGAGTAGGTCTTGTCTATTACCTATTGGGTTTATGGAACGGTATCTGAGCTAATTTGAAACCCTTGTTTTATGCATCACTCCACCTAACCTTTCCCGTTAAGCAGCCATAGTGTGTTTTCTAAACGTGTGACTCTGTTCTGTTTTGTAATTCAGTTCAAGGGTAGCGGTTTTTACATTCCCTCTATAAGTGATATCTTTTGATAACTGTCTTTTTCTCTGTGACTTATTTCACTTAGAATTGTCCTTCCTAAATCCACTCATCTTGCTGCTCCTAGCCTTATGACGTTGATTTCATGGCTGAGTGATATTCCATTGTACATAAGGACCACAACTTCTTTATCCATTTTTCTCTTTCCTGGGATATTTAAGGTGTAACGAAGTGGAGGTTGTTGTCAACAGAGCAGAGGTAAACTTTGCGGTGCCTCTGTCTTGCTGATTTTTAGTTTTCCCAATTTATACGCCCATGAGTGGTAGTGCCCTATGCTCTCTAAGCTGAGTTTTTTAGATGTTTCAGGACATACCGTACACTTCTCCAGAGTGGCTGTTGGCAATTTACATCCTGCCCATCAGCGTAGCAAGGCTCCCGTTTCTCCATTGCCTGTCCTGCATTTCTGGTTTTGACACTTTATTCAGCATGGCCCTTTTGACCGATGGGAAGCGAGACTTCTTTGTAGCGCTGATTTGCCTTTCCAGGTTGCTTGGTTGGCCAAAAAGGGCGTATGCGTTTTTTCCTGAATATATTCAGGAAAAAACGCATACGCCCTTTTTGGCCAAGGGCATCATTGTCGAGGTTTTGCCGCTTTTCCTGTGCTTTAAAGGCGATTCGAATCTCCCTCCTGAAATCTGTTTCCTGCAATTGTGCCTTGCTTTCAAATCCTCTTCGTTGCCTTCCCTCAATATATTTGTGGACGAGAGTGATCATTTATATGTCTGCAGGTTTGTGAATTGCAGTGCCCCTGAGCTCCATTTTTCAACTCGCTTTCTTGGGAGCTGGCTGCAAAAGCGCAGGATTGCTTCAGGCCCTACTCTGGTCCCGGGCGGCAGGCTGAGCCTGTGGTTAATTCTTCTTCCTGATGGGAAAATAGAGTGACCTGTGCCTGTCCCAACACCTAGAGCTAGTCTCTCATTGGTTCCCCCTCTTCCCGTTCATACTCAGGACAAATTGCAACCTGTATGGAACAGGATGTTAAAGGTGCTGATTCTCCAAGGAGGGAGATTGCTAGTAAAGCGGCTGGAATGGCGAACCCGAGCACAAGGAGATGAGAAATGAGGTGCGTTTTAGAAACCTTTCCCGATCACACGGTGTACCATCTTCTGGGTTTCTCATGCATGTTTTCGATGTAGGAAGATGCCCTTGAACCTGGAGATTTGGGACCCATGGGATGGGTACCATGCAGTATTACTTTAAAGGGTCTGCGTTTGCTCACCCAACCTCACCAAACCTCTCAGCCCCAAGAGTGTCCACCCTTATGTCTCAATCAGCTGTGGGTCTAGATATGGTCAATCCAGGTGGCATCACAGCCCCTGAACGAATTTTGTAAGAATTTCTCTCTCTTTCACTGTCTTTGTTTCACGGGTTTTTAAAAGTAATTGATTTTTATAATGGGGTTTAGCTGCTTTTCACTGCTGTGTTTATGCCGCTTTACACCCACTTGACTCACTTACAGAGAGATATCAATACATAGGTTTTAAGATTCTTACTAGTCAGATATATTCTTGGGCGGTGAATAGGGTGTGTTGAGTCCAATTCACTGAGCAAGGAGTAGGTCTTGTCTATTACCTATTGGGTTTATGGAACGGTATCTGAGCTAATTTGAAACCCTTGTTTTATGCATCACCCCACCTCACCTTTCCCGTTAGGCAGCCATAGTGTGTTTTCTAAACGTGTGACTCTGTTCTGTTTTGTAATTCAGTTCAAGGGTAGCGGTTTTTACATTCCCTCTATAAGTGATATCTTATGGTAAGTGTCTTTTTCTGTGTGACTTATTTCACTTAGAATCGTCGTTCCTAAATCCACTCATCATGCTGCTACTAGCCTTATGACGTTGATTTCATGGCTGAGTGATATTCCATTGTATATAAGGACCACATCTTCTTTATCCATTTTTCTCTTTCCTGGGATATTTAAGGTGTAACGAAGTGGAGGTTCTTGTCAACAGAGCAGCCCTAAACTTTGGGGTACCTGTGTCTTCCTGATTTTTAGTTTTCCCAATTTATACGCCCATGAGTGGAAGTGCCCTATGCACTCTAAGCTGAGTTTTTAGATGTTTCAGGACACACCGTACACTTCTGCAGAGTGGCTGCTGGCAATTTACATCTCGCCCATCAGCGTAGCAAGGCTCCCGTTTCTCCATGGCCTGTCCTGCATTTCTGGTTTTGACACTTTATTCAGCATGGCCCTTTTGATCGATGGGAAGCGAGACTTCTTTGTAGCGCTGATTTGCCTTTCCAGGTTGCTGGATTGGCCAAAAAGGGCGTATGCGTTTTTTCCTGAATATATTCAGGAAAAAACGCATACGCCATTTTTGGCCAATGGCATCATTGTCGAGGTTTTGCCGTTTTTCCTGTGCTTTAAAGGCGATTCGAATCTCCCTCCTGAAATCTGTTTCCTGCAATTCTGCCTTGCTTTCAAATCCTCTTCGTTGCCTTCCCTCAAAATATTTGTGGACGAGAGTGATCATGTATAAGTCTGCAGGTTTGTGAATTGCAGTGCCCCTGAGCTCCATTTTTCAACTCGCTTTCTTGGGAGCTGGCCGCAAAAGCGCAGGATTGCTTCAGGCCCTACTGTGGTCCCGGGCGGCAGGCTGAGCCTGTGGTTAATTCTTCTTCCTGATGGGAAAATAGAGTGACCTGTGCCTGTCCCAACACCTAGAGCTAGTCTCTCATTGGTTCCCCCTCTTCCCGTTCATCCTCAGGACAAATTGCAACCTGTACGGAACAGGAGGTTAAAGGTGCTGATTCTCCAAGGAGGGAGATTGCTAGTAAAGCGGCTGGAATGGCGAACCCGAGCACAAGGAGATGAGAAATGAGGTGCGTTTTAGAAACCTTTCTCGATCACACGGTGTACCATCTTCTGGGTTTCTCATGCATGTTTTCGATGTAGGAAGATGCCCTTGAACCTGGAGATTTGGGACCCAAGGGATGGGTACCACGCAGTATTACTTTAAAGGGTCTGCGTTTGCTCACCCAACCTCACCAAACCTCTCAGCCCCAAGAGTGTCCACCCTTATGTCTCAATCAGCTGTGGGTCTAGATATGGTCAATCCAAGTGGCATCACACCCCCTGAACGAATTTTTTAAGAATTTCTCTCTCTTTCACTGTCTTTGTTTCACGGGTTTTTAAAAGTAATTGATTTTTATAATGGGGTTTAGCTGCTTTTCACTGCTGTGTTTATGCCGCTTTACACCCACTTGACTCACTTACAGAGAGATATCAATACATAGGTTTTAAGATTCTTACTAGTCAGATATATTCTTGGGCGGTGAATAGGGGATGTTGAGTCCAATTCATTGAGCAAGGAGTAGGTCTTGTCTATTACCTATTGGGTTTATGGAACGGTATCTGAGCTAATTTGAAACCCTTGTTTTATGCATCACTCCACCTAAACTTTCCCGTTAAGCAGCCATAGTGTGTTTTCTAAACGTGTGACTCTGTTCTGTTTTGTAATTCAGTTCAGGGGTAGCGGTTTTTACATTCCCTCTATAAGTGATATCCTATGATAAGTGTCTTTTTCTCTGTGACTTATTTCACTTAGAATCGTCGTACCTAAATCCACTCATCATGCTGCTACTAGCCTTATGACGTTGATTTCATGGCTGAGTGATATTCCATTGTACATAAGGACCACAACTTCTTTATCCATTTTTCTCTTTCCTGGGATATTTAAGGTGTAACGAAGTGGAGGTTGTTGTCAACAGAGCAGCCCTAAACTTTGGGGTGCCTGTGTCTTCCTGATTTTTAGTTTTCCCAATTTATACGCCCATGAGTGGAAGTGTCCTATGCTCTCTAAGCTGAGTTTTTTAGGTGCTTCAGGACACACCGTACACTTCTCCAGAGTGGCTGCTGGCAATTTACATCCCGCCCATCAGCGTAGCCAGGCTCCCGTTTCTCCATGGCCTGTCCTGCATTTCTGGTTTTGACACTTTATTTAGCATGGCCCTTTTGACCGATGGGAAGCGAGACTTCTTTGTAGCGCTGATTTGCCTTTCCAGGTTTCTTGGTTGGCCAAAAAGGGCGTATGCGTTTTTTCCTGAATATATTCAGGAAAAAACGCATACGCCCTTTTTGGCCAAGGGCATCATTGTCGAGGTTTTGCCGCTTTTCCTGTGCTTTAAAGGCGATTCGAATCTCCCTCCTGAAATCTGTTTCCTGCAATTCTGCCTTGCTTTCAAATCCTCTTCGTTGCCTTCCCTCAATATATTTGTGGACGAGAGTGATCATTTATATGTCTGCAGGTTTGTGAATTGCAGTGCCCCTGAGCTCCATTTTTCAACTCGCTTTCTTGGGAGCTGGCCGCAAAAGCGCAGGATTGCTTCAGGCCCTACTCTGGTCCCGGGCGGCAGGCTGAACCTGTGGTTAATTCTTCTTCCTTATGGGAAAATAGAGTGACCTGTGCCTGTCCCAACACCTAGAGCTAGTCTCTCATTGGTTCCCCCTCTTCCCGTTCATACTCAGGACAAATTGCAACCTGTATGGAACAGGATGTTAAAGGTGCTGATTCTCCAAGGAGGGAGATTGCTAGTAAAGCGGCTGGAATGGCGAACCCGAGCACAAGGAGATGAGAAATGAGGTGCGTTTTACAAACCTTTCCCGATCACACGGTGTACCATCTTCTGGGTTTCTCATGCATGTTTTCGATGTAGGAAGATGCCCTTGAACCTGGAGATTTGGGACCCATGGGATGGGTACCACGCAGTATTACTTTAAAGGGTCTGCGTTTGCTCACCCAACCTCACCAAACCTCTCAGCCCCAAGAGTGTCCACCCTTATGTCTCAATCAGCTGTGGGTCTAGATATGGTCAATCCAGGTGGCATCACAGCCCCTGAACGAATTTTGTAAGAATTTCTCTCTCCTTCACTGTCTTTGTTTCACGGGTTTTTAAAAGTAATTGATTTTTATCATGGGGTTTAGCTGCTTTTCACTGCTGTGTTTATGCCGCTTTACAGCCACCTGACTCACTTACAGAGAGATATCAATACATAGGTTTTAAGATTCTTACTAGTCAGATATATTCTTGGGTGGTGAATAGGGGGTGTTGAGTCCAATTCACTGAGCAAGGAGTAGGTCTTTTCTATTACCTATTAGGTTTATGGAACGGTATCTGAGCTAATTTGAAACCCTTGTTTTATGCATCACCCCACCTCACCTTTCCCGTTAAGCAGCCATAGTGTGTTTTCTAAACGTGTGACTCTGTTCTGTTTTGTAATTCAGTTCAAGGGTAGCGGTTTTTACATTCCCTCTATAAGTGATATCTTATGATAAGTGTCTTTTTCTCTGTGACTTATTTCACTTAGAATCGTCGTACCTAAATCCACTCATCATGCTGCTACTAGCCTTATGACGTTGATTTCATGGCTGAGTGATATTCCATTGTACATAAGGACCACAACTTCTTTATCCATTTTTCTCTTTCCTGGGATATTTAAGGTGTAACGAAGTGGAGGTTCTTGTCAACAGAGCAGCCTTAAACTTTGGGGTGCCTGTGTCTTGCTGACTTTTAGTTTTCCCAATTTATACGCCCATGAGTGGAAGTGCCCTATGCTCTCTAAGCTGAGTTTTTTAGATGTTTCAGGACACACCGTACACTTCTCCAGAGTGGCTGTTGGCAATTTACATCCTGCCCATCAGCGTAGCAAGGCTCCCGTTTCTCCATGGCCTGTCCTGCATTTCTGGTTTTGACACTTTATTCAGCATGGCCCTTTTGACCGATGGGAAGCGAGACTTCTTTGTAGCGCTGATTTGCCTTTCCAGGTTGCTGGATTGGCCAAAAAGGGCGTATGCGTTTTTTCCTGAATATATTCAGGAAAAAACGCATACGCCCTTTTTGGCCAAGGGCATCATTGTCGAGGTTTTGCCGTTTTTCCTGTGCTTTAAAGGCGATTCGAATCTCCCTCCTGAAATCTGTTTCCTGCAATTCTGCCTTGCTTTCAAATCCTCTTCGTTGCCTTCCCTCAAAATATTTGTGGACGAGAGTGATCATGTATAAGTCTGCAGGTTTGTGAATTGCAGTGCCCCTGAGCTCCATTTTTCAACTCGCTTTCTTGGGAGCTGGCCGCAAAAGCGCAGGATTGCTTCAGGCCCTACTCTGGTCCCGGGCGGCAGGCTGAGCCTGTGGTTAATTCTTCTTCCTGATGGGAAAATAGAGTGACCTGTGCCTGTCCCAACACCTAGAGCTAGTCTCTCATTGGTTCCCCCTCTTCCCGTTCATCCTCAGGACAAATTGCAACCTGTACGGAACAGGAGGTTAAAGGTGCTGATTCTCCAAGGAGGGAGATTGCTAGTAAAGCGGCTGGAATGGCGAACCCGAGCACAAGGAGATGAGAAATGAGGTGCGTTTTAGAAACCTTTCTCGATCACACGGTGTACCATCTTCTGGGTTTCTCATGCATGTTTTCGATGTAGGAAGATGCCCTTGAACCTGGAGATTTGGGACCCATGGGATGGGTACCACGCAGTATTACTTTAAAGGGTCTGCGTTTGCTCACCCAACCTCACCAAACCTCTCAGCCCCAAGAGTGTCCACCCTTATGTCTCAATCAGCTGTGGGTCTAGATATGGTCAATCCATGTGGCATCACAGCCCCTGAACGAATTTTGTAAGAATTTCTCTCTCTTTCACTGTCTTTGTTTCACGGGTTTTTAAAAGTATTTGATTTTTATAATGGGGTTTAGCTGCTTTTCAATACTGTGTTTATGCCACTTTACACCCACTTGACTCACTTACAGAGAGATATCAATACATAGGTTTTAAGATTCTTACTAGTCAGATATATTCTTGGGCGGTGAATAGGGGATGTTGAGTCCAATTCACTGAGCAAGGAGTAGGTCTTGTCTATTACCTATTGGGTTTATGGAACGGTATCTGAGCTAATTTGAAACCCTTGTTTTATGCATCACTCCACCTAACCTTTCCCGTTAAGCAGCCATAGTGTGTTTTCTAAACGTGTGACTGTTCTGTTTTGTAATTCAGTTCAAGGGTAGCGGTTTTTACATTCCCTCTATAAGTGATATCCTATGATAAGTGTCTTTTTCTCTGTGACTTATTTCACTTAGAATCGTCGTACCTAAATCCACTCATCATGCTGCTACTAGCCTTATGACGTTGATTTCATGGCTGAGTGATATTCCATTGTACATAAGGACCACAACTTCTTTATCCATTTTTCTCTTTCCTGGGATATTTAAGGTGTAACGAAGTGGAGGTTCTTGTCAACAGAGCAGCCCTAAACTTTGGGGTGCCTGTGTCTTGCTGATTTTTAGTTTTCCCAATTTATACGCCCATGAGTGGAAGTGCCCTATGCTCTCTAAGCTGAGTTTTTTAGATGTTTCAGGACATACCGTACACTTCTCCAGAGTGGCTGTTGGCAATTTACATCCTGCCCATCAGCGTAGCAAGGCTCCCGTTTCTCCATTGCCTGTCCTGCATTTCTGGTTTTGACACTTTATTCAGCATGGACCTTTTGACCGATGGGAAGCGAGACTTCTTTGTAGCGCTGATTTGCCTTTCCTGGTTGCTTTGTTGGCCAAAAAGGGCGTATGCGTTTTTTCCTGAATATATTCAGGAAAAAACGCATACGCCCTTTTTGGCCAAGGGCATCATTGTCGAGGTTTTGCCGCTTTTCCTGTGCTTTAAAGGCGATTCGAATCTCCCTCCTGAAATCTATTTCCTGCAATTCTGCCTTGCTTTCAAATCCTCTTCGTTGCCTTCCCTCAATATATTTGTGGACGAGAGTGATCATTTATATGTCTGCAGGTTTGTGAATTGCAGTGCCCCTGAGCTCCATTTTTCAACTCGCTTTCTTGGGAGCTGGCCGCAAAAGCGCAGGATTGCTTCAGGCCCTACTCTGGTCCCGGGCGGCAGGCTGAACCTGTGGTTAATTCTTCTTCCTTATGGGAAAATAGAGTGACCTGTGCCTGTCCCAACACCTAGAGCTAGTCTCTCATTGGTTCCCCCTCTTCCCGTTCATACTCAGGACAAATTGCAACCTGTATGGAACAGGATGTTAAAGGTGCTGATTCTCCAAGGAGGGAGATTGCTAGTAAAGCGGCTGGAATGGCGAACCCGAGCACAAGGAGATGAGAAATGAGGTGCGTTTTACAAACCTTTCCCGATCACACGGTGTACCATCTTCTGGGTTTCTCATGCATGTTTTCGATGTAGGAAGATGCCCTTGAACCTGGAGATTTGGGACCCATGGGATGGGTACCACGCAGTATTACTTTAAAGGGTCTGCGTTTGCTCACCCAACTTCACCAAACCTCTCAGCCCCAAGAGTGTCCACCCTTATGTCTCAATCAGCTGTGGGTCTAGATATGGTCAATCCAGGTGGCATCACAGCCCCTGAACGAATTTTGTAAGAATTTCTCTCTCCTTCACTGTCTTTGTTTCACGGGTTTTTAAAAGTAATTGATTTTTATCATGGGGTTTAGCTGCTTTTCACTGCTGTGTTTATGCCGCTTTACAGCCACCTGACTCACTTACAGAGAGATATCAATACATAGGTTTTAAGATTCTTACTAGTCAGATATATTCTTGGGCGGTGAATAGGGGGTGTTGAGTCCAATTCACTGAGCAAGGAGTAGGTCTTTTCTATTACCTATTGGGTTTATGGAACGGTATCTGAGCTAATTTGAAACCCTTGTTTTATGCATCACCCCACCTCACCTTTCCCGTTAAGCAGCCATAGTGTGTTTTCTAAACGTGTGACTCTGTTCTGTTTTGTAATTCAGTTCAAGGGTAGCGGTTTTTACATTCCCTCTATAAGTGATATCTTTTGATAACTGTCTTTTTCTGTGTGACTTATTTCACTTAGAATTGTCCTTCCTAAATCCACTCATCTTGCTGCTCCTAGCCTTATGACGTTGATTTCATGGCTGAGTGATATTCCATTGTACATAAGGACCACAACTTCTTTATCCATTTTTCTCTTTCCTGGGATATTTAAGGTGTAACGAAGTGGAGGTTGTTGTCAACAGAGCAGAGGTAAACTTTGCGGTGCCTCTGTCTTGCTGATTTTTAGTTTTCCCAATTTATACGCCCATGAGTGGTAGTGCCCTATGCTCTCTAAGCTGAGTTTTTTAGATGTTTCAGGACATACCGTACACTTCTCCAGAGTGGCTGTTGGCAATTTACATCCTGCCCATCAGCGTAGCAAGGCTCCCGTTTCTCCATTGCCTGTCCTGCATTTCTGGTTTTGACACTTTATTCAGCATGGCCCTTTTGACCGATGGGAAGCGAGACTTCTTTGTAGCGCTGATTTGCCTTTCCAGGTTGCTTGGTTGGCCAAAAAGGGCGTATGCGTTTTTTCCTGAATATATTCAGGAAAAAACGCATACGCCCTTTTTGGCCAAGGGCATCATTGTCGAGGTTTTGCCGCTTTTCCTGTGCTTTAAAGGCGATTCGAATCTCCCTCCTGAAATCTGTTTCCTGCAATTGTGCCTTGCTTTCAAATCCTCTTCGTTGCCTTCCCTCAATATATTTGTGGACGAGAGTGATCATTTATATGTCTGCAGGTTTGTGAATTGCAGTGCCCCTGAGCTCCATTTTTCAACTCGCTTTCTTGGGAGCTGGCTGCAAAAGCGCAGGATTGCTTCAGGCCCTACTCTGGTCCCGGGCGGCAGGCTGAGCCTGTGGTTAATTCTTCTTCCTTATGGGAAAATAGAGTGACCTGTGCCTGTCCCAACACCTAGAGCTAGTCTCTCATTGGTTCCCCCTCTTCCCGTTCATACTCAGGACAAATTGCAACCTGTATGGAACAGGATGTTAAAGGTGCTGATTCTCCAAGGAGGGAGATTGCTAGTAAAGCGGCTGGAATGGCGAACCCGAGCACAAGGAGATGAGAAATGAGGTGCGTTTTAGAAACCTTTCCCGATCACACGGTGTACCATCTTCTGGGTTTCTCATGCATGTTTTCGATGTAGGAAGATGCCCTTGAACCTGGAGATTTGGGACCCATGGGATGGGTACCATGCAGTATTACTTTAAAGGGTCTGCGTTTGCTCACCCAACCTCACCAAACCTCTCAGCCCCAAGAGTGTCCACCCTTATGTCTCAATCAGCTGTGGGTCTAGATATGGTCAATCCAGGTGGCATCACAGCCCCTGAACGAATTTTGTAAGAATTTCTCTCTCTTTCACTGTCTTTGTTTCACGGGTTTTTAAAAGTAATTGATTTTTATAATGGGGTTTAGCTGCTTTTCACTGCTGTGTTTATGCCGCTTTACACCCACTTGACTCACTTACAGAGAGATATCAATACATAGGTTTTAAGATTCTTACTAGTCAGATATATTCTTGGGCGGTGAATAGGGTGTGTTGAGTCCAATTCACTGAGCAAGGAGTAGGTCTTGTCTATTACCTATTGGGTTTATGGAACGGTATCTGAGCTAATTTGAAACCCTTGTTTTATGCATCACCCCACCTCACCTTTCCCGTTAGGCAGCCATAGTGTGTTTTCTAAACGTGTGACTCTGTTCTGTTTTGTAATTCAGTTCAAGGGTAGCGGTTTTTACATTCCCTCTATAAGTGATATCTTATGGTAAGTGTCTTTTTCTGTGTGACTTATTTCACTTAGAATCGTCGTTCCTAAATCCACTCATCATGCTGCTACTAGCCTTATGACGTTGATTTCATGGCTGAGTGATATTCCATTGTATATAAGGACCACATCTTCTTTATCCATTTTTCTCTTTCCTGGGATATTTAAGGTGTAACGAAGTGGAGGTTCTTGTCAACAGAGCAGCCCTAAACTTTGGGGTACCTGTGTCTTCCTGATTTTTAGTTTTCCCAATTTATACGCCCATGAGTGGAAGTGCCCTATGCACTCTAAGCTGAGTTTTTAGATGTTTCAGGACACACCGTACACTTCTGCAGAGTGGCTGCTGGCAATTTACATCTCGCCCATCAGCGTAGCAAGGCTCCCGTTTCTCCATGGCCTGTCCTGCATTTCTGGTTTTGACACTTTATTCAGCATGGCCCTTTTGATCGATGGGAAGCGAGACTTCTTTGTAGCGCTGATTTGCCTTTCCAGGTTGCTGGATTGGCCAAAAAGGGCGTATGCGTTTTTTCCTGAATATATTCAGGAAAAAACGCATACGCCCTTTTTGGCCAAGGGCATCATTGTCGAGGTTTTGCCGTTTTTCCTGTGCTTTAAAGGCGATTCGAATCTCCCTCCTGAAATCTGTTTCCTGCAATTCTGCCTTGCTTTCAAATCCTCTTCGTTGCCTTCCCTCAAAATATTTGTGGACGAGAGTGATCATGTATAAGTCTGCAGGTTTGTGAATTGCAGTGCCCCTGAGCTCCATTTTTCAACTCGCTTTCTTGGGAGCTGGCCGCAAAAGCGCAGGATTGCTTCAGGCCCTACTGTGGTCCCGGGCGGCAGGCTGAGCCTGTGGTTAATTCTTCTTCCTGATGGGAAAATAGAGTGACCTGTGCCTGTCCCAACACCTAGAGCTAGTCTCTCATTGGTTCCCCCTCTTCCCGTTCATCCTCAGGACAAATTGCAACCTGTACGGAACAGGAGGTTAAAGGTGCTGATTCTCCAAGGAGGGAGATTGCTAGTAAAGCGGCTGGAATGGCGAACCCGAGCACAAGGAGATGAGAAATGAGGTGCGTTTTAGAAACCTTTCCCGATCACACGGTGTACCATCTTCTGGGTTTCTCATGCATGTTTTCGATGTAGGAAGATGCCCTTGAACCTGGAGATTTGGGACCCAAGGGATGGGTACCACGCAGTATTACTTTAAAGGGTCTGCGTTTGCTCACCCAACCTCACCAAACCTCTCAGCCCCAAGAGTGTCCACCCTTATGTCGCAATCAGCTGTGGGTCTAGATATGGTCAATCCAAGTGGCATCACACCCCCTGAACGAATTTTTTAAGAATTTCTCTCTCTTTCACTGTCTTTGTTTCACGGGTTTTTAAAAGTAATTGATTTTTATAATGGGGTTTAGCTGCTTTTCACTGCTGTGTTTATGCCGCTTTACACCCACTTGACTCACTTACAGAGAGATATCAATACATAGGTTTTAAGATTCTTACTAGTCAGATATATTTTTGGGCGGTGAATAGGGTGTGTTGAGTCCAATTCATTGAGCAAGGAGTAGGTCTTGTCTAGTACCTATTGGGTTTATGGAATGGTATCTGAGCTAATTTGAAACCCTTGTTTTATGCATCACCCCACCTCACCTTTCCCGTTAAGCAGCCATAGTGTGTTTTCTAAACGTGTGACTCTGTTCTGTTTTGTAATTCAGTTCAAGGGTAGCGGTTTTTACATTCCCTATATAAGTGATATCTTATTATAAGTGTCTTTTTCTGTGTGACTTATTTCACTTAGAATCGTCGTACCTAAATCCACTCATCATGCTGCTACTAGCCTTATGACGTTGATTTCATGGCTGAGTGATATTCCATTGTACATAAGGACCACAACTTCTTTATCCATTTTTCTCTTTCCTGGGATATTTAAGGTGTAACGAAGTGGAGGTTCTTGTCAACAGAGCAGCCCTAAACTTTGGGGTGCCTGTGTCTTGCTGATTTTTAGTTTTCCCAATTTATACGCCCATGAGTGGAAGTGCCCTATGCTCTCTAAGCTGAGTTTTTTAGATGTTTCAGGACATACCGTACACTTCTCCAGAGTGGCTGTTGGCAATTTACATCCTGCCCATCAGCGTAGCAAGGCTCCCGTTTCTCCATTGTCTGTCCTGCATTTCTGGTTTTGACACTTTATTCAGCATGGCCCTTTTGACCGATGGGAAGCGAGACTTCTTTGTAGCGCTGATTTGCATTTCCAGGTTGCTTGGTTGGCCAAAAAGGGCGTATGCGTTTTTTCCTGAATATATTCAGGAAAAAACGCATACGCCCTTTTTGGCGAAGGGCATCATTGTCGAAGTTTTGCCGCTTTTCCTGTGCTTTAAAGGCGATTCGAATCTCCCTCCTGAAATCTGTTTCCTGCAATTCTGCCTTGCTTTCAAATCCTCTTCGTTGCCTTCCCTCACTATAACTGTGGACGAGAGTTATCATTTATAAGTCTGCAGGTTTGTGAATTGCAGTGCCCCTGAGCTCCATTTTTCAACTCGCTTTCTTGGGAGCTGGCCGCAAAAGCGCAGGATTGCTTCAGGCCCTACTCTGGTCCCGGGCGGCAGGATGAGCCTGTGGTTAATTCTTCTTCCTGAAGGGAAAATAGAGTGACCTGTGCCTGTCCCAAAACCTAGAGCTAGTCTCTCATTGGTTCCCCCTCTTCCCGTTCATACTCAGGACAAATTGCAACCTGTATGGAACAGGATGTTAAAGGTGCTGATTCTCCAAGGAGGGAGATTGCTAGTAAAGCGGCTGGAATGGCGAACCCGAGCACAAGGAGATGAGAAATGAGGTGCGTTTTAGAAACCTTTCCCGATCACACGGTGTACCATCTTCTGGGTTTCTCATGCATGTTTTCGATGTAGGAAGATGCCCTTGAACCTGGAGATTTGGGACCCATGGGATGGGTACCACGCAGTATTACTTTAAAGGGTCTGCGTTTGCTCACCCAACCTCACCAAACCTCTCAGCCCCAAGAGTGTCCAGCCTTATGTCTCAATCAGCTGTGGGTCTAGATATGGTCAATCCAGGTGGCATCACAGCCCCTAAACGAATTTTGTAAGAATTTCTCTCTCTTTCACTGTCTTTGTTTCACGGGTATTTAAAAGTAATTGATTTTTATAATGGGGTTTAGCTGCTTTTCACTGCTGTATTTCTGCCGCTTTACACCCAATTGACTCACTTACAGAGGGATATCAATACATAGGTTTTAAGATTCTTACTAATCAGATATATTCTTGGGCAGTGAATAGGGGGTGTTGAGTCCAATTCACTGAGCAAGGAGTCGGTCTTGTCTATTACATACTGGGTTTATGGAACAGTATCTGAGCTAATTTGAAACCCTTGTTTTATGCATCACCCCACCTCACCTTTCCCGTTAAGCAGCCATAGTGTGTTTTCTAAACGTGTGACTCTGTTCTGTTTTGTAATTCAGTTCAAGGGTAGCGGTTTTTACATTCCCTCTATAAGTGATATCTTATGATAAGTGTCTTTTTCTGTGTGACTTATTTCACTTAGAATCGTCGTACCTAAATCCACTCATCATCCTGCTACTGGCCTTATGACGTTGACATCATGGCTGAGTGATATTCCATTGTACATAAGGACCACAACTTCTTTATCCATTTTTCTCTTTCCTGGGATATTTAAGGTGTAACGAAGTGGAGGTTCTTGTCAACAGAGCAGCCCTAAACTTTGGGGTGCCTGTGTCTTGCGGATTTTTAGTTTTACCAATTTCTACGCCCATGAGTGGAAGTGCCCTATGCTCTCTAAGCTGAGTCTTTTAGATGTTTCAGGACACACCGTACACTTCTCCAGAGTGGCTGTTGGCAATTTACATCCCGCCCATCAGCGTAGCCAGGCTCCCGTTTCTCCATGGCCTGTCCTGCATTTCTGGTTTTGACACTTTATTCAGCATGGCCCTTTTGACCGATGGGAAGCGAAACTTCTTTGTAGCGCTGATTTGCCTTTCCAGGTTGCTTGGTTGGCCAAAAAGGGCGTTTGCGTTTTTTCCTGAATATATTCAAGAAAAAATGCATACGCCCTTTTTGGCCAAGGGCATCATTGTCGAGGTTTTGCCGCTTTTCCTGTGCTTTAAAGGCGATTCGAATCTCCCTCCTGAAATCTTTTTACTGCAATTCTGCCTTGCTTTCAAATCCTCTTCGTTGCCTTCCCTCAATATATTTGTGGACGAGAGTGATCATTTATAAGTCTGCAGGTTTGTGAATTGCAGTGCCCCTGAGCTCCATTTTTCAACTCGCTTTCTTGGGAGCTGGCCGCAAAAGCGCAGGATTGCTTCAGGCCCTATTCTGGTCCAGGACAGCAGGCTGAGCCTGTGGTTAAGTCTTCTTCCTAATGGGAAAATAGAGTGACCTTTGCCTGTCCCAACACCTAGAGCTAGTCTCTCATTGGTTCCCCCTCTTCCGATTCATCCTCAGGCCAAATTGCAACGTGTACGGAACAGGAGGTTAAAGGTGCTGATTCTCCAAGGAGGGAGATTGCTAGTAAAGCGGCTGGAATGGCGAAACCGAGCACAAGGAGATGAGAAATGAGGTGCGTTTTGGAAACCTTTCCCGATCACATGGTGTACCATCTTCTGGGATTCTCATGCATGTTTTCGATGTAGGAAGATGCCCTTGAACCTGGAGATTTGGGACCCATGGGATGGGTACCACGCAGTATTACTTTAAAGGGTCTGCGTTTGCTCACCCAACCTCACCAAACCTCTCAGCCACAAGCGTGTCCACCCTTATGTCTCAATCAGCTGTGAGTCCAGATATGGTCAACCCAGGTGGCATCACAGCCCCTGAACGAATTTTGTAAGAATTTCTCTCTCTTTCACTGTCTTTGTCTCACGGGTTTTTAAAAGTATTTGATTTTTATAATGGGGTTTAGCTGCTTTTCACTGCTGTGTTTATGCCGCTTTACACCCACTTGACTCACTTACAGAGAGATATCAATACATAGGTTTTAAGATTCTTACTAGTCAGATAAATTCTTGGGCGGAAAATAGGGGGTGTTGAGTCCAATTCACTGAGCAAGGAGTAGGTCTTGTCTATTACCTATTGGGTTTATGGAACGGTATCTGAGCTAATTTGAAACCCTTGTTTTATGCATCACCCCACCTCACCTTTCCCGTTAAGCAGCCATAGTGTGTTTTCTAAACGTGTGACTCTGTTCTGTTTTGTAATTCAGTTCAAGGGAAGCGGTTTTTACATTCCCTCTATAAGTGATATCTTATGATAAGTGTCTTTTTCTGTGTGACTTATTTCACTTAGAATCGTCGTACCTAATTCCACTCATCATCCTGCTACTGGCCTTATGCCGTTCATTTCATGGCTGAGTGATATTCCATTGTACATAAGGACCACAGCTTATTTATCCATTTTTCGCTTTCCTGGGATATTTAAGGTGTAACGAAGTGGAGGTTCTTGTCAACAGAGCAGCCCTAAACTTTGGGGCGCCTGTGTCTTGCGGATTTTTAGTTTTACCAATTTCTACGCCCATGAGTGGAAGTGCCCTATGCTCTCTAAGCTGAGTTTTTTAGATGTTTCAGGACACACCGTACACTTCTCCAGTGTGGCTGTTGGCAATTTACATCCCGCCCATCAGCGTAGCCAGGCTCCCGTTTCTCCATGGCCTGTCCTGCATTTCTGGTTTTGACACTTTATTCAGCATGGCCCTTTTGACCGATGGGAAGTGAGACTTCTTTGTAGCGCTGATTTGCCTTTCTAGGTTGCTTGGTTGGCCAAAAAGGGCGTATGCGTTTTTTCCTGAATATATTCAGGAAAAAACGCATACGCCCTTTTTGGCCAAGGGCATTATTGTCGAGGTTTTGCCGCTTTTCCTGTGCTTTAAAGGCGATTCGAATCTCCCTCCTGAAATCTGTTTCCTGCAATTCTGCCTTGCTTTCAAATCCTCTTCGTTACCTTCCCTCACTATAACTGTGGACGAGAGTTATCATTTATAAGTCTGCAGGTTTGTGAATTGCAGTGCCCCTGAGCTCCATTTTTCAACTCGCTTTCTTGGGAGCTGGCCGCAAAAGGGCAGGATTGCTTCAGGCCCTATTCTGGTTCCGGGCGGCAGGCTGAGCCTGTGGTTAATTCTTCTTCCTGAAGGGAAAATAGAGTGACCTGTGCCTGTCCCAACACCTAGAGCTAGTCTCTCATTGGTTCCCCATCTTCCCGTTCATCCTCAGGACAAATTGCAACCTGTACGGAACAGGAGGTTAAAGGTGCTGATTCTCCAAGGAGGGAGATTGCTAGTTAAGCGGCTGGAATGGCGAACCCGAGCACAAGGAGATGAGAAATGAGGTGCGTTTTAGAAACCTTTCCCGATCACACGGTGTACAGTCTTCTGGCTTTCTCATGCATGTTTTCGATGTAGGAAGATGCCCTTGAACCTGGATATTTGGGACCCATGGGATGGGTACCACGCAGTATTACTTTAAAGGGTCTGTGTTTGCTCACCCAACCTCACCAAACCTCTCAGCCCCAAGAGTGTCCACCCTTATGTCTCAATCAGCTGTGGGTCTAGATATGGTCAATCCAGGTGGCATCACAGCCCCTGAACGAATTTTGTAAGAATTTCTCTCTCTTTCACTGTCTTTGTTTCACGGATTTTTAAAAGTAATTGATTTTTATAATGGGGTTTAGATGCTTTTCACTGCTGTGTTTCTGCCGCTTTACACCCACTTGACTCAATTACAGAGAGATATCAATACATAGGTTTTAAGATTCTTACTAATGAGATATATTCTTGGGCGGTGAATAGGGGGTGTGGAGTCCAATTCTCTGAGCAAGGACTCGGTCTTGTCTATTACATACTGGGTTTATGGAACGGTATCTGAGCTAATTTGAAACCCTTGTTTTATGCATCACCCCACCTCACCTTTCCCGTTAAGCAGCCATAGTGTGTTTTCTAAACGTGTGACTCTGTTCTGTTTTGTAATTCAGTTCAAGGGTAGCGGTTTTTACATTCCCTCTATAAGTGATATCTTATGATAAGTGTCTTTTTCTGTGTGACTTATTTCACTTAGAATCGTCGTACCTAAATCCACTCATCATCCTGCTACTGGCCTTATGACGTTGATTTCATGGCTGAGTGATATTCCATTGTACATAAGGACCACAGCTTCTTTATCCATTTTTCGCTTTCCTGGGATATTTAAGGTGTAACGAAGTGGAGGTTCTTGTCAACAGAGCAGCCCTAAACTTTGGGGTGCCTGTGTCTTGCTGATTTTTAGTTTTCCCAGTTTTTACGCCCATGAGTGGAAGTGCCCTATGCTCTCTAAGCTGAGTTTTTTAGATGTTTCAGGACACACCGTACACTTCTCCAGTGTGGCTGTTGGCAATTTACATCCCGCCCATCAGCGTAGCCAGGCTCCCGTTTCTCCATGGCCTGTCCTGCATTTCTGGTTTTGACACTTTATTCAGCATGGCCCTTTTGACCGATGGGAAGCGAGACTTCTTTGTAGCGCTGATTTGCCTTTCTAGGTTGCTTGGTTGGCCAAAAAGGGCGTATGCGTTTTTTCCTGAATATATTCAGGAAAAAACGCATACGCCCTTTTTGGCCAAGGGCATCATTGTCGAGGTTTTGCCGCTTTTCCTGTGCTTTAAAGGCGATTTGAATCTCCCTCCTGAAATCTGTTTCCTGCAATTCTGACTTGCTTTCAAATCCTCTTCGTTGCCTTCCCTCACTATATCTGTGGACGAGAGTTATTATTTATAAGTCTGCAGGTTTGTGAATTGCAGTGCCCCTGAGCTCCATTTTTCAACTCGCTTTCTTGGGAGCTGTCCTCAAATGGGCAGGATTGCTTCAGGCCCTATTCTGGTTGCGGGCGGCAGGCTGAGCCTGTGGTTAATTCTTCTTCCTGATGGGAAAATAGAGTGACCTGTGCCTGTCCCAACACCTAGAGCTAGACTCTCATTGGTTCCCCCTCTTCCCGTTCATCCTCAGGACAAATTGCAACCTGTACGGAACTGGAGGTTAAAGGTGCTGATTCTCCGAGGAGGGAGATTGCTAGTAAAGCGGCTGGAATGGCGAACCCGAGCACAAGGAGATGAGAAATGAGGTGCGTTTTAGAAACCTTTCCCGATCACACGGTGTACAGTCTTCTGGCTTTCTCATGCATGTTTTCGATGTAGGAAGATGCCCTTGAACCTGGAGATTTGGGACCCATGGGATGGGTACCACGCAGTATTACTTTAAAGGGTCTGCGTTTGCTCACCCAACCTCCCCAAACCTCTCAGCCCCAAGAGTGTCCACCCTTATGTCTCAATCAGCTGTGGGTCTAGATATGGTCAATCCAGGTGGCATCACAGCCCCTCAACGAATTTTGTAAGAATTTCTCTCTCTTTCACTGTCTTTGTTTCACGGGTTTTTAAAAGTAATTGATTTTTATAATGGTGTTTAGATGCTTTTCACTGCTGTGTTTCTGCCGCTTTACACCCACTTGCCTCACTTACAGAGAGATATCAATACATAGGTTTTAAGATTCTTACTAATCAGATATATTCTTGGGCGGTGAATAGGGGGTGTTGAGTCCAATTCTCTGAGCAAGGACTCGGTCTTGTCTATTACATACTGGGTTTATGGAACGGTATCTGAGCTAATTTGAAACCCTTGTTTTATGCATCACCCCACCTCACCTTTCCCGTTAAGCAGCCATAGTGTGTTTTCTAAACGTGTGACTCTGTTCTGTTTTGTAATTCAGTTCAAGGGTAGCGGTTTTTACATTCCCTCTATAAGTGATATCTTATGATAAGTGTCATTTTCTGTGTGACTTATTTCACTTAGAATCGTCGTACCTAAATCCACTCATCATCCTGCTACTGGCCTTATGACGTTGATTTCATGGCTGAGTGATATTCCATTGTACATAAGGACCACAGCTTCTTTATCCATTTTTCGCTTTCCTGGGATATTTAAGGTGTAACGAAGTGGAGGTTCTTGTCAACAGAGCAGCCCTAAACTTTGGGGTGCCTGTGTCTTGCTGATTTTTAGTTTTCCCAGTTTTTACGCCCATGAGTGGAAGTGCCCTATGCTCTCTAAGCTGAGTTTTTTAGATGTTTCAGGACACACCGTACACTTCTCCAGTGTGGCTGTTGGCAATTTACATCCCGCCCATCAGCGTAGCCAGGCTCCCGTTTCTCCATGGCCTGTCCTGCATTTCTGGTTTTGACACTTTATTCAGCATGGCCCTTTTGACCGATGGGAAGCGAGACTTCTTTGTAGCGCTGATTTGCCTTTCTAGGTTGCTTGGTTGGCCAAAAAGGGCGTATGCGTTTTTTCCTGAATATATTCAGGAAAAAACGCATACGCCCTTTTTGGCCAAGGGCATCATTGTCGAGGTTTTGCCGCTTTTCCTGTGCTTTAAAGGCGATTCGAATCTCCCTCCTGAAATCTGTTTCCTGCAATTCTGACTTGCTTTCAAATCCTCTTCGTTGCCTTCCCTCACTATATCTGTGGACGAGAGTTATTATTTATAAGTCTGCAGGTTTGTGAATTGCAGTGCCCCTGAGCTCCATTTTTCAACTCGCTTTCTTGGGAGCTGGCCTCAAATGGGCAGGATTGCTTCAGGCCCTATTCTGGTTGCGGGCGGCAGGCTGAGCCTGTGGTTAATTCTTCTTCCTGATGGGAAAATAGAGTGACCTGTGCCTGTCCCAACACCTAGAGCTAGTCTCTCATTGGTTCCCCCTCTTCCCGTTCATCCTCAGGACAAATTGCAACCTGTACGGAACAGGAGGTTAAAGGTGCTGATTCTCTGAGGAGGGAGATTGCTAGTAAAGCGGCTGGAATGGCGAACCCGAGCACAAGGAGATGAGAAATGAGGTGCGTTTTAGAAACCTTTCCCGATCACACGGTGTACCATTTTCTGGGTTTCTCATGCATGATTTCGATGTAGGAAGATGCCCTTGAACCTGGAGATTTGGGACCCATGGGATGGGTACCACGCAGTATTACGTTAAAGGGTCTGCGTTTGCTCACCCAACCTCACCAAACCTCTCAGCTCCAAGAGTGTCCACCCTTATGTCTCAATCAGCTGTGGGTCTAGATATGGTCAATACAGGTGGCATCACAGCCCCTAAACGAATTTTGTAAGAATTTCTCTCTCTTTCACTCTCTTTGTTTCACGGGTTTTTAAAAGTAATTGATTTTTATAATGGGGTTTAGCTGCTTTTCACTGCTGTGTTTCTGCCGCTTTACACCCAACTGACTCACTTACAGAGGGATATCAATACATAGGTTTTAAGATTCTTACTAATCAGATATATTCTTGGGCGGTGAATAGGGGGTGTTGAGTCCAATTCTCTGAGCAAGGACTCGGTCTTGTCTATTACATACTGGGTTTATGGAACGGTATCTGAGCTAATTTGAAACCCTTGTTTTATGCATCACCCCACCTCACCTTTCCCGTTAAGCAGCCATAGTGTGTTTTCTAAACGTGTGACTCTGTTCTGTTTTGTAATTCAGTTCAAGGGTAGCGGTTTTTACATTCCCTCTATAAGTGATATCTTATGATAAGTGTCTTTTTCTGTGTGACTTATTTCACTTAGAATCGTCGTACCTAAATCCACTCATCATCCTGCTACTGGCCTTATGACGTTGATTTCATGGCTGAGTGATATTCCATTGTACATAAGGACCACAGCTTCTTTATCCATTTTTCGCTTTCCTGGGATATTTAAGGTGTAACGAAGTGGAGGTTCTTGTCAACAGAGCAGCCCTAAACTTTGGGGTGCCTGTGTCTTGCTGATTTTTAGTTTTCCCAATTTATACGCCCATGAGTGGAAGTGCCCTATGCTCTCTAAGCTGAGTTTTTTAGATGTTTCAGGACACACCGTACACTTCTCCAGTGTGGCTGTTGGCAATTTACATCCCGCCCATCAGCGTAGCCAGGCTCCCGTTTCTCCATGGCCTGTCCTGCATTTCTGGTTTTGACACTTTATTCAGCATGGCCCTTTTGACCGATGGGAAGCGAGACTTCTTTGTAGCGCTGATTTGCCTTTCTAGGTTGCTTGGTTGGCCAAAAAGGGCGTATGCGTTTTTTCCTGAATATATTCAGGAAAAAACGCATACGCCCTTTTTGGCCAAGGGCATCATTGTCGAGGTTTTGCCGCTTTTCCTGTGCTTTAAAGGCGATTCGAATCTCCCTCCTGAAATCTGTTTCCTGCAATTCTGACTTGCTTTCAAATCCTCTTCGTTGCCTTCCCTCACTATATCTGTGGACGAGAGTTATTATTTATAAGTCTGCAGGTTTGTGAATTGCAGTGCCCCTGAGCTCCATTTTTCAACTCGCTTTCTTGGGAGCTGGCCTCAAGTGGGCAGGATTGCTTCAGGCCCTATTCTGGTTGCGGGCGGCAGGCTGAGCCTGTGGTTAATTCTTCTTCCTGATGGGAAAATAGAGTGACCTGTGCCTGTCCCAACACCTAGAGCTAGTCTCTCATTGGTTCCCCCTCTTCCCGTTCATCCTCAGGACAAATTGCAACCTGTACGGAACAGGAGGTTAAAGGTGCTGATTCTCCGAGGAGGGAGATTGCTAGTAAAGCGGCTGGAATGGCGAACCCGAGCACAAGGAGATGAGAAATGAGGTGCGTTTTAGAAACCTTTCCCGATCACACGGTGTACCATCTTCTGGGTTTCTCATGCATGATTTCGATGTAGGAAGATGCCCTTGAACCTGGAGATTTGGGACCCATGGGATGGGTACCACGCAGTATTACGTTAAAGGGTCTGCGTTTGCTCACCCAACCTCACCAAACCTCTCAGCTCCAAGAGTGTCCACCCTTATGTCTCAATCAGCTGTGGGTCTAGATATGGTCAATACAGGTGGCATCACAGCCCCTAAACGAATTTTGTAAGAATTTCTCTCTCTTTCACTGTCTTTGTTTCACGGGTTTTTAAAAGTAATTGATTTTTATAATGGGGTTTAGCTGCTTTTCACTGCTGTGTTTCTGCCGCTTTACACCCAACTGACTCACTTACAGAGGGATATCAATACATAGGTTTTAAGATTCTTACTAATCAGATATATTCTTGGGCGGTGAATAGGGGTTGTTGAGTCCAATTCACTGAGCAAGGAGTAGATCTTGTCTATTACATACTGGGTTTATGGAACGGTATCTGAGCTAATTTGAAACCCTTGTTTTATGCATCACCCCACCTCACCTTTCCCGTTAAGCAGCCATAGTGTGTTTTCTAAACGTGTGACTCTGCTCTGTTTTGTAATTAAGTTCAAGGGTAGAGGTTTTTATATTCCCTCTATAAGTGATATCTTATGATAAGTGTCTTTTTATGTGTGACTTATTTCACTTAGAATCGTCCTTCCTAAATCCACTCATATTGCTGCTAGTAGCCTTATGACGTTGTTTTCATGGCTGAGTGATATTCCATTGTACATAAGGACCACAACTTCTTTATCCATTTTTCTCTTTCCTGGGATATTTAAGGTGTAACGAAGTGGAGGTTCTTGTCAACAGAGCAGCCCTAAACTTTGGGGTGCCTGTGTCTTGCTGATTTTTAGTTTTCCCAATTTCTACGCCCATGAGTGGAAGTGCCCTATGCTCTCTAAGCTGAGTTTTTTAGATGCTTCAGGACACACCGTACACTTCTCCAGAGTGGCTGTTGGTAATTTACATCCCGCCCATCATCGTAGCCAGGCTCCCGTTTCTCCATGGCCTGTCCTGCATTTCTGGTTTTGACACTTTACTCAGCATGGCCCTTTTGACCGATGGGAAGCGAGACTTCATTGTAGCGCTGATGTGCCTTTCCACGTTGCTTGGTTGGCCATAAAGGGCGTATGCGTTTTTTCCTGAATATATTCAGGAAAAAACGCATACGCCCTTTTTGGCCAAGGGCATCATTGTCGAGGTTTTGCCGCTTTTCCTGTGCTTTAAAGGCGATTCGAATCTCCCTCCTGAAATCTGTTTCCTGCAATTCTGCCTTGCTTTCAAATCCTCTTCGTTGCCTTCCCTCAATATAACTGTGGACGAGAGTTATCATTTATAAGTCTGCAGGTGTGTGAATTGCAGTGCCCCTGAGCTCCATTTTTCAACTCGCTTTCTTGGGAGCTGGCCGCAAAAGGGCAGGATTGCTTCAGGCCCTATTCTGGTTCCGGGCGGCAGGCTGAGCCTGTGGTTAATTCTTCTTCCTGATGGGAAAATAGAGTGACCTGTGCCTGTGCCAACACCTAGAGCTAGTCTCTCATTGGTTCCCCCTCTTCCCGTTCATCCTCAGGACAAATTGCAACCTGTACGAAACAGGAGGTTAAAGGTGCTGATTCTCCAAGGAGGGAGATTGCTAGTAAAGCGGCTGGAATGGCGAACCCGAGCACAAGGAGATGAGAAATGAGGTGCGTTTTAGATACCTTTCCCGATCACACGGTGTACAGTCTTCTGGGTTTCTCATGCATGTTTTCGATGTAGGAAGATGCCCTTGAACCTGGAGATTTGGGACCCATGGGATGGGTACCACGCAGTATTACTTTAAAGGGTCTGCGTTTGCTCACCCAACCTCACCAAACCTCTCAGCCCCAAGAGTGACCACCCTTATGTCTCAATCAGCTGTGGGTCTAGATATGGTCAATCCAGGTGGCATCACAGCCCCTGAACGAATATTATAAGAATTTCTCTCTCTTTCACTGTCTTTGTTTCACGGATTTTTAAAAGTAATTGATTTTTATAATGGGGTTTAGCTGCTTTTCACTGCTGTGTTTCTGCCGCTTTACACCCACTTGACTCACTTACAGAGAGATATCAATACATAGGTTTTAAGATTCTTACTAATCTGATATATTCTTGGGCGGTGAATAGGGGGTGTTGAGTCCAGTTCTCTGAGCAAGGAGTCGGTCTTGTCTATTACATACTGGGTTTATGGAACGGTATCTGAGCTAATTTGAAACCCTTGTTTTATGCATCACCCCACCTCACCTTTCCCGTTAAGCAGCCATAGTGTGTTTTCTAAACGTGTGACTCTGTTCTGTTTTGTAATTCAGTTCAAGGGAAGCGGTTTTTACATTCCCTCTATAAGTGATATCTTATGATAAGTGTCTTTTTCTGTGTGACTTATTTCACTTAGAATCGTCGTACCTAATTCCACTCATCATCCTGCTACTGGCCTTATGCCGTTCATTTCATGGCTGAGTGATATTCCATTTTACATAAGGACCACAGCTTATTTATCCATTTTTCGCTTTACTGGGATATTTAAGGTGTAACGAAGTGGAGGTTCTTGTCAACAGAGCAGCCCTAAACTTTGGGGTGCCTGTGTCTTGCTGATTTTTAGTTTTACCAATTTCTACGCCCATGAGTGGAAGTGCCCTATGCTCTCTAAGCTGAGTTTTTTAGATGTTTCAGGACACACCGTACACTTCTCCAGTGTGGCTGTTGGCAATTTACATCCCGCCCATCAGTGTAGCCAGGCTCCCGTTTCTCCATGGCCTGTCCTGCATTTCTGGTTTTGACACTTTATTCAGCATGGCCCTTTTGACCGATGGGAAGTGAGACTTCTTTGTAGCGCTGATTTGCCTTTCTAGGTTGCTTGGTTGGCCAAAAAGGGCGTATGCGTTTTTTCCTGAATATATTCAGGAAAAAACGCATACGCCCTTTTTGGCCAAGGGCATCATTGTCGAGGTTTTGCCGCTTTTCCTGTGCTTTAAAGGCGATTCGAATCTCCCTCCTGAAATCTGTTTCCTGCAATTCTGCCTTGCTTTCAAATCCTCTTCGTTGCCTTCCCTCACTATAACTGTGGACGAGAGTTATCATTTATAAGTCTGCAGTTTTGTGAATTGCAGTGCCCCTGAGCTCCATTTTTCAACTCGCTTTCTTGGGAGCTGGCCGCAAAAGGGCAGGATTGCTTCAGGCCCTATTCTGGTTCCGGGCGGCAGGCTGAGCCTGTGGATAATTCTTCTTCCTGAAGGGAAAATAGAGTGACCTGTGCCTGTCCCAACACCTAGAGCTAGTCTCTCATTGGTTCCCCATCTTCCCGTTCATCCTCAGGACAAATTGCAACCTGTACGGAACAGGAGGTTAAAGGTGCTGATTCTCCAAGGAGGGAGATTGCTAGTTAAGCGGCTGGAATGGCGAACCCGAGCACAAGGAGATGAGAAATGAGGTGCGTTTTAGAAACCTTTCCCGATCACACGGTGTACAGTCTTCTGGCTTTCTCATGCATGTTTTCGATGTAGGAAGATGCCCTTGAACCTGGATATTTGGGACCCATGGGATGGGTACCACGCAGTATTACTTTAAAGGGTCTGTGTTTGCTCACCCAACCTCACCAAACCTCTCAGCCCCAAGAGTGTCCACCCTTATGTCTCAATCAGCTGTGGGTCTAGATATGGTCAATCCAGGTGGCATCACAGCCCCTGAACGAATTTTGTAAGAATTTCTCTCTCTTTCACTGTCTTTGTTTCACGGATTTTTAAAAGTAATTGATTTTTATAATGGGGTTTAGCTGCTTTTCACTGCTGTGTTTCTGCCGCTTTACACCCACTTGACTCACTTACAGAGAGATATCAATACATAGGTTTTAAGATTCTTACTAATCTGATATATTCTTGGGCGGTGAATAGGGGGTGTTGAGTCCAGTTCTCTGAGCAAGGAGTCGGTCTTGTCTATTACATACTGGGTTTATGGAACGGTATCTGAGCTAATTTGAAACCCTTGTTTTATGCATCACCCCACCTCACCTTTCCCGTTAAGCAGCCATAGTGTGTTTTCTAAACGTGTGACTCTGTTCTGTTTTGTAATTCAGTTCAAGGGAAGCGGTTTTTACATTCCCTCTATAAGTGATATCTTATGATAAGTGTCTTTTTCTGTGTGACTTATTTCACTTAGAATCGTCGTACCTAATTCCACTCATCATCCTGCTACTGGCCTTATGCCGTTCATTTCATGGCTGAGTGATATTCCATTTTACATAAGGACCACAGCTTATTTATCCATTTTTCGCTTTCCTGGGATATTTAAGGTGTAACGAAGTGGAGGTTCTTGTCAACAGAGCAGCCCTAAACTTTGGGGTGCCTGTGTCTTGCTGATTTTTAGTTTTACCAATTTCTACGCCCATGAGTGGAAGTGCCCTATGCTCTCTAAGCTGAGTTTTTTAGATGTTTCAGGACACACCGTACACTTCTCCAGTGTGGCTGTTGGCAATTTACATCCCGCCCATCAGTGTAGCCAGGCTCCCGTTTCTCCATGGCCTGTCCTGCATTTCTGGTTTTGACACTTTATTCAGCATGGCCCTTTTGACCGATGGGAAGTGAGACTTCTTTGTAGCGCTGATTTGCCTTTCTAGGTTGCTTGGTTGGCCAAAAAGGGCGTATGCGTTTTTTCCTGAATATATTCAGGAAAAAACGCATACGCCCTTTTTGGCCAAGGGCATCATTGTCGAGGTTTTGCCGCTTTTCCTGTGCTTTAAAGGCGATTCGAATCTCCCTCCTGAAATCTGTTTCCTGCAATTCTGCCTTGCTTTCAAATCCTCTTCGTTGCCTTCCCTCACTATAACTGTGGACGAGAGTTATCATTTATAAGTCTGCAGTTTTGTGAATTGCAGTGCCCCTGAGCTCCATTTTTCAACTCGCTTTCTTGGGAGCTGGCCGCAAAAGGGCAGGATTGCTTCAGGCCCTATTCTGGTTCCGGGCGGCAGGCTGAGCCTGTGGATAATTCTTCTTCCTGAAGGGAAAATAGAGTGACCTGTGCCTGTCCCAACACCTAGAGCTAGTCTCTCATTGGTTCCCCATCTTCCCGTTCATCCTCAGGACAAATTGCAACCTGTACGGAACAGGAGGTTAAAGGTGCTGATTCTCCAAGGAGGGAGATTGCTAGTTAAGCGGCTGGAATGGCGAACCCGAGCACAAGGAGATGAGAAATGAGGTGCGTTTTAGAAACCTTTCCCGATCACACGGTGTACAGTCTTCTGGCTTTCTCATGCATGTTTTCGATGTAGGAAGATGCCCTTGAACCTGGATATTTGGGACCCATGGGATGGGTACCACGCAGTATTACTTTAAAGGGTCTGTGTTTGCTCACCCAACCTCACCAAACCTCTCAGCCCCAAGAGTGTCCACCCTTATGTCTCAATCAGCTGTGGGTCTAGATATGGTCAATCCAGGTGGCATCACAGCCCCTGAACGAATTTTGTAAGAATTTCTCTCTCTTTCACTGTCTTTGTTTCACGGATTTTTAAAAGTAATTGATTTTTATAATGGGGTTTAGATGCTTTTCACTGCTGTGTTTCTGCCGCTTTACACCCACTTGACTCACTTACAGAGAGATATCAATACATAGGTTTTAAGATTCTTACTAATCAGATATATTCTTGGGCGGTGAATAGGGGGTGTTGAGTCCAATTCTCTGAGCAAGGACTCGGTCTTGTCTATTACATACTGGGTTTATGGAACGGTATCTGAGCTAATTTGAAACCCTTGTTTTATGCATCACCCCACCTCACCTTTCCCGTTAAGCAGCCATAGTGTGTTTTCTAAACGTGTGACTCTGTTCTGTTTTGTAATTCAGTTCAAGGGTAGCGGTTTTTACATTCCCTCTATAAGTGATATCTTATGATAAGTGTCTTTTTCTGTGTGACTTATTTCACTTAGAATCGTCGTACCTAAATCCACTCATCATCCTGCTACTGGCCTTATGACGTTGATTTCATGGCTGAGTGATATTCCATTGTACATAAGGACCACAGCTTCTTTATCCATTTTTCGCTTTCCTGGGATATTTAAGGTGTAACGAAGTGGAGGTTCTTGTCAACAGAGCAGCCCTAAACTTTGGGGTGCCTGTGTCTTGCTGATTTTTAGTTTTCCCAGTTGTTACGCCCATGAGTGGAAGTGCCCTATGCTCTCTAAGCTGAGTTTTTTAGATGTTTCAGGACACACCGTACACTTCTCCAGTGTGGCTGTTGGCAATTTACATCCCGCCCATCAGCGTAGCCAGGCTCCCGTTTCTCCATGGCCTGTCCTGCATTTCTGGTTTTGACACTTTATTCAGCATGGCCCTTTTGACCGATGGGAAGCGAGACTTCTTTGTAGCGCTGATTTGCCTTTCTAGGTTGCTTGGTTGGCCAAAAAGGGCGTATGCGTTTTTTCCTGAATATATTCAGGAAAAAACGCATACGCCCTTTTTGGCCAAGGGCATCATTGTCGAGGTTTTGCCGCTTTTCCTGTGCTTTAAAGGCGATTCGAATCTCCCTCCTGAAATCTGTTTCCTGCAATTCTGACTTGCTTTCAAATCCTCTTCGTTGCCTTCCCTCACTATATCTGTGGACGAGAGTTATTATTTATAAGTCTGCAGGTTTGTGAATTGCAGTGCCCCTGAGCTCCAGTTTTCAACTCGCTTTCTTGGGAGCTGGCCTCAAATGGGCAGAATTGCTTCAGGCCCTATTCTGGTTGCGGGCGGCAGGCTGAGCCTGTGGTTAATTCTTCTTCCTGATGGGAAAATAGAGTGACCTGTGCCTGTCCCAACACCTAGAGCTAGTCTCTCATTGGTTCCCCCTCTTCCCGTTCATCCTCAGGACAAATTGCAACCTGTACGGAACAGGAGGTTAAAGGTGCTGATTCTCCGAGGAGGGAGATTGCTAGTTAAGCGGCTGGAATGGCGAACCCGAGCACAAGGAGATGAGAAATGAGGTGCGTTTTAGAAACCTTTCCCGATCACACGGTGTACAGTCTTCTGGGTTTCTCATGCATGTTTTCGATGTAGGAAGATGCCCTTGAACCTGGAGATTTGGGACCCATGGGATGGGTACCACGCAGTATTACTTTAAAGGGTCTGCGTTTGCTCACCCAACCTCACCAAACCTCTCAGCCCCAAGAGTGACCACCCTTATGTCTCAATCAGCTGTGGGTCTAGATATGGTCAATCCAGGTGGCATCACAGCCCCTGAACGAATATTGTAAGAATTTCTCTCTCTTTCACTGTCTTTGTTTCACGGATTTTTAAAAGTAATTGATTTTTATAATGGGGTTTAGCTGCTTTTCACTGCTGTGTTTCTGCCGCTTTACACCCACTTGACTCACTTACAGAGAGATATCAATACATAGGTTTTAAGATTCTTACTAATCTGATATATTCTTGGGCGGTGAATAGGGGGTGTTGAGTCCAGTTCTCTGAGCAAGGAGTCGGTCTTGTCTATTACATACTGGGTTTATGGAATGGTATCTGAGCTAATTTGAAACCCTTGTTTTATACATCACCCCACCTCACCTTTCCCGTTAAGCAGCCATAGTGTGTTTTCTAAACGTGTGACTCTGTTCTGTTTTGTAATTCAGTTCAAGGGTAGCGGTTTTTACATTCCCTCTATAAGTGATATCTTATGATAAGTGTCTTTTTCTGTGTGACTTATTTCACTTAGAATCGTCGTACCTAATTCCACTCATCATCCTGCTACTGGCCTTATGCCGTTCATTTCATGGCTGAGTGATATTCCATTGTACATAAGGACCACAGCTTATTTATCCATTTTTCGCTTTCCTGGGATATTTAAGGTGTAACGAAGTGGAGGTTCTTGTCAACAGAGCAGCCCTAAACTTTGGGGTGCCTGTGTCTTGCGGATTTTTAGTTTTACCAATTTCTACGCCCATGAGTGGAAGTGCCCTATGCTCTCTAAGCTGAGTTTTTTAGATGTTTCAGGACACACCGTACACTTCTCCAGTGTGGCTGTTGGCAATTTACATCCCGCCCATCAGCGTAGCCAGGCTCCCGTTTCTCCATGGCCTGTCCTGCATTTCTGGTTTTGACACTTTATTCAGCATGGCCCTTTTGACCGATGGGAAGCGAGACTTCTTTGTAGCGCTGATTTGCCTTTCTAGGTTGCTTGGTTGGCCAAAAAGGGCGTATGCGTTTTTTCCTGAATATATTCAGGAAAAAACGCATACGCCCTTTTTGGCCAAGGGCATCATTGTCGAGGTTTTGCCGCTTTTCCTGTGCTTTAAAGGCGATTCGAATCTCCCTCCTGAAATCTGTTTCCTGCAATTCTGACTTGCTTTCAAATCCTCTTCGTTGCCTTCCCTCACTATATCTGTGGACGAGAGTTATTATTTATAAGTCTGCAGGTTTGTGAATTGCAGTGCCCCTGAGCTCCATTTTTCAACTCGCTTTCTTGGGAGCTGGCCTCAAATGGGCAGGATTGCTTCAGGCCCTATTCTGGTTGCGGGCGGCAGGCTGAGCCTGTGGTTAATTCTTCTTCCTGATGGGAAAATAGAGTGACCTGTGCCTGTCCCAACACCTAGAGCTAGTCTCTCATTGGTTCCCCCTATTCCCGTTCATCCTCAGGACAAATTGCAACCTGTACGGAACAGGAGGTTAAAGGTGCTGATTCTCCGAGGAGGGAGATTGCTAGTAAAGCGGCTGGAATGGCGAACCCGAGCACAAGGAGATGAGAAATGAGGTGCGTTTTAGGAACCTTTCCCGATCACACGGTGTACCATCTTCTGGGTTTCTCATGCATGATTTCGATGTAGGAAGATGCCCTTGAACCTGGAGATTTGGGACCCATGGGATGGGTACCACGCAGTATTACGTTAAAGGGTCTGCGTTTGCTCACCCAACCTCACCAAACCTCTCAGCTCCAACAGTGTCCACCCTTATGTCTCAATCAGCTGTGGGTCTAGATATGGTCAATCCAGGTGGCATCACAGCCCATAAACGAATTTTGTAAGAATTTCTCTCTCTTTCACTGTCTTTGTTTCACGGGTTTTTAAAAGTAATTGATTTTTATAATGGGGTTTAGCTGCTTTTCACTGCTGTGTTTCTGCCGCTTTACACCCAACTGACTCACTTACAGAGGGATATCAATACATAGGTTTTAAGATTCTTACTAATCAGATATATTCTTGGGCGGTGAATAGGGGTTGTTGAGTCCAATTCACTGAGCAAGGAGTCGATCTTGTCTATTACATACTGGGTTTATGGAACGGTATCTGAGCTAATTTGAAACCCTTGTTTTATGCATCACCCCACCTCACCTTTCCCGTTAAGCAGCCATAGTGTGTTTTCTAAACGTGTGACTCTGCTCTCTTTTGTAATTCAGTTCAAGGGTAGAGGTTTTTATATTCCCTCTATAAGTGATATCTTATGATAAGTGTCTTTTTATGTGTGACTTATTTCACTTAGAATCGTCCTTCCTAAATCCACTCATATTGCTGCTAGTAGCCTTATGACGTTGTTTTCATGGCTGAGTGATATTCCATTGTACATAAGGACCACAACTTCTTTATCCATTTTTCTCTTTCCTGGGATATTTAAGGTGTAACGAAGTGGAGGTTCTTGTCAACTGAGCAGCCCTAAACTTTGGGGTGCCTGTGTCTTGCTGATTTTTAGTTTTCCCAATTTCTACGCCCATGAGTGGAAGTGCCCTATGCTCTCTAAGCTGAGTTTTTTAGATGCTTCAGGACACACCGTACACTTCTCCAGAGTGGCTGTTGGTAATTTACATCCCGCCCATCATCGTAGCCAGGCTCCCGTTTCTCCATGGCCTGTCCTGCATTTCTGGTTTTGACACTTTACTCAGCATGGCCCTTTTGACCGATGGGAAGCGAGACTTCATTGTAGCGCTGATGTGCCTTTCCACGTTGCTTGGTTGGCCATAAAGGGCGTATGCGTTTTTTCCTGAATATATTCAGGAAAAAACGCATACGCCCTTTTTGGCCAAGGGCATCATTGTCGAGGTTTTGCCGCTTTTCCTGTGCTTTAAAGGCGATTCGAATCTCCCTCCTGAAATCTGTTTCCTGCAATTCTGCCTTGCTTTCAAATCCTCTTCGTTGCCTTCCCTCACTATAACTGTGGACGAGAGTTATCATTTATAAGTCTGCAGGTTTGTGAATTGCAGTGCCCCTGAGCTCCATTTTTCAACTCGCTTTCTTGGGAGCTGGCCGCAAAAGGGCAGGATTGCTTCAGGCCCTATTCTGGTTCCGGGCGGCAGGCTGAGCCTGTGGTTAATTCTTCTTCCTGAAGAGAAAATAGAGTGACCTGTGCCTGTCCCAACACCTAGAGCTAGTCTCTCATTGGTTCCCCATCTTCCCGTTCATCCTCAGGACAAATTGCAACCTGTACGGAACAGGAGGTTAAAGGTGCTTATTCTCCAAGGAGGGAGATTGCTAGTTAAGCGGCTGGAATGGCGAACCCGAGCACAAGGAGATGAGAAATGAGGTGCGTTTTAGAAACCTTTCCCGATCACACAGTGTACAGTCTTCTGGCTTTCTCATGCATGTTTTCGATGTAGGAAGATGCCCTTGAACCTGGATATTTGGGACCCATGGGATGGGTACCACGCAGTATTACTTTAAAGGGTCTGCGTTTGCTCACCCAACCTCACCAAACCTCTCAGCCCCAAGAGTGTCCACCCTTATGTCTCAATCAGCTGTGGGTCTAGATATGGTCAATCCAGGTGGCATCACAGCCCCTGAACGAATTGTGTAAGAATTTCTCTCTCTTTCACTGTCTTTGTTTCACGGATTTTTAAAAGTAATTGATTTTTATAATGGGGTTTAGATGCTTTTCACTGCTGTGTTTCTGCCGCTTTACACCCACTTGACTCACTTACAGAGAGATATCAATACATAGGTTTTAAGATTCTTACTAATCAGATATATTCTTGGGCGGTGAATAGGGGGTGTGGAGTCCAATTCTCTGAGCAAGGACTCGGTCTTGTCTATTACATACTGGGTTTATGGAACGGTATCTGAGCTAATTTGAAACCCTTGTTTTATGCATCACCCCACCTCACCTTTCCCGTTAAGCAGCCATAGTGTGTTTTCTAAACGTGTGACTCTGTTCTGTTTTGTAATTCAGTTCAAGGGTAGCGGTTTTTACATTCCCTCTATAAGTGATATCTTATGATAAGTGTCTTTTTCTGTGTGACTTATTTCACTTAGAATCGTCGTACCTAAATCCACTCATCATCCTGCTACTGGCCTTATGACGTTGATTTCATGGCTGAGTGATATTCCATTGTACATAAGGACCACAGCTTCTTTATCCATTTTTCGCTTTCCTGGGAAATTTAAGGTGTAACGAAGTGGAGGTTCTTGTCAACAGAGCAGCCCTAAACTTTGGGGTGCCTGTGTCTTGCTGATTTTTAGTTTTCCCAGTTTTTACGCCCATGAGTGGAAGTGCCCTATGCTCTCTAAGCTGAGTTTTTTAGATGTTTCAGGACACACCGTACACTTCTCCAGTGTGGCTGTTGGCAATTTACATCCCGCCCATCAGCGTAGCCAGGCTCCCGTTTCTCCATGGCCTGTCCTGCATTTCTGGTTTTGACACTTTATTCAGCATGGCCCTTTTGACCGATGGGAAGCGAGACTTCTTTGTAGCGCTGATTTGCCTTTCTAGGTTGCTTGGTTGGCCAAAAAGGGCGTATGCGTTTTTTCCTGAATATATTCAGGAAAAAACGCATACGCCCTTTTTGGCCAAGGGCATCATTGTCGAGGTTTTGCCGCTTTTCCTGTGCTTTAAAGGCGATTCGAATCTCCGTCCTGAAATCTGTTTCCTGCAATTCTGACTTGCTTTCAAATCCTCTTCGTTGCCTTCCCTCACTATATCTGTGGACGAGAGTTATTATTTATAAGTCTGCAGGTTTGTGAATTGCAGTGCCCCTGAGCTCCATTTTTCAACTCGCTTTCTTGGGAGCTGGCCGCAAAAGGGCAGGATTGCTTCAGGCCCTATTCTGGTTCCGGGCGGCAGGCTGATCCTGTGGTTAATTCTTCTTCCTGATGGGAAAATAGAGTGACCTGTGCCTGTCCCAACACCTAGAGCTAGTCTCTCATTGGTTCCCCATCTTCCCGTTCATCCTCAGGACAAATTGCAACCTGTACGGAACAGGAGGTTAAAGGTGCTGATTCTCCAAGGAGGGAGATTGCTAGTTAAGCGGCTGGAATGGCGAACCCGAGCACAAGGAGATGAGAAATGAGGTGCGTTTTAGAAACCTTTCCCGATCACACGGTGTACAGTCTTCTGGCTTTCTCATGCATATTTTCGATGTAGGAAGATGCCCTTGAACCTGGATATTTGGGACCCATGGAATGGGTACCACGCAGTATTACTTTAAAGGGTCTGCGTTTGCTCACCCAACCTCACCAAACCTCTCAGCCCCAAGAGTGTCCACCCTTATGTCTCAATCAGCTGTGGGTCTAGATATGGTCAATCCAGGTGGCATCACAGCCCCTGAACGAATTTTGTAAGAATTTCTCTCTCTTTCACTGTCTTTGTTTCACGGATTTTTAAAAGTAATTGATTTTTATAATGGGGTTTAGCTGCTTTTCACTGCTGTGTTTATGCCGCTTTACACCCACTTGACTCACTTACAGAGAGATATCAATACATAGGTTTTAAGATTCTTACTAATCAGATATATTCTTGGGCGGTGAATAGGGGGTGTTGAGTCCAATTCTCTGAGCAAGGACTCGGTCTTGTCTATTACATACTGGGTTTATGGAACGGTATCTGAGCTAATTTGAAACCCTTGTTTTATGCATCACCCCACCTCACCTTTCCCGTTAAGCAGCCATAGTGTGTTTTCTAAACGTGTGACTCTGTTCTGTTTTGTAATTCAGTTCAAGGGTAGCGGTTTTTACATTCCCTCTATAAGTGATATCTTATGATAAGTGTCTTTTTCTGTGTGACTTATTTCACTTAGAATCGTCGTACCTAAATCCACTCATCATCCTGCTACTGGCCTTATGACGTTGATTTCATGGCTGAGTGATATTCCATTGTACATAAGGACCACAGCTTCTTTATCCATTTTTCGCTTTCCTGGGATATTTAAGGTGTAACGAAGTGGAGGTTCTTGTCAACAGAGCAGCCCTAAACTTTGGGGTGCCTGTGTCTTGCTGATTTTTAGTTTTCCCAGTTTTTACGCCCATGAGTGGAAGTGCCCTATGCTCTCTAAGCTGAGTTTTTTAGATGTTTCAGGACACACCGTACACTTCTCCAGTGTGGCTGTTGGCAATTTACATCCCGCCCATCAGCGTAGCCAGGCTCCCGTTTCTCCATGGCCTGTCCTGCATTTCTGGTTTTGACACTTTATTCAGCATGGCCCTTTTGACCGATGGGAAGCGAGACTTCTTTGTAGCGCTGATTTGCCTTTCTAGGTTGCTTGGTTGGCCAAAAAGGGCGTATGCGTTTTTTCCTGAATATATTCAGGAAAAAACGCATACGCCCTTTTTGGCCAAGGGCATCATTGTCGAGGTTTTGCCGCTTTTCCTGTGCTTTAAAGGCGATTCGAATCTCCCTCCTGAAATCTGTTTCCTGCAATTCTGACTTGCTTTCAAATCCTCTTCGTTGCCTTCCCTCACTATATCTGTGGACGAGAGTTATTATTTATAAGTCTGCAGGTTTGTGAATTGCAGTGCCCCTGAGCTCCATTTTTCAACTCGCTTTCTTGGGAGCTGGCCTCAAATGGGCAGGATTGCTTCAGGCCCTATTCTGGTTGCGGGCGGCAGGCTGAGCCTGTGGTTAATTCTTCTTCCTGATGGGAAAATAGAGTGACCTGTGCCTGTCCCAACACCTAGAGCTAGTCTCTCATTGGTTCCCCCTCTTCCCGTTCATCCTCAGGACAAATTGCAACCTGTACGGAACAGGAGGTTAAAGGTGCTGATTCTCCGAGTTGGGAGATTGCTAGTAAAGCGGCTGGAATGGCGAACCCGAGCACAAGGAGATGAGAAATGAGGTGCGTTTTAGAAACTTTTCCCGATCACACGGTGTACCATCTTCTGGGTTTCTCATGCATGATTTCGATGTAGGAAGATGCCCTTGAACCTGGAGATTTGGGACCCATGGGATGGGTACCACGCAGTATTACGTTAAAGGGTCTGCGTTTGCTCACCCAACCTCACCAAACCTCTCAGCTCCAACAGTGTCCACCCTTATGTCTCAATCAGCTGTGGGTCTAGATATGGTCAATACAGGTGGCATCACAGCCCCTAAACGAATTTTGTAAGAATTTCTCTCTCTTTCACTGTCTTTGTTTCACGGGTTTTTAAAAGTAATTGATTTTTATAATGGGGTTTAGCTGCTTTTCACTGCTGTGTTTCTGCCGCTTTACACCCAACTGACTCACTTACAGAGGGATATCAATACATAGGTTTTAAGATTCTTACTAATCAGATATATTCTTGGGCGGTGAATAGGGGTTGTTGAGTCCAATTCACTGAGCAAGGAGTCGATCTTGTCTATTACATACTGGGTTTATGGAACGGTATCTGAGCTAATTTGAAACCCTTGTTTTATGCATCACCCCACCTCACCTTTCCCGTTAAGCAGCCATAGTGTGTTTTCTAAACGTGTGACTCTGCTCTGTTTTGTAATTCAGTTCAAGGGTAGCGGTTTTTATATTCCCTCTATAAGTGATATCTTATGATAAGTGTCTTTTTCTGTGTGACTTATTTCACTTAGAATCGTCGTACCTAAATCCACTCATCATCCTGCTACTGGCCTTATGACGTTGACATCATGGCTGAGTGATATTCCATTGTACATAAGGACCACAACTTCTTTATCCATTTTTCTCTTTCCTGGGATATTTAAGGTGTAACGAAGTGGAGGTTCTTGTCAACAGAGCAGCCCTAAACTTTGGGGTGCCTGTGTCTTGCGGATTTTTAGTTTTACCAATTTCTACGCCCATGAGTGGAAGTGCCCTATGCTCTCTAAGCTGAGTCTTTTAGATGTTTCAGGACACACCGTACACTTCTCCAGAGTGGCTGTTGGCAATTTACATCCCGCCCATCAGCGTAGCCAGGCTCCCGTTTCTCCATGGCCTGTCCTGCATTTCTGGTTTTGACACTTTATTCAGCATGGCCCTTTTGACCGATGGGAAGCGAAACTTCTTTGTAGCGCTGATTTGCCTTTCCAGGTTGCTTGGTTGGCCAAAAAGGGCGTATGCGTTTTTTCCTGAATATATTCAAGAAAAAATGCATACGCCCTTTTTGGCCAAGGGCATCATTGTCGAGCTTTTGCCGCTTTTCCTGTGCTTTAAAGGCGATTCGAATCTCCCTCCTGAAATCTTTTTACTGCAATTCTGCCTTGCTTTCAAATCCTCTTCGTTGCCTTCCCTCAATATATTTGTGGACGAGAGTGATCATTTATAAGTCTGCAGGTTTGTGAATTGCAGTGCCCCTGAGCTCCATTTTTCAACTCGCTTTCTTGGGAGCTGGCCGCAAAAGCGCAGGATTGCTTCAGGCCCTATTCTGGTCCAGGACAGCAGGCTGAGCCTGTGGTTAAGTCTTCTTCCTAATGGGAAAATAGAGTGACCTTTGCCTGTCCCAACACCTAGAGCTAGTCTCTCATTGGTTCCCCCTCTTCCGATTCATCCTCAGGCCAAATTGCAACGTGTACGGAACAGGAGGTTAAAGGTGCTGATTCTCCAAGGAGGGAGATTGCTAGTAAAGCGGCTGGAATGGCGAAACCGAGCACAAGGAGATGAGAAATGAGGTGCGTTTTGGAAACCTTTCCCGATCACATGGTGTACCATCTTCTGGGATTCTCATGCATGTTTTCGATGTAGGAAGATGCCCTTGAACCTGGAGATTTGGGACCCATGGGATGGGTACCACGCAGTATTACTTTAAAGGGTCTGCGTTTGCTCACCCAACCTCACCAAACCTCTCAGCCACAAGCGTGTCCACCCTTATGTCTCAATCAGCTGTGAGTCCAGATATGGTCAACCCAGGTGGCATCACAGCCCCTGAACGAATTTTGTAAGAATTTCTCTCTCTTTCACTGTCTTTGTCTCACGGATTTTTAAAAGTAATTGATTTTTATAATGGGGTTTAGCTGCTTTTCACTGCTGTGTTTATGCCGCTTTACACCCACTTGACTCACTTACAGAGAGATATCAATACATAGGTTTTAAGATTCTTACTAATCAGATATATTCTTGGGCGGTGAATAGGGGGTGTTGAGTCCAATTCTCTGAGCAAGGACTCGGTCTTGTCTATTACATACTGGGTTTATGGAACGGTATCTGAGCTAATTTGAAACCCTTGTTTTATGCATCACCCCACCTCACCTTTCCCGTTAAGCAGCCATAGTGTGTTTTCTAAACGTGTGACTCTGTTCTGTTTTGTAATTCAGTTCAAGGGTAGCGGTTTTTACATTCCCTCTATAAGTGATATCTTATGATAAGTGTCTTTTTCTGTGTGACTTATTTCACTTAGAATCGTCGTACCTAAATCCACTCATCATCCTGCTACTGGCCTTATGACGTTGATTTCATGGCTGAGTGATATTCCATTGTACATAAGGACCACAGCTTCTTTATCCATTTTTCGCTTTCCTGGGATATTTAAGGTGTAACGAAGTGGAGGTTCTTGTCAACAGAGCAGCCCTAAACTTTGGGGTGCCTGTGTCTTGCTGATTTTTAGTTTTCCCAGTTTTTACGCCCATGAGTGGAAGTGCGCTATGCTCTCTAAGCTGAGTTTTTTAGATGTTTCAGGACACACCGTACACTTCTCCAGTGTGGCTGTTGGCAATTTACATCCAGCCCATCAGCGTAGCCAGGCTCCCGTTTCTCCATGGCCTGTCCTGCATTTCTGGTTTTGACACTTTATTCAGCATGGCCCTTTTGACCGATGGGAAGCGAGACTTCTTTGTAGCGCTGATTTGCCTTTCTAGGTTGCTTGGTTGGCCAAAAAGGGCGTATGCGTTTTTTCCTGAATATATTCAGGAAAAAACGCATACGCCCTTTTTGGCCAAGGGCATCATTGTCGAGGTTTTGCCGCTTTTCCTGTGCTTTAAAGGCGATTCGAATCTCCCTCCTGAAATCTGTTTCCTGCAATTCTGACTTGCTTTCAAATCCTCTTCGTTGCCTTCCCTCACTATATCTGTGGACGAGAGTTATTATTTATAAGTCTGCAGGTTTGTGAATTGCAGTGCCCCTGAGCTCCATTTTTCAACTCGCTTTCTTGGGAGCTGGCCTCAAATGGGCAGGATTGCTTCAGGCCCTATTCTGGTTGCGGGCGGCAGGCTGAGCCTGTGGTTAATTCTTCTTCCTGATGGGAAAATAGAGTGACCTGTGCCTGTCCCAACACCTAGAGCTAGTCTCTCATTGGTTCCCCCTCTTCCCGTTCATCCTCAGGACAAATTGCAACCTGTACGGAACAGGAGGTTAAAGGTGCTGATTCTCTGAGGAGGGAGATTGCTAGTAAAGCGGCTGGAATGGCGAACCCGAGCACAAGGAGATGAGAAATGAGGTGCGTTTTAGAAACCTTTCCCGATCACACGGTGTACCATTTTCTGGGTTTCTCATGCATGATTTCGATGTAGGAAGATGCCCTTGAACCTGGAGATTTGGGACCCATGGGATGGGTACCACGCAGTATTACGTTAAAGGGTCTGCGTTTGCTCACCCAACCTCACCAAACCTCTCAGCTCCAAGAGTGTCCACCCTTATGTCTCAATCAGCTGTGGGTCTAGATATGGTCAATACAGGTGGCATCACAGCCCCTAAACGAATTTTGTAAGAATTTCTCTCTCTTTCACTCTCTTTGTTTCACGGGTTTTTAAAAGTAATTGATTTTTATAATGGGGTTTAGCTGCTTTTCACTGCTGTGTTTCTGCCGCTTTACACCCAACTGACTCACTTACAGAGGGATATCAATACATAGGTTTTAAGATTCTTACTAATCAGATATATTCTTGGGCGGTGAATAGGGGGTGTTGAGTCCAATTCTCTGAGCAAGGACTCGGTCTTGTCTATTACATACTGGGTTTATGGAACGGTATCTGAGCTAATTTGAAACCCTTGTTTTATGCATCACCCCACCTCACCTTTCCCGTTAAGCAGCCATAGTGTGTTTTCTAAACGTGTGACTCTGTTCTGTTTTGTAATTCAGTTCAAGGGTAGCGGTTTTTACATTCCCTCTATAAGTGATATCTTATGATAAGTGTCTTTTTCTGTGTGACTTATTTCACTTAGAATCGTCGTACCTAAATCCACTCATCATCCTGCTACTGGCCTTATGACGTTGATTTCATGGCTGAGTGATATTCCATTGTACATAAGGACCACAGCTTCTTTATCCATTTTTCGCTTTCCTGGGATATTTAAGGTGTAACGAAGTGGAGGTTCTTGTCAACAGAGCAGCCCTAAACTTTGGGGTGCCTGTGTCTTGCTGATTTTTAGTTTTCCCAATTTATACGCCCATGAGTGGAAGTGCCCTATGCTCTCTAAGCTGAGTTTTTTAGATGTTTCAGGACACACCGTACACTTCTCCAGTGTGGCTGTTGGCAATTTACATCCCGCCCATCAGCGTAGCCAGGCTCCCGTTTCTCCATGGCCTGTCCTGCATTTCTGGTTTTGACACTTTATTCAGCATGGCCCTTTTGACCGATGGGAAGCGAGACTTCTTTGTAGCGCTGATTTGCCTTTCTAGGTTGCTTGGTTGGCCAAAAAGGGCGTATGCGTTTTTTCCTGAATATATTCAGGAAAAAACGCATACGCCCTTTTTGGCCAAGGGCATCATTGTCGAGGTTTTGCCGCTTTTCCTGTGCTTTAAAGGCGATTCGAATCTCCCTCCTGAAATCTGTTTCCTGCAATTCTGACTTGCTTTCAAATCCTCTTCGTTGCCTTCCCTCACTATATCTGTGGACGAGAGTTATTATTTATAAGTCTGCAGGTTTGTGAATTGCAGTGCCCCTGAGCTCCATTTTTCAACTCGCTTTCTTGGGAGCTGGCCTCAAGTGGGCAGGATTGCTTCAGGCCCTATTCTGGTTGCGGGCGGCAGGCTGAGCCTGTGGTTAATTCTTCTTCCTGATGGGAAAATAGAGTGACCTGTGCCTGTCCCAACACCTAGAGCTAGTCTCTCATTGGTTCCCCCTCTTCCCGTTCATCCTCAGGACAAATTGCAACCTGTACGGAACAGGAGGTTAAAGGTGCTGATTCTCCGAGGAGGGAGATTGCTAGTAAAGCGGCTGGAATGGCGAACCCGAGCACAAGGAGATGAGAAATGAGGTGCGTTTTAGAAACCTTTCCCGATCACACGGTGTACCATCTTCTGGGTTTCTCATGCATGATTTCGATGTAGGAAGATGCCCTTGAACCTGGAGATTTGGGACCCATGGGATGGGTACCACGCAGTATTACGTTAAAGGGTCTGCGTTTGCTCACCCAACCTCACCAAACCTCTCAGCTCCAAGAGTGTCCACCCTTATGTCTCAATCAGCTGTGGGTCTAGATATGGTCAATACAGGTGGCATCACAGCCCCTAAACGAATTTTGTAAGAATTTCTCTCTCTTTCACTGTCTTTGTTTCACGGGTTTTTAAAAGTAATTGATTTTTATAATGGGGTTTAGCTGCTTTTCACTGCTGTGTTTCTGCCGCTTTACACCCAACTGACTCACTTACAGAGGGATATCAATACATAGGTTTTAAGATTCTTACTAATCAGATATATTCTTGGGCGGTGAATAGGGGTTGTTGAGTCCAATTCACTGAGCGAGGAGTAGATCTTGTCTATTACATACTGAGTTTATGGAACGGTATCTGAGCTAATTTGAAACCCTTGTTTTATGCATCACCCCACCTCACCTTTCCCGTTAAGCAGCCATAGTGTGTTTTCTAAACGTGTGACTCTGCTCTGTTTTGTAATTCAGTTCAAGGGTAGAGGTTTTTATATTCCCTCTATAAGTGATATCTTATGATAAGTGTCTTTTTATGTGTGACTTATTTCACTTAGAATCGTCCTTCCTAAATCCACTCATATTGCTGCTAGTAGCCTTATGACGTTGTTTTCATGGCTGAGTGATATTCCATTGTACATAAGGACCACAACTTCTTTATCCATTTTTCTCTTTCCTGGGATATTTAAGGTGTAACGAAGTGGAGGTTCTTGTCAACAGAGCAGCCCTAAACTTTGGGGTGCCTGTGTCTTGCTGATTTTTAGTTTTCCCAATTTCTACGCCCATGAGTGGAAGTGCCCTATGCTCTCTAAGCTGAGTTTTTTAGATGCTTCAGGACACACCGTACACTTCTCCAGAGTGGCTGTTGGTAATTTACATCCCGCCCATCATCGTAGCCAGGCTCCCGTTTCTCCATGGCCTGTCCTGCATTTCTGGTTTTGACACTTTACTCAGCATGGCCCTTTTGACCGATGGGAAGCGAGACTTCATTGTAGCGCTGATGTGCCTTTCCACGTTGCTTGGTTGGCCATAAAGGGCGTATGCGTTTTTTCCTGAATATATTCAGGAAAAAACGCATACGCCCTTTTTGGCCAAGGGCATCATTGTCGAGGTTTTGCCGCTTTTCCTGTGCTTTAAAGGCGATTCGAATCTCCCTCCTGAAATCTGTTTCCTGCAATTCTGCCTTGCTTTCAAATCCTCTTCGTTGCCTTCCCTCAATATAACTGTGGACGAGAGTTATCATTTATAAGTCTGCAGGTGTGTGAATTGCAGTGCCCCTGAGCTCCATTTTTCAACTCGCTTTCTTGGGAGCTGGCCGCAAAAGGGCAGGATTGCTTCAGGCCCTATTCTGGTTCCGGGCGGCAGGCTGAGCCTGTGGTTAATTCTTCTTCCTGATGGGAAAATAGAGTGACCTGTGCCTGTGCCAACACCTAGAGCTAGTCTCTCATTGGTTCCCCCTCTTCCCGTTCATCCTCAGGACAAATTGCAACCTGTACGAAACAGGAGGTTAAAGGTGCTGATTCTCCAAGGAGGGAGATTGCTAGTAAAGCGGCTGGAATGGCGAACCCGAGCACAAGGAGATGAGAAATGAGGTGCGTTTTAGATACCTTTCCCGATCACACGGTGTACAGTCTTCTGGGTTTCTCATGCATGTTTTCGATGTAGGAAGATGCCCTTGAACCTGGAGATTTGGGACCCATGGGATGGGTACCACGCAGTATTACTTTAAAGGGTCTGCGTTTGCTCACCCAACCTCACCAAACCTCTCAGCCCCAAGAGTGACCACCCTTATGTCTCAATCAGCTGTGGGTCTAGATATGGTCAATCCAGGTGGCATCACAGCCCCTGAACGAATATTATAAGAATTTCTCTCTCTTTCACTGTCTTTGTTTCACGGATTTTTAAAAGTAATTGATTTTTATAATGGGGTTTAGCTGCTTTTCACTGCTGTGTTTCTGCCGCTTTACACCCACTTGACTCACTTACAGAGAGATATCAATACATAGGTTTTAAGATTCTTACTAATCTGATATATTCTTGGGCGGTGAATAGGGGGTGTTGAGTCCAGTTCTCTGAGCAAGGAGTCGGTCTTGTCTATTACATACTGGGTTTATGGAACGGTATCTGAGCTAATTTGAAACCCTTGTTTTATGCATCACCCCACCTCACCTTTCCCGTTAAGCAGCCATAGTGTGTTTTCTAAACGTGTGACTCTGTTCTGTTTTGTAATTCAGTTCAAGGGAAGCGGTTTTTACATTCCCTCTATAAGTGATATCTTATGATAAGTGTCTTTTTCTGTGTGACTTATTTCACTTAGAATCGTCGTACCTAATTCCACTCATCATCCTGCTACTGGCCTTATGCCGTTCATTTCATGGCTGAGTGATATTCCATTTTACATAAGGACCACAGCTTATTTATCCATTTTTCGCTTTCCTGGGATATTTAAGGTGTAACGAAGTGGAGGTTCTTGTCAACAGAGCAGCCCTAAACTTTGGGGTGCCTGTGTCTTGCTGATTTTTAGTTTTACCAATTTCTACGCCCATGAGTGGAAGTGCCCTATGCTCTCTAAGCTGAGTTTTTTAGATGTTTCAGGACACACCGTACACTTCTCCAGAGTGGCTGTTGGCAATTTACATCCCGCCCATCAGTGTAGCCAGGCTCCCGTTTCTCCATGGCCTGTCCTGCATTTCTGGTTTTGACACTTTATTCAGCATGGCCCTTTTGACCGATGGGAAGTGAGACTTCTTTGTAGCGCTGATTTGCCTTTCTAGGTTGCTTGGTTGGCCAAAAAGGGCGTATGCGTTTTTTCCTGAATATATTCAGGAAAAAACGCATACGCCCTTTTTGGCCAAGGGCATCATTGTCGAGGTTTTGCCGCTTTTCCTGTGCTTTAAAGGCGATTCGAATCTCCCTCCTGAAATCTGTTTCCTGCAATTCTGCCTTGCTTTCAAATCCTCTTCGTTGCCTTCCCTCACTATAACTGTGGACGAGAGTTATCATTTATAAGTCTGCAGTTTTGTGAATTGCAGTGCCCCTGAGCTCCATTTTTCAACTCGCTTTCTTGGGAGCTGGCCGCAAAAGGGCAGGATTGCTTCAGGCCCTATTCTGGTTCCGGGCGGCAGGCTGAGCCTGTGGATAATTCTTCTTCCTGAAGGGAAAATAGAGTGACCTGTGCCTGTCCCAACACCTAGAGCTAGTCTCTCATTGGTTCCCCATCTTCCCGTTCATCCTCAGGACAAATTGCAACCTGTACGGAACAGGAGGTTAAAGGTGCTGATTCTCCAAGGAGGGAGATTGCTAGTTAAGCGGCTGGAATGGCGAACCCGAGCACAAGGAGATGAGAAATGAGGTGCGTTTTAGAAACCTTTCCCGATCACACGGTGTACAGTCTTCTGGCTTTCTCATGCATGTTTTCGATGTAGGAAGATGCCCTTGAACCTGGATATTTGGGACCCATGGGATGGGTACCACGCAGTATTACTTTAAAGGGTCTGTGTTTGCTCACCCAACCTCACCAAACCTCTCAGCCCCAAGAGTGTCCACCCTTATGTCTCAATCAGCTGTGGGTCTAGATATGGTCAATCCAGGTGGCATCACAGCCCCTGAACGAATTTTGTAAGAATTTCTCTCTCTTTCACTGTCTTTGTTTCACGGATTTTTAAAAGTAATTGATTTTTATAATGGGGTTTAGATGCTTTTCACTGCTGTGTTTCTGCCGCTTTACACCCACTTGACTCACTTACAGAGAGATATCAATACATAGGTTTTAAGATTCTTACTAATCAGATATATTCTTGGGCGGTGAATAGGGGGTGTTGAGTCCAATTCTCTGAGCAAGGACTCGGTCTTGTCTATTACATACTGGGTTTATGGAACGGTATCTGAGCTAATTTGAAACCCTTGTTTTATGCATCACCCCACCTCACCTTTCCCGTTAAGCAGCCATAGTGTGTTTTCTAAACGTGTGACTCTGTTCTGTTTTGTAATTCAGTTCAAGGGTAGCGGTTTTTACATTCCCTCTATAAGTGATATCTTATGATAAGTGTCTTTTTCTGTGTGACTTATTTCACTTAGAATCGTCGTACCTAAATCCACTCATCATCCTGCTACTGGCCTTATGACGTTGATTTCATGGCTGAGTGATATTCCATTGTACATAAGGACCACAGCTTCTTTATCCATTTTTCGCTTTCCTGGGATATTTAAGGTGTAACGAAGTGGAGGTTCTTGTCAACAGAGCAGCCCTAAACTTTGGGGTGCCTGTGTCTTGCTGATTTTTAGTTTTCCCAGTTGTTACGCCCATGAGTGGAAGTGCCCTATGCTCTCTAAGCTGAGTTTTTTAGATGTTTCAGGACACACCGTACACTTCTCCAGTGTGGCTGTTGGCAATTTACATCCCGCCCATCAGCGTAGCCAGGCTCCCGTTTCTCCATGGCCTGTCCTGCATTTCTGGTTTTGACACTTTATTCAGCATGGCCCTTTTGACCGATGGGAAGCGAGACTTCTTTGTAGCGCTGATTTGCCTTTCTAGGTTGCTTGGTTGGCCAAAAAGGGCGTATGCGTTTTTTCCTGAATATATTCAGGAAAAAACGCATACGCCCTTTTTGGCCAAGGGCATCATTGTCGAGGTTTTGCCGCTTTTCCTGTGCTTTAAAGGCGATTCGAATCTCCCTCCTGAAATCTGTTTCCTGCAATTCTGACTTGCTTTCAAATCCTCTTCGTTGCCTTCCCTCACTATATCTGTGGACGAGAGTTATTATTTATAAGTCTGCAGGTTTGTGAATTGCAGTGCCCCTGAGCTCCAGTTTTCAACTCGCTTTCTTGGGAGCTGGCCTCAAATGGGCAGAATTGCTTCAGGCCCTATTCTGGTTGCGGGCGGCAGGCTGAGCCTGTGGTTAATTCTTCTTCCTGATGGGAAAATAGAGTGACCTGTGCCTGTCCCAACACCTAGAGCTAGTCTCTCATTGGTTCCCCCTCTTCCCGTTCATCCTCAGGACAAATTGCAACCTGTACGGAACAGGAGGTTAAAGGTGCTGATTCTCCGAGGAGGGAGATTGCTAGTTAAGCGGCTGGAATGGCGAACCCGAGCACAAGGAGATGAGAAATGAGGTGCGTTTTAGAAACCTTTCCCGATCACACGGTGTACAGTCTTCTGGGTTTCTCATGCATGTTTTCGATGTAGGAAGATGCCCTTGAACCTGGAGATTTGGGACCCATGGGATGGGTACCACGCAGTATTACTTTAAAGGGTCTGCGTTTGCTCACCCAACCTCACCAAACCTCTCAGCCCCAAGAGTGACCACCCTTATGTCTCAATCAGCTGTGGGTCTAGATATGGTCAATCCAGGTGGCATCACAGCCCCTGAACGAATATTGTAAGAATTTCTCTCTCTTTCACTGTCTTTGTTTCACGGATTTTTAAAAGTAATTGATTTTTATAATGGGGTTTAGCTGCTTTTCACTGCTGTGTTTCTGCCGCTTTACACCCACTTGACTCACTTACAGAGAGATATCAATACATAGGTTTTAAGATTCTTACTAATCTGATATATTCTTGGGCGGTGAATAGGGGGTGTTGAGTCCAGTTCTCTGAGCAAGGAGTCGGTCTTGTCTATTACATACTGGGTTTATGGAATGGTATCTGAGCTAATTTGAAACCCTTGTTTTATACATCACCCCACCTCACCTTTCCCGTTAAGCAGCCATAGTGTGTTTTCTAAACGTGTGACTCTGTTCTGTTTTGTAATTCAGTTCAAGGGTAGCGGTTTTTACATTCCCTCTATAAGTGATATCTTATGATAAGTGTCTTTTTCTGTGTGACTTATTTCACTTAGAATCGTCGTACCTAATTCCACTCATCATCCTGCTACTGGCCTTATGCCGTTCATTTCATGGCTGAGTGATATTCCATTGTACATAAGGACCACAGCTTATTTATCCATTTTTCGCTTTCCTGGGATATTTAAGGTGTAACGAAGTGGAGGTTCTTGTCAACAGAGCAGCCCTAAACTTTGGGGTGCCTGTGTCTTGCGGATTTTTAGTTTTACCAATTTCTACGCCCATGAGTGGAAGTGCCCTATGCTCTCTAAGCTGAGTTTTTTAGATGTTTCAGGACACACCGTACACTTCTCCAGTGTGGCTGTTGGCAATTTACATCCCGCCCATCAGCGTAGCCAGGCTCCCGTTTCTCCATGGCCTGTCCTGCATTTCTGGTTTTGACACTTTATTCAGCATGGCCCTTTTGACCGATGGGAAGCGAGACTTCTTTGTAGCGCTGATTTGCCTTTCTAGGTTGCTTGGTTGGCCAAAAAGGGCGTATGCGTTTTTTCCTGAATATATTCAGGAAAAAACGCATACGCCCTTTTTGGCCAAGGGCATCATTGTCGAGGTTTTGCCGCTTTTCCTGTGCTTTAAAGGCGATTCGAATCTCCCTCCTGAAATCTGTTTCCTGCAATTCTGACTTGCTTTCAAATCCTCTTCGTTGCCTTCCCTCACTATATCTGTGGACGAGAGTTATTATTTATAAGTCTGCAGGTTTGTGAATTGCAGTGCCCCTGAGCTCCATTTTTCAACTCGCTTTCTTGGGAGCTGGCCTCAAATGGGCAGGATTGCTTCAGGCCCTATTCTGGTTGCGGGCGGCAGGCTGAGCCTGTGGTTAATTCTTCTTCCTGATGGGAAAATAGAGTGACCTGTGCCTGTCCCAACACCTAGAGCTAGTCTCTCATTGGTTCCCCCTCTTCCCGTTCATCCTCAGGACAAATTGCAACCTGTACGGAACAGGAGGTTAAAGGTGCTGATTCTCCGAGGAGGGAGATTGCTAGTAAAGCGGCTGGAATGGCGAACCCGAGCACAAGGAGATGAGAAATGAGGTGCGTTTTAGGAACCTTTCCCGATCACACGGTGTACCATCTTCTGGGTTTCTCATGCATGATTTCGATGTAGGAAGATGCCCTTGAACCTGGAGATTTGGGACCCATGGGATGGGTACCACGCAGTATTACGTTAAAGGGTCTGCGTTTGCTCACCCAACCTCACCAAACCTCTCAGCTCCAACAGTGTCCACCCTTATGTCTCAATCAGCTGTGGGTCTAGATATGGTCAATCCAGGTGGCATCACAGCCCATAAACGAATTTTGTAAGAATTTCTCTCTCTTTCACTGTCTTTGTTTCACGGGTTTTTAAAAGTAATTGATTTTTATAATGGGGTTTAGCTGCTTTTCACTGCTGTGTTTCTGCCGCTTTACACCCAACTGACTCACTTACAGAGGGATATCAATACATAGGTTTTAAGATTCTTACTAATCAGATATATTCTTGGGCGGTGAATAGGGGTTGTTGAGTCCAATTCACTGAGCAAGGAGTCGATCTTGTCTATTACATACTGGGTTTATGGAACGGTATCTGAGCTAATTTGAAACCCTTGTTTTATGCATCACCCCACCTCACCTTTCCCGTTAAGCAGCCATAGTGTGTTTTCTAAACGTGTGACTCTGCTCTGTTTTGTAATTCAGTTCAAGGGTAGAGGTTTTTATATTCCCTCTATAAGTGATATCTTATGATAAGTGTCTTTTTCTGTGTGACTTATTTCACTTAGAATCGTCCTTCCTAAATCCACTCATATTGCTGCTAGTAGCCTTATGACGTTGTTTTCATGGCTGAGTGATATTCCATTGTACATAAGGACCACAACTTCTTTATCCATTTTTCTCTTTCCTGGGATATTTAAGGTGTAACGAAGTGGAGGTTCTTGTCAACTGAGCAGCCCTAAACTTTGGGGTGCCTGTGTCTTGCTGATTTTTAGTTTTCCCAATTTCTACGCCCATGAGTGGAAGTGCCCTATGCTCTCTAAGCTGAGTTTTTTAGATGCTTCAGGACACACCGTACACTTCTCCAGAGTGGCTGTTGGTAATTTACATCCCGCCCATCATCGTAGCCAGGCTCCCGTTTCTCCATGGCCTGTCCTGCATTTCTGGTTTTGACACTTTACTCAGCATGGCCCTTTTGACCGATGGGAAGCGAGACTTCATTGTAGCGCTGATGTGCCTTTCCACGTTGCTTGGTTGGCCATAAAGGGCGTATGCGTTTTTTCCTGAATATATTCAGGAAAAAACGCATACGCCCTTTTTGGCCAAGGGCATCATTGTCGAGGTTTTGCCGCTTTTCCTGTGCTTTAAAGGCGATTCGAATCTCCCTCCTGAAATCTGTTTCCTGCAATTCTGCCTTGCTTTCAAATCCTCTTCGTTGCCTTCCCTCACTATAACTGTGGACGAGAGTTATCATTTATAAGTCTGCAGGTTTGTGAATTGCAGTGCCCCTGAGCTCCATTTTTCAACTCGCTTTCTTGGGAGCTGGCCGCAAAAGGGCAGGATTGCTTCAGGCCCTATTCTGGTTCCGGGCGGCAGGCTGAGCCTGTGGTTAATTCTTCTTCCTGAAGAGAAAATAGAGTGACCTGTGCCTGTCCCAACACCTAGAGCTAGTCTCTCATTGGTTCCCCATCTTCCCGTTCATCCTCAGGACAAATTGCAACCTGTACGGAACAGGAGGTTAAAGGTGCTTATTCTCCAAGGAGGGAGATTGCTAGTTAAGCGGCTGGAATGGCGAACCCGAGCACAAGGAGATGAGAAATGAGGTGCGTTTTAGAAACCTTTCCCGATCACACAGTGTACAGTCTTCTGGCTTTCTCATGCATGTTTTCGATGTAGGAAGATGCCCTTGAACCTGGATATTTGGGACCCATGGGATGGGTACCACGCAGTATTACTTTAAAGGGTCTGCGTTTGCTCACCCAACCTCACCAAACCTCTCAGCCCCAAGAGTGTCCACCCTTATGTCTCAATCAGCTGTGGGTCTAGATATGGTCAATCCAGGTGGCATCACAGCCCCTGAACGAATTGTGTAAGAATTTCTCTCTCTTTCACTGTCTTTGTTTCACGGATTTTTAAAAGTAATTGATTTTTATAATGGGGTTTAGATGCTTTTCACTGCTGTGTTTCTGCCGCTTTACACCCACTTGACTCACTTACAGAGAGATATCAATACATAGGTTTTAAGATTCTTACTAATCAGATATATTCTTGGGCGGTGAATAGGGGGTGTGGAGTCCAATTCTCTGAGCAAGGACTCGGTCTTGTCTATTACATACTGGGTTTATGGAACGGTATCTGAGCTAATTTGAAACCCTTGTTTTATGCATCACCCCACCTCACCTTTCCCGTTAAGCAGCCATAGTGTGTTTTCTAAACGTGTGACTCTGTTCTGTTTTGTAATTCAGTTCAAGGGTAGCGGTTTTTACATTCCCTCTATAAGTGATATCTTAAGATAAGTGTCTTTTTCTGTGTGACTTATTTCACTTAGAATCGTCGTACCTAAATCCACTCATCATCCTGCTACTGGCCTTATGACGTTGATTTCATGGCTGAGTGATATTCCATTGTACATAAGGACCACAGCTTCTTTATCCATTTTTCGCTTTCCTGGGATATTTAAGGTGTAACGAAGTGGAGGTTCTTGTCAACAGAGCAGCCCTAAACTTTGGGGTGCCTGTGTCTTGCTGATTTTTAGTTTTCCCAGTTTTTACGCCCATGAGTGGAAGTGCCCTATGCTCTCTAAGCTGAGTTTTTTAGATGTTTCAGGACACACCGTACACTTCTCCAGTGTGGCTGTTGGCAATTTACATCCCGCCCATCAGCGTAGCCAGGCTCCCGTTTCTCCATGGCCTGTCCTGCATTTCTGGTTTTGACACTTTATTCAGCATGGCCCTTTTGACCGATGGGAAGCGAGACTTCTTTGTAGCGCTGATTTGCCTTTCTAGGTTGCTTGGTTGGCCAAAAAGGGCGTATGCGTTTTTTCCTGAATATATTCAGGAAAAAACGCATACGCCCTTTTTGGCCAAGGGCATCATTGTCGAGGTTTTGCCGCTTTTCCTGTGCTTTAAAGGCGATTCGAATCTCCCTCCTGAAATCTGTTTCCTGCAATTCTGACTTGCTTTCAAATCCTCTTCGTTGCCTTCCCTCACTATATCTGTGGACGAGAGTTATTATTTATAAGTCTGCAGGTTTGTGAATTGCAGTGCCCCTGAGCTCCATTTTTCAACTCGCTTTCTTGGGAGCTGGCCGCAAAAGGGCAGGATTGCTTCAGGCCCTATTCTGGTTCCGGGCGGCAGGCTGATCCTGTGGTTAATTCTTCTTCCTGATGGGAAAATAGAGTGACCTGTGCCTGTCCCAACACCTAGAGCTAGTCTCTCATTGGTTCCCCATCTTCCCGTTCATCCTCAGGACAAATTGCAACCTGTACGGAACAGGAGGTTAAAGGTGCTGATTCTCCAAGGAGGGAGATTGCTAGTTAAGCGGCTGGAAGGGCGAACCCGAGCACAAGGAGATGAGAAATGAGGTGCGTTTTAGAAACCTTTCCCGATCACACGGTGTACAGTCTTCTGGCTTTCTCATGCATATTTTCGATGTAGGAAGATGCCCTTGAACCTGGATATTTGGGACCCATGGAATGGGTACCACGCAGTATTACTTTAAAGGGTCTGCGTTTGCTCACCCAACCTCACCAAACCTCTCAGCCCCAAGAGTGTCCACCCTTATGTCTCAATCAGCTGTGGGTCTAGATATGGTCAATCCAGGTGGCATCACAGCCCCTGAACGAATTTTGTAAGAATTTCTCTCTCTTTCACTGTCTTTGTTTCACGGATTTTTAAAAGTAATTGATTTTTATAATGGGGTTTAGCTGCTTTTCACTGCTGTGTTTATGCCGCTTTACACCCACTTGACTCACTTACAGAGAGATATCAATACATAGGTTTTAAGATTCTTACTAATCAGATATATTCTTGGGCGGTGAATAGGGGGTGTTGAGTCCAATTCTCTGAGCAAGGACTCGGTCTTGTCTATTACATACTGGGTTTATGGAACGGTATCTGAGCTAATTTGAAACCCTTGTTTTATGCATCACCCCACCTCACCTTTCCCGTTAAGCAGCCATAGTGTGTTTTCTAAACGTGTGACTCTGTTCTGTTTTGTAATTCAGTTCAAGGGTAGCGGTTTTTACATTCCCTCTATAAGTGATATCTTATGATAAGTGTCTTTTTCTGTGTGACTTATTTCACTTAGAATCGTCGTACCTAAATCCACTCATCATCCTGCTACTGGCCTTATGACGTTGATTTCATGGCTGAGTGATATTCCATTGTACATAAGGACCACAGCTTCTTTATCCATTTTTCGCTTTCCTGGGATATTTAAGGTGTAACGAAGTGGAGGTTCTTGTCAACAGAGCAGCCCTAAACTTTGGGGTGCCTGTGTCTTGCTGATTTTTAGTTTTCCCAGTTTTTACGCCCATGAGTGGAAGTGCCCTATGCTCTCTAAGCTGAGTTTTTTAGATGTTTCAGGACACACCGTACACTTCTCCAGTGTGGCTGTTGGCAATTTACATCCCGCCCATCAGCGTAGCCAGGCTCCCGTTTCTCCATGGCCTGTCCTGCATTTCTGGTTTTGACACTTTATTCAGCATGGCCCTTTTGACCGATGGGAAGCGAGACTTCTTTGTAGCGCTGATTTGCCTTTCTAGGTTGTTTGGTTGGCCAAAAAGGGCGTATGCGTTTTTTCCTGAATATATTCAGGAAAAAACGCATACGCCCTTTTTGGCCAAGGGCATCATTGTCGAGGTTTTGCCGCTTTTCCTGTGCTTTAAAGGCGATTCGAATCTCCCTCCTGAAATCTGTTTCCTGCAATTCTGCCTTGCTTTCAAATCCTCTTCGTTGCCTTCCCTCACTATAACTGTGGACGAGAGTTATCATTTATAAGTCTGCAGGTGTGTGAATTGCAGTGCCCCTGAGCTCCATTTTTCAACTCGCTTTCTTGGGAGCTGGCCGCAAAAGGGCAGGATTGCTTCAGGCCCTATTCTGGTTCCGGGCGGCAGGCTGAGCCTGTGGTTAATTCTTCTTCCTGATGGGAAAATAGAGTGACCTGTGCCTGTCCCAACACCTAGAGCTAGTCTCTCATTGGTTCCCCATCTTCCCGTTCATCCTCAGGACAAATTGCAACCTGTACGGAACAGGAGGTTAAAGGTGCTGATTCTCCAAGGAGGGAGATTGCTAGTTAAGCGGCTGGAATGGCGAACCCGGGCACAAGGAGATGAGAAATGAGGTGCGTTTTAGAAACCTTTCCCGATCACACGGTGTACAGTCTTCTGGCTTTCTCATGCATGTTTTCGATGTAGGAAGATGCCCTTGAACCTGGATATTTGGGATCCATGGGATGGGTACCACGCAGTATTACTTTAAAGGGTCTGCGTTTGCTCACCCAACCTCACCAAACCTCTCAGCCCCAAGAGTGTCCATCCTTATGTCTCAATCAGCTGTGGGTCTAGATATGGTCAATCCAGGTGGCATCACAGCCCCTGAACGAATTTTGTAAGAATTTCTCTCTCTTTCACTGTCTTTGTTTCACGGATTTTTAAAAGTAATTGATTTTTATAATGGGGTTTAGATGCTTTTCACTGCTGTGTTTCTGCCGCTTTACACCCACTTGACTCACTTACAGAGAGATATCAATACATAGGTTTTAAGATTCTTACTAATCAGATATATTCTTGGGCGGTGAATAGGGGGTGTTGAGTCCAATTCTCTGAGCAAGGACTCGGTCTTGTCTATTACATACTGGGTTTATGGAACGGTATCTGAGCTAATTTGAAACCCTTGTTTTATGCATCACCCCACCTCACCTTTCCCGTTAAGCAGCCATAGTGTGTTTTCTAAACGTGTGACTCTGTTCTGTTTTGTAATTCAGTTCAAGGGTAGCGGTTTTTATATTCCCTCTATAAGTGATATCTCATGATAAGTGTCTTTTTCTGTGTGACTTATTTCACTTAGAATCGTCGTACCTAAATCCACTCATCATGCTGCTACTAGCCTTATGACGTTGATTTCATGACTGAGTGATATTCCATTGTACATAAGGACCACAACTTCTTTATCCATTTTTCTCTTTCCTGGGATATTTAAGGTGTAACGAAGTGGAGGTTCTTGTCAACAGAGCAGCCCTAAACTTTGGGGTGCCTGTGTCTTGCTGATTTTTAGTTTTCCCAATTTCTACGCCCATGAGTGGAAGTGCCCTATGCTCTCTAAGCTGAGTTTTTTAGATGTTTCAGGACACACCGTACGCTTCTCCAGTGTGGCTGTTGGCAATTTACATCCCGCCCATCAGCGTAGCCAGGCTCCCGTTTCTCCATGGCCTGTCCTGCATTTCTGGTTTTGACACTTTATTCAGCATGGCCCTTTTGACCGATGGGAAGTGAGACTTCTTTGTAGCGCTGATTTGCCTTTCTAGGTTGCTTGGTTGGCCAAAAAGGGCGTATGCATTTTTTCCTGAATATATTCAGGAAAAAACGCATACGCCCTTTTTGGCCAAGGGCATCATTGTCGAGGTTTTGCCGCTTTTCCTGTGCTTTAAAGGCGATTCGAATCTCCCTCCTGAAATCTGTTTCCTACAATTCTGCCTTGCTTTCAAATCCTCTTCGTTGCCTTCCCTCACTATAACTGTGGACGAGAGTTATCATTTATAAGTCTGCAGGTTTTTGAATTGCAGTGCCCCTGAGCTCCATTTTTCAACTCGCTTTCTTGGGAGCTGGCCGCAAAAGGGCAGGATTGCTTCAGGCCCTATTCTGGTTCCGGGCGGCAGGCTGAGCCTGTGGTTAATTCTTCTTCCTGATGGGAAAATAGAGTGACCTGTGCCTGTCCCAACACCTAGAGCTAGTCTCTCATTGGTTCCCCATCTTCCCGTTCATCCTCAGGACAAATTGCAACCTGTACGGAACAGGAGGTTAAAGGTGCTGATTCTCCAAGGAGGGAGATTGCTAGTTAAGCGGCTGGAATGGCGAACCCGAGCACAAGGAGATGAGAAATGAGGTGCGTTTTAGAAACCTTTCCCGATCACACGGTGTACAGTCTTCTGGCTTTCTCATGCATGTTTTCGATGTAGGAAGATGCCCTTGAACCTGGATATTTGGGACCCATGGAATGGGTACCACGCAGTATTACGTTAAAGGGTCTGCGTTTGCTCACCCAACCTCACCAAACCTCTCAGCTCCAAGAGTGTCCACCCTTATGTCTCAATCAGCTGTGGGTCTAGATATGGTCAATACAGGTGGCATCACAGCCCCTAAACGAATTTTGTAAGAATTTCTCTCTCTTTCACTGTCTTTGTTTCACGGGTTTTTAAAAGTAATTGATTTTTATAATGGGGTTTAGCTGCTTTTCACTGCTGTGTTTCTGCCGCTTTACACCCACTTGCCTCACTTACAGAGAGATATCAATACATATGTTTTAAGATTCTTACTAATCAGATATATTCTTGGGCGGTGAATAGGGGGTGTTGAGTCCAATTCTCTGAGCAAGGACTCGGTCTTGTCTATTACATACTGGGTTTATGGAACGGTATCTGAGCTAATTTGAAACCCTTGTTTTATGCATCACCCCACCTCACCTTTCCCGTTAAGCAGCCATAGTGTGTTTTCTAAACGTGTGACTCTGCTCTGTTTTGTAATTCAGTTCAAGGGTAGAGGTTTTTATATTCCCTCTATAAGTGATATCTTATGATAAGTGTCTTTTTCTGTGTGACTTATTTCACTTAGAATCGTCCTTCCTAAATCCACTCATATTGCTGCTAGTGGCCTTATGACGTTGTTTTCATGGCTGAGTGATATTCCATTGTACATAAGGACCACAACTTCTTTATCCATTTTTCTCTTTCCTGGGATATTTAAGGTGTAACGAAGTGGAGGTTCTTGTCAACAGAGCAGCCCTAAACTTTGGGGTGCCTGTGTCTTGCTGATTTTTAGTTTTCCCAATTTCTACGCCCATGAGTGGAAGTGCCCTATGCTCTCTAAGCTGAGTTTTTTAGATGCTTCAGGACACACCGTACACTTCTCCAGAGTGGCTGTTGGTAATTTACATCCCGCCCATCATCGTAACCAGGCTCCCGTTTCTCCATGGCCTGTCCTGCATTTCTGGTTTTGACACTTTACTCAGCATGGCCCTTTTGACCGATGGGAAGCGAGACTTCATTGTAGCGCTGATGTGCCTTTCCACGTTGCTTGGTTGGCCATAAAGGGCGTATGCGTTTTTTCCTGAATATATTCAGGAAAAAACGCATACGCCCTTTTTGGCCAAGGGCATCATTGTCGAGGTTTTGCCGCTTTTCCTGTGCTCTAAAGGCGATTCGAATCTCCCTCCTGAAATCTGTTTCCTGCAATTCTGCCTTGCTTTCAAATCCTCTTCGTTGCCTTCCCTCACTATAACTGTGGAGGAGAGTTATCATTTATAAGTCTGCAGGTTTGTGAATTGCAGTGCCCCTGAGCTCCATTTTTCAACTCGCTTTCTTGGGAGCTGGCCGCAAAAGGGCAGGATTGCTTCAGGCCCTATTCTGGTTCCGGGCGGCAGGCTGAGCCTGTGGTTAATTCTTCTTCCTGACGGGAAAATAGAGTGACCTGTGCCTGTGCCAACACCTAGAGCTAGTCTCTCATTGGTTCCCCCTCTTCCCGTTCATCCTCAGGACAAATTGCAACCTGTACGGAACAGGAGGTTAAAGGTGCTGATTCTCCAAGGAGGGAGATTGCTAGTAAAGCGGCTGGAATGGCGAACCCGAGCACAAGGAGATGAGAAATGAGGTGCGTTTTAGATACCTTTCCCGATCACACGGTGTACAGTCTTCTGGGTTTCTCATGCATATTTTCGATGTAGGAAGATGCCCTTGAACCTGGAGATTTGGGACCCATGGGATGGGTACCACGCAGTATTACTTTAAAGGGTCTGCGTTTGCTCACCCAACCTCACCAAACCGCTCAGCCCCAAGAGTGACCACCCTTATGTCTCAATCAGCTGTGGGTCTAGATATGGTCAATCCAGGTGGCATCACAGCCCCTGAACGAATATTGTAAGAATTTCTCTCTCTTTCACTGTCTTTGTTTCACTGATTTTTAAAAGTAATTGATTTTTATAATGGGGTTTAGCTGCTTTTCACTGCTGTGTTTCTGCCGCTTTACACCCACTTGACTCACTTACAGAGAGATATCAATACATAGGTTTTAAGATTCTTACTAATCTGATATATTCTTGGGCGGTGAATAGGGGGTGTTGAGTCCAGTTCTCTGAGCAAGGATTCGGTCTTGTCTATTACATACTGGGTTTATGGAACGGTATCTGAGCTAATTTGAAACCCTTGTTTTATGCATCACCCCACCTCACCTTTCCCGTTAAGCAGCCATAGTGTGTTTTCTAAACGTGTGACTCTGTTCTGTTTTGTAATTCAGTTCAAGGGTAGCGGTTTTTACATTCCCTCTATAAGTGATATCTTATGATAAGTGTCTTTTTCTGTGTGACTTATTTCACTTAGAATCGTCGTACCTAATTCCACTCATCATCCTGCTACTGGCCTTATGCCGTTCATTTCATGGCTGAGTGATATTCCACTGTACATAAGGACCACAGCTTCTTTATCCATTTTTCGCTTTCCTGGGATATTTAAGGTGTAACGAAGTGGAGGTTCTTGTCAACAGAGCAGCCCTAAGCTTTGGGGTGCCTGTGTCTTGCTGATTTTTAGTTTTACCAATTTCTACGCCCATGAGTGGAAGTGCCCTATGCTCTCTAAGCTGAGTTTTTTAGATGTTTCAGGACACACCGTACACTTCTCCAGTGTGGCTGTTGGCAATTTACATCCCGCCCATCAGCGTAGCCAGGCTCCCGTTTCTCCATGGCCTGTCCTGCATTTCTGGTTTTGACACTTTATTCAGCATGGCCCTTTTGACCGATGGGAAGTGAGACTTCTTTGTAGCGCTGATTTGCCTTTCTAGGTTGCTTGGTTGGCCAAAAAGGGCGTATGCATTTTTTCCTGAATATATTCAGGAAAAAACGCATACGCCCTTTTTGGCCAAGGGCATCATTGTCGAGGTTTTGCCGCTTTTCCTGTGCTTTAAAGGCGATTCGAATCTCCCTCCTGAAATCTGTTTCCTACAATTCTGCCTTGCTTTCAAATCCTCTTCGTTGCCTTCCCTCACTATAACTGTGGACGAGAGTTATCATTTATAAGTCTGCAGGTTTTTGAATTGCAGTGCCCCTGAGCTCCATTTTTCAACTCGCTTTCTTGGGAGCTGGCCGCAAAAGGGCAGGATTGCTTCAGGCCCTATTCTGGTTCCGGGCGGCAGGCTGAGCCTGTGGTTAATTCTTCTTCCTGATGGGAAAATAGAGTGACCTGTGCCTGTCCCAACACCTAGAGCTAGTCTCTCATTGGTTCCCCATCTTCCCGTTCATCCTCAGGACAAATTGCAACCTGTACGGAACAGGAGGTTAAAGGTGCTGATTCTCCAAGGAGGGAGATTGCTAGTTAAGCGGCTGGAATGGCGAACCCGAGCACAAGGAGATGAGAAATGAGGTGCGTTTTAGAAACCTTTCCCGATCACACGGTGTACAGTCTTCTGGCTTTCTCATGCATGTTTTCGATGTAGGAAGATGCCCTTGAACCTGGATATTTGGGACCCATGGAATGGGTACCACGCAGTATTACGTTAAAGGGTCTGCGTTTGCTCACCCAACCTCACCAAAACTCTCAGCTCCAAGAGTGTCCACCCTTATGTCTCAATCAGCTGTGGGTCTAGATATGGTCAATACAGGTGGCATCACAGCCCCTAAACGAATTTTGTAAGAATTTCTCTCTCTTTCACTGTCTTTGTTTCACGGGTTTTTAAAAGTAATTGATTTTTATAATGGGGTTTAGCTGCTTTTCACTGCTGTGTTTCTGCCGCTTTACACCCACTTGCCTCACTTACAGAGAGATATCAATACATATGTTTTAAGATTCTTACTAATCAGATATATTCTTGGGCGGTGAATAGGGGGTGTTGAGTCCAATTCTCTGAGCAAGGACTCGGTCTTGTCTATTACATACTGGGTTTATGGAACGGTATCTGAGCTAATTTGAAACCCTTGTTTTATGCATCACCCCACCTCACCTTTCCCGTTAAGCAGCCATAGTGTGTTTTCTAAACGTGTGACTCTGCTCTGTTTTGTAATTCAGTTCAAGGGTAGAGGTTTTTATATTCCCTCTATAAGTGATATCTTATGATAAGTGTCTTTTTCTGTGTGACTTATTTCACTTAGAATCGTCCTTCCTAAATCCACTCATATTGCTGCTAGTGGCCTTATGACGTTGTTTTCATGGCTGAGTGATATTCCATTGTACATAAGGACCACAACTTCTTTATCCATTTTTCTCTTTCCTGGGATATTTAAGGTGTAACGAAGTGGAGGTTCTTGTCAACAGAGCAGCCCTAAACTTTGGGGTGCCTGTGTCTTGCTGATTTTTAGTTTTCCCAATTTCTACGCCCATGAGTGGAAGTGCCCTATGCTCTCTAAGCTGAGTTTTTTAGATGCTTCAGGACACACCGTACACTTCTCCAGAGTGGCTGTTGGTAATTTACATCCCGCCCATCATCGTAACCAGGCTCCCGTTTCTCCATGGCCTGTCCTGCATTTCTGGTTTTGACACTTTACTCAGCATGGCCCTTTTGACCGATGGGAAGCGAGACTTCATTGTAGCGCTGATGTGCCTTTCCACGTTGCTTGGTTGGCCATAAAGGGCGTATGCGTTTTTTCCTGAATATATTCAGGAAAAAACGCATACGCCCTTTTTGGCCAAGGGCATCATTGTCGAGGTTTTGCCGCTTTTCCTGTGCTCTAAAGGCGATTCGAATCTCCCTCCTGAAATCTGTTTCCTGCAATTCTGCCTTGCTTTCAAATCCTCTTCGTTGCCTTCCCTCACTATAACTGTGGAGGAGAGTTATCATTTATAAGTCTGCAGGTTTGTGAATTGCAGTGCCCCTGAGCTCCATATTTCAACTCGCTTTCTTGGGAGCTGGCCGCAAAAGGGCAGGATTGCTTCAGGCCCTATTCTGGTTCCGGGCGGCAGGCTGAGCCTGTGGTTAATTCTTCTTCCTGACGGGAAAATAGAGTGACCTGTGCCTGTGCCAACACCTAGAGCTAGTCTCTCATTGGTTCCCCCTCTTCCCGTTCATCCTCAGGACAAATTGCAACCTGTACGGAACAGGAGGTTAAAGGTGCTGATTCTCCAAGGAGGGAGATTGCTAGTAAAGCGGCTGGAATGGCGAACCCGAGCACAAGGAGATGAGAAATGAGGTGCGTTTTAGATACCTTTCCCGATCACACGGTGTACAGTCTTCTGGGTTTCTCATGCATATTTTCGATGTAGGAAGATGCCCTTGAACCTGGAGATTTGGGACCCATGGGATGGGTACCACGCAGTATTACTTTAAAGGGTCTGCGTTTGCTCACCCAACCTCACCAAACCGCTCAGCCCCAAGAGTGACCACCCTTATGTCTCAATCAGCTGTGGGTCTAGATATGGTCAATCCAGGTGGCATCACAGCCCCTGAACGAATATTGTAAGAATTTCTCTCTCTTTCACTGTCTTTGTTTCACTGATTTTTAAAAGTAATTGATTTTTATAATGGGGTTTAGCTGCTTTTCACTGCTGTGTTTCTGCCGCTTTACACCCACTTGACTCACTTACAGAGAGATATCAATACATAGGTTTTAAGATTCTTACTAATCTGATATATTCTTGGGCGGTGAATAGGGGGTGTTGAGTCCAGTTCTCTGAGCAAGGATTCGGTCTTGTCTATTACATACTGGGTTTATGGAACGGTATCTGAGCTAATTTGAAACCCTTGTTTTATGCATCACCCCACCTCACCTTTCCCGTTAAGCAGCCATAGTGTGTTTTCTAAACGTGTGACTCTGTTCTGTTTTGTAATTCAGTTCAAGGGTAGCGGTTTTTACATTCCCTCTATAAGTGATATCTTATGATAAGTGTCTTTTTCTGTGTGACTTATTTCACTTAGAATCGTCGTACCTAATTCCACTCATCATCCTGCTACTGGCCTTATGCCGTTCATTTCATGGCTGAGTGATATTCCACTGTACATAAGGACCACAGCTTCTTTATCCATTTTTCGCTTTCCTGGGATATTTAAGGTGTAACGAAGTGGAGGTTCTTGTCAACAGAGCAGCCCTAAGCTTTGGGGTGCCTGTGTCTTGCTGATTTTTAGTTTTACCAATTTCTACGCCCATGAGTGGAAGTGCCCTATGCTCTCTAAGCTGAGTTTTTTAGATGTTTCAGGACACACCGTACACTTCTCCAGTGTGGCTGTTGGCAATTTACATCCCGCCCATCAGCGTAGCCAGGCTCCCGTTTCTCCATGGCCTGTCCTGCATTTCTGCTTTTGACACTTTATTCAGCATGGCCCTTTTGACCGATGGGAAGTGAGACTTCTTTGTAGCGCTGATTTGCCTTTCTAGGTTGCTTGGTTGGCCAAAAAGGGCGTATGCATTTTTTCCTGAATATATTCAGGAAAAAACGCATACGCCCTTTTTGGCCAAGGGCATCATTGTCGAGGTTTTGCCGCTTTTCCTGTGCTTTAAAGGCGATTCGAATCTCCCTCCTGAAATCTGTTTCCTACAATTCTGCCTTGCTTTCAAATCCTCTTCGTTGCCTTCCCTCACTATAACTGTGGACGAGAGTTATCATTTATAAGTCTGCAGGTTTTTGAATTGCAGTGCCCCTGAGCTCCATTTTTCAACTCGCTTTCTTGGGAGCTGGCCGCAAAAGGGCAGGATTGCTTCAGGCCCTATTCTGGTTCCGGGCGGCAGGCTGAGCCTGTGGTTAATTCTTCTTCCTGATGGGAAAATAGAGTGACCTGTGCCTGTCCCAACACCTAGAGCTAGTCTCTCATTGGTTCCCCATCTTCCCGTTCATCCTCAGGACAAATTGCAACCTGTACGGAACAGGAGGTTAAAGGTGCTGATTCTCCAAGGAGGGAGATTGCTAGTTAAGCGGCTGGAATGGCGAACCCGAGCACAAGGAGATGAGAAATGAGGTGCGTTTTAGAAACCTTTCCCGATCACACGGTGTACAGTCTTCTGGCTTTCTCATGCATGTTTTCGATGTAGGAAGATGCCCTTGAACCTGGATATTTGGGACCCATGGAATGGGTACCACGCAGTATTACGTTAAAGGGTCTGCGTTTGCTCACCCAACCTCACCAAACCTCTCAGCTCCAAGAGTGTCCACCCTTATGTCTCAATCAGCTGTGGGTCTAGATATGGTCAATACAGGTGGCATCACAGCCCCTAAACGAATTTTGTAAGAATTTCTCTCTCTTTCACTGTCTTTGTTTCACGGGTTTTTAAAAGTAATTGATTTTTATAATGGGGTTTAGCTGCTTTTCACTGCTGTGTTTCTGCCGCTTTACACCCACTTGCCTCACTTACAGAGAGATATCAATACATATGTTTTAAGATTCTTACTAATCAGATATATTCTTGGGCGGTGAATAGGGGGTGTTGAGTCCAATTCTCTGAGCAAGGACTCGGTCTTGTCTATTACATACTGGGTTTATGGAACGGTATCTGAGCTAATTTGAAACCCTTGTTTTATGCATCACCCCACCTCACCTTTCCCGTTAAGCAGCCATAGTGTGTTTTCTAAACGTGTGACTCTGCTCTGTTTTGTAATTCAGTTCAAGGGTAGAGGTTTTTATATTCCCTCTATAAGTGATATCTTATGATAAGTGTCTTTTTCTGTGTGACTTATTTCACTTAGAATCGTCCTTCCTAAATCCACTCATATTGCTGCTAGTGGCCTTATGACGTTGTTTTCATGGCTGAGTGATATTCCATTGTACATAAGGACCACAACTTCTTTATCCATTTTTCTCTTTCCTGGGATATTTAAGGTGTAACGAAGTGGAGGTTCTTGTCAACAGAGCAGCCCTAAACTTTGGGGTGCCTGTGTCTTGCTGATTTTTAGTTTTCCCAATTTCTACGCCCATGAGTGGAAGTGCCCTATGCTCTCTAAGCTGAGTTTTTTAGATGCTTCAGGACACACCGTACACTTCTCCAGAGTGGCTGTTGGTAATTTACATCCCGCCCATCATCGTAACCAGGCTCCCGTTTCTCCATGGCCTGTCCTGCATTTCTGGTTTTGACACTTTACTCAGCATGGCCCTTTTGACCGATGGGAAGCGAGACTTCATTGTAGCGCTGATGTGCCTTTCCACGTTGCTTGGTTGGCCATAAAGGGCGTATGCGTTTTTTCCTGAATATATTCAGGAAAAAACGCATACGCCCTTTTTGGCCAAGGGCATCATTGTCGAGGTTTTGCCGCTTTTCCTGTGCTCTAAAGGCGATTCGAATCTCCCTCCTGAAATCTGTTTCCTGCAATTCTGCCTTGCTTTCAAATCCTCTTCGTTGCCTTCCCTCACTATAACTGTGGAGGAGAGTTATCATTTATAAGTCTGCAGGTTTGTGAATTGCAGTGCCCCTGAGCTCCATTTTTCAACTCGCTTTCTTGGGAGCTGGCCGCAAAAGGGCAGGATTGCTTCAGGCCCTATTCTGGTTCCGGGCGGCAGGCTGAGCCTGTGGTTAATTCTTCTTCCTGACGGGAAAATAGAGTGACCTGTGCCTGTGCCAACACCTAGAGCTAGTCTCTCATTGGTTCCCCCTCTTCCCGTTCATCCTCAGGACAAATTGCAACCTGTACGGAACAGGAGGTTAAAGGTGCTGATTCTCCAAGGAGGGAGATTGCTAGTAAAGCGGCTGGAATGGCGAACCCGAGCACAAGGAGATGAGAAATGAGGTGCGTTTTAGATACCTTTCCCGATCACACGGTGTACAGTCTTCTGGGTTTCTCATGCATATTTTCGATGTAGGAAGATGCCCTTGAACCTGGAGATTTGGGACCCATGGGATGGGTACCACGCAGTATTACTTTAAAGGGTCTGCGTTTGCTCACCCAACCTCACCAAACCGCTCAGCCCCAAGAGTGACCACCCTTATGTCTCAATCAGCTGTGGGTCTAGATATGGTCAATCCAGGTGGCATCACAGCCCCTGAACGAATATTGTAAGAATTTCTCTCTCTTTCACTGTCTTTGTTTCACTGATTTTTAAAAGTAATTGATTTTTATAATGGGGTTTAGCTGCTTTTCACTGCTGTGTTTCTGCCGCTTTACACCCACTTGACTCACTTACAGAGAGATATCAATACATAGGTTTTAAGATTCTTACTAATCTGATATATTCTTGGGCGGTGAATAGGGGGTGTTGAGTCCAGTTCTCTGAGCAAGGATTCGGTCTTGTCTATTACATACTGGGTTTATGGAACGGTATCTGAGCTAATTTGAAACCCTTGTTTTATGCATCACCCCACCTCACCTTTCCCGTTAAGCAGCCATAGTGTGTTTTCTAAACGTGTGACTCTGTTCTGTTTTGTAATTCAGTTCAAGGGTAGCGGTTTTTACATTCCCTCTATAAGTGATATCTTATGATAAGTGTCTTTTTCTGTGTGACTTATTTCACTTAGAATCGTCGTACCTAATTCCACTCATCATCCTGCTACTGGCCTTATGCCGTTCATTTCATGGCTGAGTGATATTCCACTGTACATAAGGACCACAGCTTCTTTATCCATTTTTCGCTTTCCTGGGATATTTAAGGTGTAACGAAGTGGAGGTTCTTGTCAACAGAGCAGCCCTAAGCTTTGGGGTGCCTGTGTCTTGCTGATTTTTAGTTTTACCAATTTCTACGCCCATGAGTGGAAGTGCCCTATGCTCTCTAAGCTGAGTTTTTTAGATGTTTCAGGACACACCGTACACTTCTCCAGTGTGGCTGTTGGCAATTTACATCCCGCCCATCAGCGTAGCCAGGCTCCCGTTTCTCCATGGCCTGTCCTGCATTTCTGCTTTTGACACTTTATTCAGCATGGCCCTTTTGACCGATGGGAAGTGAGACTTCTTTGTAGCGCTGATTTGCCTTTCTAGGTTGCTTGGTTGGCCAAAAAGGGCGTATGCATTTTTTCCTGAATATATTCAGGAAAAAACGCATACGCCCTTTTTGGCCAAGGGCATCATTGTCGAGGTTTTGCCGCTTTTCCTGTGCTTTAAAGGCGATTCGAATCTCCCTCCTGAAATCTGTTTCCTACAATTCTGCCTTGCTTTCAAATCCTCTTCGTTGCCTTCCCTCACTATAACTGTGGACGAGAGTTATCATTTATAAGTCTGCAGGTTTTTGAATTGCAGTGCCCCTGAGCTCCATTTTTCAACTCGCTTTCTTGGGAGCTGGCCGCAAAAGGGCAGGATTGCTTCAGGCCCTATTCTGGTTCCGGGCGGCAGGCTGAGCCTGTGGTTAATTCTTCTTCCTGATGGGAAAATAGAGTGACCTGTGCCTGTCCCAACACCTAGAGCTAGTCTCTCATTGGTTCCCCATCTTCCCGTTCATCCTCAGGACAAATTGCAACCTGTACGGAACAGGAGGTTAAAGGTGCTGATTCTCCAAGGAGGGAGATTGCTAGTTAAGCGGCTGGAATGGCGAACCCGAGCACAAGGAGATGAGAAATGAGGTGCGTTTTAGAAACCTTTCCCGATCACACGGTGTACAGTCTTCTGGCTTTCTCATGCATGTTTTCGATGTAGGAAGATGCCCTTGAACCTGGATATTTGGGACCCATGGAATGGGTACCACGCAGTATTACGTTAAAGGGTCTGCGTTTGCTCACCCAACCTCACCAAACCTCTCAGCTCCAAGAGTGTCCACCCTTATGTCTCAATCAGCTGTGGGTCTAGATATGGTCAATACAGGTGGCATCACAGCCCCTAAACGAATTTTGTAAGAATTTCTCTCTCTTTCACTGTCTTTGTTTCACGGGTTTTTAAAAGTAATTGATTTTTATAATGGGGTTTAGCTGCTTTTCACTGCTGTGTTTCTGCCGCTTTACACCCACTTGCCTCACTTACAGAGAGATATCAATACATATGTTTTAAGATTCTTACTAATCAGATATATTCTTGGGCGGTGAATAGGGGGTGTTGAGTCCAATTCTCTGAGCAAGGACTCGGTCTTGTCTATTACATACTGGGTTTATGGAACGGTATCTGAGCTAATTTGAAACCCTTGTTTTATGCATCACCCCACCTCACCTTTCCCGTTAAGCAGCCATAGTGTGTTTTCTAAACGTGTGACTCTGCTCTGTTTTGTAATTCAGTTCAAGGGTAGAGGTTTTTATATTCCCTCTATAAGTGATATCTTATGATAAGTGTCTTTTTCTGTGTGACTTATTTCACTTAGAATCGTCCTTCCTAAATCCACTCATATTGCTGCTAGTGGCCTTATGACGTTGTTTTCATGGCTGAGTGATATTCCATTGTACATAAGGACCACAACTTCTTTATCCATTTTTCTCTTTCCTGGGATATTTAAGGTGTAACGAAGTGGAGGTTCTTGTCAACAGAGCAGCCCTAAACTTTGGGGTGCCTGTGTCTTGCTGATTTTTAGTTTTCCCAATTTCTACGCCCATGAGTGGAAGTGCCCTATGCTCTCTAAGCTGAGTTTTTTAGATGCTTCAGGACACACCGTACACTTCTCCAGAGTGGCTGTTGGTAATTTACATCCCGCCCATCATCGTAACCAGGCTCCCGTTTCTCCATGGCCTGTCCTGCATTTCTGGTTTTGACACTTTACTCAGCATGGCCCTTTTGACCGATGGGAAGCGAGACTTCATTGTAGCGCTGATGTGCCTTTCCACGTTGCTTGGTTGGCCATAAAGGGCGTATGCGTTTTTTCCTGAATATATTCAGGAAAAAACGCATACGCCCTTTTTGGCCAAGGGCATCATTGTCGAGGTTTTGCCGCTTTTCCTGTGCTCTAAAGGCGATTCGAATCTCCCTCCTGAAATCTGTTTCCTGCAATTCTGCCTTGCTTTCAAATCCTCTTCGTTGCCTTCCCTCACTATAACTGTGGAGGAGAGTTATCATTTATAAGTCTGCAGGTTTGTGAATTGCAGTGCCCCTGAGCTCCATTTTTCAACTCGCTTTCTTGGGAGCTGGCCGCAAAAGGGCAGGATTGCTTCAGGCCCTATTCTGGTTCCGGGCGGCAGGCTGAGCCTGTGGTTAATTCTTCTTCCTGACGGGAAAATAGAGTGACCTGTGCCTGTGCCAACACCTAGAGCTAGTCTCTCATTGGTTCCCCCTCTTCCCGTTCATCCTCAGGACAAATTGCAACCTGTACGGAACAGGAGGTTAAAGGTGCTGATTCTCCAAGGAGGGAGATTGCTAGTAAAGCGGCTGGAATGGCGAACCCGAGCACAAGGAGATGAGAAATGAGGTGCGTTTTAGATACCTTTCCCGATCACACGGTGTACAGTCTTCTGGGTTTCTCATGCATATTTTCGATGTAGGAAGATGCCCTTGAACCTGGAGATTTGGGACCCATGGGATGGGTACCACGCAGTATTACTTTAAAGGGTCTGCGTTTGCTCACCCAACCTCACCAAACCGCTCAGCCCCAAGAGTGACCACCCTTATGTCTCAATCAGCTGTGGGTCTAGATATGGTCAATCCAGGTGGCATCACAGCCCCTGAACGAATATTGTAAGAATTTCTCTCTCTTTCACTGTCTTTGTTTCACTGATTTTTAAAAGTAATTGATTTTTATAATGGGGTTTAGCTGCTTTTCACTGCTGTGTTTCTGCCGCTTTACACCCACTTGACTCACTTACAGAGAGATATCAATACATATGTTTTAAGATTCTTACTAATCAGATATATTCTTGGGCGGTGAATAGGGGGTGTTGAGTCCAATTCTCTGAGCAAGGACTCGGTCTTGTCTATTACATACTGGGTTTATGGAACGGTATCTGAGCTAATTTGAAACCCTTGTTTTATGCATCACCCCACCTCACCTTTCCCGTTAAGCAGCCATAGTGTGTTTTCTAAACGTGTGACTCTGCTCTGTTTTGTAATTCAGTTCAAGGGTAGAGGTTTTTATATTCCCTCTATAAGTGATATCTTATGATAAGTGTCTTTTTCTGTGTGACTTATTTCACTTAGAATCGTCCTTCCTAAATCCACTCATCTTGCTGCTAGTAGCCTTATGTCGTTGATTTCATGGCTGAGTGATATTCCATTGTACATAAGGACCACAACTTCTTTATCCATTTTTCTCTTTCCTGGGATATTTAAGGTGTAATGAAGTGGAGGTTGTTGTCAACAGAGCAGCCCTAAACTTTTGGTTTCCTGTGTCTTGCTGATTTTTAGTTTTCCCAATTTATACGCCGATGAGTGGAAGTGCCCTATGCTCTCTAAGCTGAGTTTTTTAGATGTTTCAGGACACACCGTACACTTCTGCAGAGGGGCTGTTGGCAATTTACATCCCGCCCAGCAGCGTAGCCAGGCTCCCTTTTCTCCATGGCCTGTCCTGCATTTCTGGTTTTGACACTTTACTGAGCATGGCCCTTTTGACCGATGGGAAGCGAGACTTCTTTGTAGCGCTGATTTGCCTTTCCAGATTGCTTGGTTGGCCAAAAAGGGCGTATGGTTTTTTCATGAATATATTCAGGAAAAAACGCATACGCCCTTTTTGGCCAGAGGCATCATTGTCGAGGTTTTCCCGCTTTTCCTGTGCTTTAAAGGTGATTCGAATCTCCCTTCTGAAATCTGTTTCCTGCAATTCTGCCTTGCTTTCAAATTCTCTTCGTTGCTTTCCCTCAATATATTTGTGGACGAGAGTTATCATTTATAACTCGGCAGGTTTGTGAATTGCAGTGCCCCTGAGCTCCATTTTTCAACTCGCTTTCTTGGGAGCTGTCCGCAAAAGCGCAGGATTGCTTCAGGCCCTATTCTGGTTCCGGGCAGCAGGCTGAGCCTGTGGTTAATTCTTCTTCCTGATGGGAAAATAGAGTGACCTGTGCCTGTCCCAATACCTAGAGCTAGTTACTCATTGGTTCCCCCTCCTCCCGTTCATCCTCAGGACAAATTGCAACCTGTACGGAACAGGAGGTTAAAGGTGCTGATTCTCCAAGGAGGGAGATTGCTAATAAAGCGGCTGGAATGGCGAACCCGAGCACAAGGAGATGAGAAATGAGGTGCATTTTAGAAATCTTTCCCGATCACATGGTGTACCATCATCTGGGTTTCTCATGCCTGTTTTCGATGTAGGAATATACCTTTGAACGTGGAGATTTGGGACCCATGCGTTGGGTACCACGCATTATTACTTTAAAGGGTCTGCGTTTGCTCACCCAACCTCACCAAACCTCTCAGCCCCAAGAGTGTCCACCCTTATGTCTCAATCAGCTGTGGGTCTAGATATGGTCAATCTACGTAGCATCACAGCCGCTGAACGAATTTAGTAAGAATTTCTCTCTCTTTCACTGTCTTTGTTTCACGGTTTTTGAAAATTAATTGATTTTTATAATGGGGTTTAGCTGCTTTTCACTGCTGTGTTTATGCCGCTTTACACCCACTTGTCTCCCTTACAGAGAGATATCAATACATAGGTTTTAAGATTTTACTAGTCAGATATATTTTTGGGTGGTGAATAGGGGGTGTTGACTTTAGTTCACTAGCAAGGTGTAGGTCTTGTCTATTACCTATTGGGTTTATGGAACGGTATCTGAGTTAATTTGAACCCGTTGTTTTATGCATCACCCCACCTCACCCTTCCCGTTAAGCAGCCATAGTGTGTTTTCTAAACGTGTGACTCTGTTTTGTTTTGTAATTCAGTTCACTGGTGGCGGTTTTTACATTCCCTCTATAAGTGATATCTTATGATAAGTTTCTTTTTCTGTGTGACTTATTTCACTTAGAATCGTCGTACCTAAATCCACTCATCATGTTGCTACTAGCCTTATGATGTTGATTTCATGGCTGAGTGATATTCCATTGTACATAAGGACTACAACTTCTTTACCCATTTTTCTCTTTCCTGGGATATTTAAGGAATAGCGAAGTGGAGGTTCTTATCAACAGAGCAGCCCTAAACGTTGGGGTGCCTGTGTCTTGCTGAGTTTTAGTTTTCCCAATTTATACGCCCATGAATGGATGAGTCCTATGCTCTCTAAGCTGAGTTTTTTAGCTGTTTCAGGACACACCGTACACTTCTCCAGAGTGGCCGTTGGGAAATTACATCCCACCCATCAGCCTAACAAGGCTCCCTTTTCTTCATGGCCTGTCCTGCATTTCTGGGTTTTACACTCTTTTAGAATGGCCCTTTCTACCCCTGGGAAGTGAAACTTCTTTGTAGTGCTCATTAGCATTACTGTCTTGCTTGGTTCGCGAAAAAAGGCATATGCGTTTTTTCCTGAATATATTCAGGAAAAAAGGTATACGCCCTCTTTGGCCAAGGGCATCATTGTCGACATTTTACCGCTTTTCATGTGCTTTATTGGAGATTCGAATCTACCTCCTGATATTTGTTTCCTGCCATTCTGCCTTCCTTTCAAATCGTCTTCGTTGCCTTCCCTCAATATATTTTTGGACGAGAGTGATCAATTATAACTCTGCATGTTTGTGAATTGCAGTGCCCCTGAGTTCCATTTTTCAACTCGCTTTTTTGTGAGCTGGCTGCAAAACCGCAGGATTCCTTTAGGCCTTATACTGGTTCCGTAGGGCAGGCTGAGCCTGTGGTTAATTCTTCTTCTTGATGGGAAATTAGAGTGACCTGTGCCTGTCCGAACATCTAGGGCTTGTCTCTCATTGTTTCTCCTCCTTCCCCTTCAGCCTGGGGACAAATTCCAAACTCTGTGCAACAGGATGTTGAAGGTGCTGTCATCCTCAAGTGTGAAGAATTTTAGGAAAGAGGCTGGATGGGTGAACCCGACAACCAGGGGATTAGGAGATGAGGTGCCTTTTCTAAAATCTTCCTGATCCAACCGTGTACCATCTTCTGGGTGTCTCAGGCATGTTTTAGCTCCAGGAAATGTCCCATGTATGTAAGGAGAACACCAAGGATTTTTTCAAATCAGTGTCTCCCCGAACCCCAATCTGGGGAATTTTTAAGCTACTGGTACATGTATGTTCATTAAGGGACTGGGCTGTAGGCAGAGTCCGAACTTTAGAGGATTGCAGTCTTCATGGTCAGAAACGTTCACCATTGGCCTCCTTTAGTTTCCATTTTATCTGTAGTTGATAGATGATGTCAATATAGATATCGATTGTTTTTCAGATTATTTCCCCTTAGGGGTTATTACAAAATATTGAGTATAGTTCCCTGTGCTATACAGCAGTTCCTAGTTGATGATATATTTTATACATAGCAGTGTGTATATGTTAATCCGAAACTGTTAATTTATCCCTCCTCCCACCTTTCCCCTTTGGTAATAAAAAAATACAAGATTTTATATTTCTCAGAAATCTAGGAGCTGAAAGAGAGATATCATTTTCAATGAAAAATCATTCAAAACAAGATTGAAACTTCAGCCAAGATTAGTAGATCCACATCCTTGGAAAGAAATCACTGCATTTCTCTAATGTTGACCTGACAAATACGACAAACCCCTCCACTGAACTTGCTTATAATAAAGTGATGGAACTATCAAATGGAAGTGTTAGAAATACCTTATTTTACACGAGCCTTATACACTGCTCTATGTTAACTACAGTTTGGCTCACACATCTGTTCATTGAAGTTACAATATTTGGCTCACACATTTGTTCATTGAAGTTACAATATTTGGCTCACACATCTGTTCATTGAAGGTACAATGTTCTCAAATTCTGTTACTGATCCTGCAGAGTCGGCCCCAACAAGGGTCCCCCTGTCCAGTGTCATTGGAGCCAACAGATCGAGACTGAGTTTGGTTCAGAAGCAAAGGAAAACTTTATATTTTGATCAGAGAATGGAGAGGTGAGAGTGTGCGCTCCCCCGCGGGCTGTGGGCCGGGCTGCTGTGTAGGGATCCCGTCAGCGTCAGCGGGAGGGACGGGGTGGAGCTCTCGAGGGTTGGGTTGGCTGGAGCTCAGGCTCTATGTGGCGGAGTCTGCACAGGGCCCTGAGAGCTGAGGTGTCGGCCCAGCCATTTTGCACTAGGAAATCGGGTCTGAAGTGCCAGGTGTGGGACCTCTGCCTGTAGAAACCTAGGAACAAGTGAAATTAGAAAAAGCAGAAAGGAAAAAAAGGTTAAACTTTATTTTATTGCCCAGATTCTATTTTTATGTCCCAGGAATTTTTAATGGGCTTTGCCGGTGACAAACCCCTCCTCTGCCTCTTGTCCCATTCCACATTCTTGGGGCTCTGAGGGTGCAGACACCTCTTCTGTAAATGCTTCGTGCTGAGTTGGGTGTCCTCATACCCGGGGGGAGGGGCAGGACTTCTCCCCAGCAGCCTCCAGGTGAGGTTGATTGTCCCCAGGCCTCCTCCCTCACTGCTCGTCTGCCTGAGCACCAGCGTTGGAAGTTTTATAGATTCTAATGACCTTTAAGGGTCCAGGAAAGAGATGCGCAGGGACGCTGGGGGGGCTGGTTTTACCCTGCTCCACATTGGTTCGGCCCCCTTAGGCTGACGGTTTCTGCCAGCCTAGATGCTCTGACCAGTAGTCTGCGCTTTCTTCAGTTAGGCCACTGAATTACGTACAAACAGCACCAGGTGTCAGAGCCCTGCCTGCTCAACTCCCAGGCAGTCCAGGGCCGGTGGTGATCCAGGACCATGACGGCCACTCAGTCACCGCCCTTTTGAAGTAACCAGGAGTACATCTGGTCTCATTGGTCCCCGTCACCATGGTGTCTGTAGGCTTTTCTATGGTGGCAGCATTATTTACGGATCTCCTGCCAGGTTTATTAGCTCCGCTCTGGGTGCAGTAAGTCCTGCCAGCAATAGTCTGTTCTTTTGGGGCACACTCTTGTGGTTTTCTGAGAGAAGCTCCAGGTCAAGTGATGGTCACACGAGTCGTCATGGGGGCCTGTTGCCCCAGGTTGTCTCTCTGGAGGTTGGAGTTGGAGGGCCTCCTCACTCGAGGTCATTGTGCCCACGGAGTGATCCCTGCAACTTCAGGGCATGGTGGGTGGTTAGGATCACCAAGTGGCGTCCCTTACCCTTAGGAGGGAGCTGGCCTTGCGGGCTGCTCATTTCCAGGTTTTTAGATACCCCCAGTATCCTGGTCGGATGGGGTGGCTGGCCAATGCCTGGAGGGCATTCTTGCGTTGTTCCATTTCAAGTGGTCCCAGTTTTGGCACTAAAACTCCAAGGGTGATTCGCCTTCGACCAGGAATGTAAAGGTCAAAGGGTTTAGCTAAATTAGGGAGGTCCAGGGCAAGGGTCTGAATTGACTGCTCTTTCCATTCTTGAAAGGCCGCTTCTGGATTCTATTCAAAAGGATCATCATCTTTTCCTTTCAGTGTTTCATATAGAGGCCCAGGTATTAGACTGTAGTTAGGGATCCAGATGCAGCAAACCCCGGTCTCCCCAGGAACCCCTAAGCTGTCTTCTAGTTTTAGGAAGGGTGAGGCTGCAAATGGCTTCTTCCCTTTCCTGGGATGGGCTTCTCCGATCTTCTGTGAGAATGAAGCCCAGGCAGGTCACCTTAGTCTGTGATATTTGAGCCTTTTTCTTGGACACCTTCTATCTTTTATTGGCTAGGTAGTCCAGAGGCCTCCTTAGTAGGGCTGGCGATCAGAATGTCGTCTGCAAATTTTTTTAAATTTATTTATTTATTATTTATGGCTGTGTTGGCTCTTCGTTTCTGTGCGAGGGCTTTTTCTAGTTGCAGCAAGCGGGGGCCACTCTTCATCGCGGTGCGCGGGCCTCTCACTATCGCAGCCTCTCTTATTGTGGAGCACAGGCTCCAGACGCGCAGGCTCAGTAATTGTGGCTCACGGGCCTAGTTGCTCCGTGGCATAGGGGATCTTCTCAGACCAGGGCTCGAACCTGTTTCCCCTGCATTGGCAGGCAGATTCTCCACCACTGCGCCACCAGGGAAGCCCAGAATGTCGTCTGCATATTGAAGGAGGGTTCACTTCTCCAGAGGTAGATCTTTTAGGGTTTTAGCTAACGTTTCCCCGAAGATGGTGTGGGAATTTTTGAACCCCTGGGGCAGGACGGCCAAGCAGTATTGTTTTTGTTGTATGTTGTATGTCCTGCCACTCACAGCCAAAATTTCCTGTGACTCTGGGACTAATGGAATACAGAAGAAGGCATCATTGAAGTCTAATACAGAATACCATGTCCTGGTGGATGGTAGAATGGCCAGCAGGGTGTAGGAATTAGGAACTACTGGATGTATATCCTCTGTGGCTTCACTGACTGTCCTGGCGTCCTTTACCAGGTCCCCAGCAGCCCACGGGGCTCTCATGGTCAGGCCCCTCCCAGGATATGGAGCTCACCTGTGCAGGTAGCCAGCAGCCCACGGGGCTCTCGTGGTTAGGCCCCTCCCAGGATATGGAGCTCACCTGTGCAGGTACCCAGCAGCCCACGGGGCTCTCATTGTCAGGCCCCTCCTAGGATATGGAGCTCACCTGGGCAGGTACCCAGCAGCCCACGGGGCTCTCGTGGTCAGGCCCCTCCCAGGATATGGGGCTCACCTGGGCAGATACCCAGCAGCTCACGGGGCTCTCGTGGGCAGGCCTCTCCCTGGATATGGAGCTCACCTGGGCAGGTACCCAGCATCTCACGGGGCTCTCGTGGGCAGGCCCCTCCCTGGATATGGAGCTCCCTTGGACAAGTTCCCTGGCAGAGCTGGGCACACAGGAACCGTGCACATAGCCCTCATTGCAGAGCATCCCAAGCACACCTGTCGCTCAGAGCTGACACAGAGCACCTCAGAGCAGGGCTTGAACTAACAAACAGCAGCTCCGACATGTCTGTGACCCTAGGCTTCACTCTGTGCGGCCTCCCTCCACCTGGTCTTCCAGGGGCTTCCACTGCAGCCGGGGCACCAGGCCTCTTTCTCCACCCACCAACCCTCCTCTCCCTGACTCCTGGGTTCCTCTCATTAGGAGAGGGCCTTCTTGAAGTTGTCTTCCACTCATGGACCAGATAAAATGATTAGAAAACAAGCCAGGGCTGCCACCCGTTGTCTATCCTGACTCTCGGGACCCTACACCTGTTCCTTGGATCTGGCCGGTGCAGCAAGGCCCATTATCTGCAACTCTGAGCCCCTGAGGGGCGAGGATTGGCTGACCTGGGCAGCCTGACCTGGCAGGCCAGCCCTTCCCAGGTGTGCCTGGGTTGAGGTCAATATAAACACCCCTCCAGGCAGCAAAAGCCTCTGCAGCTGTGCCTGACGCCATATTCTCTGCCCCGTCAGCAGTCTCGGGGTTGTGCTGGTGGGAGGGAGTAGGGCCCAGGGCTCTATGAGTGGCCCCGTGTGAGTGGGGCTCTGCTGGACTTTCTGCAGGAGTTGCCGGGCTGCCACCTGCTAAAGAAGACGATGTGTCACCCATACCTGCTGCTGGAATTTCTCCCCGGGCAGAGGTGAGGAAGGAAAAAAGCAGTGGGGACCGGGACAGGAGGGGTACCTCAGGCAGGGAAATGGAAAGCTTCCAGAAGAGCGCCCGGGGCCAGGACCGTCCTGGCTGGCCTGCAGGCACCCAGTCGGCCTGCGTGCTGTCGCTGGTGTGACTCCAAGCCCTTTCCTCTAGGCTTTAAAGTCTTTGCACACATTCAGGTGTTTTACCTGGGAAGGGTGGGAAAAGTCCAGCAGCAGCTGGCCTGAGGCTCAGCTCACGTTTACTCAGAGACGCCTCCTCACGGTCCCCCAGCTTTGCAATGAGGACGCTCCTTGCGGGGGAGCTGCTGGCTGCATGGGAGACGATTCCCCACCTCTGACCAACTTCAGAATTGTTTACCACTGGAGCAAGTGCCCTGATAGGGTTTTCCTCAGTATGACCAGTGGGTTCTGTTTTTTTTTTTTTTCTTTTTTGGTTCAAGGTAGGTTTTATTCCTCTTTTTGTATTTACAGATATAAGCATGGAAATAATTCATTCATATAAATACGTCTATGGGAAGGACAGATCTTTTTTTTCTGTTTTATGTTTTTAAATATTATTTTTAAAGTTTTAAATTTTATTTTATTCATTTTTTTATACAGCAGGTTCTTATTGGTTATCTATTTTATACATATAAGTGTATATATGTCAATCCCAGGCTCGCAATTCATCCCACCACCACCACCCTGCCACTTTCCCCCCTTGGTGACCATACATTTGTACTCTACATCTGTGTCTCTATTTCTGCCTTGCAAACCGGTTCATCTGTACCATTTTTCTAGGTTCCACATGTATGCGTTAATATACGATATTTGTTTTTCTTTTTCTGATTTACTTCACTCTGTATGACAGTCTCTAGATCTTTCCACGTCTCTACAAATGACCCAATTTCATTCCTTTTTATGGCTGAGTAATATTCCATTTTATATATGTACCACATATTTTCCATTTGTCTATCTATGGGCATTTAGGTTGCTTCCATGACCGGGCTATTGTAAATAGTGCTGCAATGAACATTGTGGTGAATGTGACTTTTTGAATTATGGTTTTCTCTGGGTATATGCCCAGTAGTGGGATTGCTGGGTCTTATGGTATTTCTATTTTTAGTTTTTTAAGGAACCTCCATACTGTTCTCCATAGTGACTGTATCAATTTACATTCCCACAAATAGTGTAAGAGGGTTCCCTTTTCTCCACACCCTCTCCAGCATTTGTTGTTTGTAGATTTTCTGATGATGCCCATTCTAACTTGTGTGAGGTGATACCGCATTGTAGTTTTGGTTTATATTTCTCTAATAATTAGTGATGTTGAGCAGCTTTTCATGTGCTTCTTGGCCATCTGTATGTCTTCTCGGGACAAATGTCTATTTACGTCAACTGCCCATTTTTGGATTGGGTTGTTTGTTTTTTTACTGTTGAGCTGCATGTGCTGTTTATATATATTGGAGATTAATCCTTTGTCCATTGATTCGTTTGTAAACATTTTCTCCCATTCTGAGGTTGTCTTTTCGTCTTGTTTGTAGTTTCCTTTGCTTTGCAAAAGCTTTTAGGTTTCATTTGCTCCCATTTGTTTATTTTTGTTTTTTATTCCATTACTCTAGTAGGTGGATCAAAAAAGATCTTGCTGTGATTTTTGTCAAAGAGTATTCTTCCTATGTTTTCCTCTAAGAGTTTTATAGTGTCCAGTCTTACATTTCGGTCTCTAATCCATTTTGAGTTTATTTTTTGTGTATGGTGTTAGGGAGTGTTCTAATTTCATTGTTTTACATGTAGTTGTCCATTTTTCCCAGCACCACTTATTGAAGAGACTGTCTTTTCTCCATTGTATATCCTTGCCTCCTTTGTCATAGATTAGTGGACCATAGGTGTGTAGGTTTATCTCTGGGCTTTCTTTTTTTTTCCTTTTACATCTTTATTGGAGTATCATTGCTTTACAATTGTGTGTTACTTTCTGCTGTATAAAAAAGTGAATCAGCTATACGTATACATATAACACCATATCCACTCCCTCTTGCACCTCCCTCTCACTCCCTTATCCCACCCCTTTAGGTGGTCACAAAGCACCGAGCTGATCTCCCTGTGCTATGTGGCTGCTTCCCAGTAGCTATCAATTTTACATTTGGTAGTGTATATATGTCCATACCACTCTCTCACTTTGTCCCAGCTTACACTTCCCCCTCCCCGTGTCCTCAAGTCCTTTCTCTACGTCGGTGTCCTTAATCCTTTCCTGCCCCTAGGTTTTTCATAAACGTTTTTTCTTTTAGATTCCATATATGTGTGTTAGCATACGGTATTTGTTTTTCTCTTTCTGACTTACTTCACTCTGTAGGACAGACTCTAGATCCATCCACCTCACTACAAATAACTCAGTTTCGTTTCTCTTTATGGCTGAATAATGTTCCATTGTATATATGCGCCACATCTTCTTTATCCAGTTATCTGTTGATGGACACTTAGGTTGCTTCCATGTCCTGGCTATTGTAAATAGAGCTACAATGAACATTGTGGTACATGACTCTTTTTGAATTATGGTTTTCTCAGGGTAAATGTCCAGTAGTGGGATTGCTGGGTTGTACGGTTTTTCTATTTTTAGTTTTTAAGGAACCCCCATACCGTTCTCCCTAGTGGCTATATCAATTTACATTCCCACCAACAGTGCAAGAGGGTTCCCTTTTCTCCAATAAATGCCTCTCCAGCATTTATTGTTGGTAGAATTTTTGATGGTGGCCATTCTGACTGGTGTGAGGTGATACCTCACTGTAGTTTTGATTTGCATTTCTCTAATAATTAGTGATGTTCAACATCCTTTCATGTGTTTGTTGGCAACCTGTATATCTTCTTTGGAGAAATGTCTATTTAGGTCTTCTGCCCATTTTTCGATTGGGTTGTTTGGTTTTGTGATATTGAGCTACAGGAGCTGCTTTTTGGAGGTTAATCCTTTGCCATTTGCTTCATTTGAAAATATTTTCTCCCATTCTGATGGTTGTCTTTTCATCTTGCTTATGTTTTCCTTTGCTGTGCAAAAGATTTTAAATTTCATTAAGTCCCATTTTTTTATTTTTGTTTTTATTTCCATTTCTCTAGGAGGTGGGTCAAAAAGGATCTTGCTGTGATTTATGTCATAGACTGTTCTGCTTATGTTTTCCTCTAAGAGTTTTATAGTGGCTGGTCTTACATTTAGGTCTCTAATCCATTTTGAGTTTATTTTTGTGTATGGTGTTAGGGAGTGTTCTAATTTCATTCTTTTACATGTAGCTGTCCAGTTTTCCCAGCACCACTTACTGAAGACACTGTCTTTTCTCCATTGTATACCCTTGCCTCCTTTGTCATAGATTAGTGGACCATAGGTACGTGGGTTTATCTCTGTGCTTTCTATCCTGTTCTATTGATCTATATTTCTGTTTTTGTGCCACTACCATATTATCTTGATTACTGTAGCTTTGTAATATAGTCTGAAGTCTGGAAGTCTGATTCCTCCAGCTCTTTTTTTTTCCCCTCAAGACTGCTTTGGCTATCCGGGGTCTTTTGTGTCTCCCTACAAATTTTAAGATTTTTTTTTCTAGTTCTGTAGAAAATGCCATTGGTAATTTAATAGGGATTGCATTGAATCTGTAGATTGCTTTGGGTAGTATAGTCATTTCCACAATATTGATTCTTCTAATCCAAGAACATGGTATATGTCTCCATCTGTTTATATCATCTTTGATTTCTTTCATCAGTGTCTTATAGTTTTCTGAGTACAGGTCTTTTACTTCCTTAGGTAGGTTTATTCCTAGGTATTTTATTTTTGTTGCAGTGGTAATGGGATTGTTTCCTTAATTTCTCTTTCTGTTCTTTCATTGTTAGTGTATAGGAATGCAAGCAATTTCTGTGCATTAATTTTGTATCCTGCAACTTTACCAAATTAATTGATTAGCTCCAGTGGTTTTCTGGTGGCATCTTTAGGATTCTCTATCTATGTTATGATGTCATTTGCAAACAGTGACAATTTTACTTCTTCTTTTCCTTTTTGTATTTCTTTTGTTTCTTTTTCTTCTCTGATTGCCATGGCTAGGACTTCCAAAACTATGTTGAATAGTAGTGGTGAGTGTGGACATCCTCGTCTTGTTCCTGATCTTAGAGGAAACGTTTTTAGTTTTTCACCGTTGAGAATGATGTTTGCTGTGGGTATGTCATATATGGCCTTTATTATGTTGAGGTAGTTTCCCTCTATGCCCACACTCTGCAGAGTTTTTATCGTAAATGGGTGTTGAATTTTCTCAAAATCTTTTCCTGCATCTATTGAGATGATCATATGGTTTTATTCTACAATTTGTTAATATGGTGTATCACAATGATTTGTGTATATTGAAGAATCCTTGCATCCCTGGGATAAACCCCACTTGATCATGGTGTTTGATCCTTTTAATGTGTTGTTCGATTCTGTTTGCTAGTATTTTGTTGAGGATTTTTACATCTATATTCATCAGTGATATTGGTCTATAATTTTCTTTCCTTGTAGTATCTTTGTCTGGTTTTGGTATCAGGGTGACGGTGGTCTCATAGAATGAGTTTGGGAGTGTTCCTTCCCCTGCAATTGTTTTGAAGAATTTGAGAAGGTTGGGTGTTAGCTCTTCTCTAAATGTTTGACAGAATTCACCTGTGATGCCATCTGGTTCTGGACTTTTGTTTGTTGGAAGATTTTTAATCACAGTTTCAATTTCATTGCTTGTGATAGGTTTGTTCATATTTTCTATTTCTTCCTGGTTCAGTCTTGGAAGGTTATCCCTTTCTAAAAATTTGTCCATTTCTTCCAGGTTGTCCATTTTATTGGCATAGAGTTGCTTGTAGTAGTCTCTTAGGATGCTTTGTATTCCTGTGGTGTCTGTTGTAACTTCTCCTTTTTCACTTCTAATTTTGTTGATTTGATTCCTCTCCCTCTTTTTCTTGAGTCTGGCTAAAGGTTTATCATTTTTGTTTATCTTCTCAAAGAACCGGCTTTTAGTTTTATTGATCTTTGCTTTCATTTTCTTTGCTTCTATTTCATTTATTTCTGCTTTGATGTTTATGATTTCTTTCATTCTACTAACTTTTGGTTTTGTTCTTCTTTCTCTAGTTCCTCTAGGTGTAAGGTTAGATTGTTTATTTGAGATTTTTCTTGTTTCTTGAGGTAGGCTTGTATTGCTATAAACTTCCCTCTTAGAACTGCTTTTGCTGCATCCCATAGGTTTTGCATCATCGTGTGTTTCTTGTCATTTGTCTCTAGGTAGTTTTTGATTTCCTCTTTTATTTCTTCAGTGATCTCTTGGTTATTTAGTAACGTATTGTTTAGCCTCCATGTGTTTGTGTTTTTTACGGTTTTGTCCATGTTATTGATTTCTAATCTCATAGCATTGTGGTCGGAACAGCTGCTTGATATGATTTCAGTTTTCTTCAATTTACTGAGGCTTTATTTGTGACCCAAGATGTCATCTATCCTGGAGAATGTTCCGTGTGCAGTTGAGAAGAACGTGTAATCTGCTGTTTTTGGATGGAATGTCCTATAAATATCAATTAACTATATCTGGTCTATTGTGTCATTTAAAGCTTGTGTTTCCTTATTAATTTTCTGTCTGGATGATCTCCACTGGTGTAAGTGAGCTGTTAAAGTCCCCTGCTATTATTGTGTTACTGTTGATTTCCTCTTTTATAGCTGTTAGCAGTTGCCTTATGTATTGAGGTGCTTCTATGTTGGGCACATATATATTTATAATTGTTATATCTTCTTCTTGGATTGATCCCTTGACCATTATGTAGTGTCTTTCCTTGTCTCTTGTAACATTCTTTATTTTAAAGTCTATTTTATCTGCTATGAGTATTGCTACTCCAGCTTTCTTTTGATTTTCTTTTCCATAGAATATATTTTTCCATCACCTCACTTTCAGTCTGTATGTGTCCCTAGGTCTGAAATGGGTCTCTTGTAGACAGCATATATATGGGTCTTGTTTTTGTATCCATTCAGGGAGCCTGTGTCTTTTGGTTGGAACATTTAGTCCATTCACGTTTAAGGTAATTATTGATATGTATGTTCCTATTACTATTTTCTTAATTGTTATGGGTTTGTCTTGGTGGGTCCTTTTCTTCTCTTGTGTTTCCCACTTAGAGAAGTTCCTTTAGCATTTGGTGTAGAGCTGGTTTCATGGTGCTGAATTCTCTTAGCTTTTGCTTGTCTGTAGGGCTTATGATTTCTCTGTCAAATCTGAATGAGATCCTTGCTGGGTGGAGTACTCTTGGTTGTAGGTTCTTCCCTTTCATCACTTTAAATTTATGCCACTCCCTCTGGCTTGTAGATTTTCTGCTGAGAAATCAGCTGTTATCCTTATGGGAGTTCCCTTGTATGTTATTTGTCATTTTTCCCTTGTTGCTTTCAATAATTTTTCTTTGTCTTCAATTTTTGTCAATATGGTTACTATGTGTCTTGGCATTTTTCTCCTTTGATTTATCCTGACTGGGACTCTCTGCACTTCCTGGACTTGGGTGGCTATTTCTTTTCCCATGCTAGGGAAGTTTTCGACTATAATCTCTTCAAATGTATTCTCGGGTCCTTTCTCTCTCTCTTCTCCTTCTGGGACCCCTATGATGTGAATGTTGTTGCGTTTAATGTTGTCCCAGAGGACTCTTAAGGTGTCTTCATTTATTTTCATTCTTTTTCTTTATTCTGTTCCATGGCAGTGATTTCCACCTTTCTGTCTTCCAGGTCACTTATCCGTTCTTCTGCCACAGTTATTCTGCTACTGATTCCTTCTGGTGTATTTTTCATTTCAGTTATTATATTGTTCACCTCTGTTTGTTTGTTCTTTAATTCTTCTAGGTGTTTGCTCCTTAATTCTTCTAGGTCTTTGGTAAGCATTTCTTGCATCTTCTCGATCTTTGCCTCCATTCTTTTGCCAAGGTCTTGGATCATGTTCACTATCATTATTCTGAATTCTTTTTCTGGAAGTTTCCGTATCGCCACCTCATTTCGTTTTTTTTCCTAGGGTTTTATCTTGTTCCTTAATCTGGTATAAAGTCCTCTGCCTTTTCATTTTGTCTATCTTTCTGTGAATGTGGTTTTCCTTCCACAGGCTGCAGAATTGTAGTTCTTCTTGCTTCTGCTGTCTGCTCTCCAGTGGATGAGTCTATCTTAGAGGCTTGTGCAAGCTTCCTGATGGGAGGGACTGGTGGTGGGTAGAGCTGGGTGTTGCTTTGGCGGGCAAAGCTTTAATCTGCTTGTCTGCAGATTAAATAAAACTTTAATAAAAAGTTTAATCCACTTATCTGCTGATGCATGGGGCTGGGTTCCCTCCCTGTTGGTAGTTTCGCCTGAGGTGACCCAGCACTGGAGCCTACCTTGCTCTTGGTGGGGTTAATGGCGGACTCTGGGAGGGCTCACACCAAGGAGTATTTCCCAGAACTTCTGCTGCCAGTGTCGTTGTCCTCACGGTGAGCCACAGCCACAGATACCACCTGCCTCTGCAGGAGACCCTCTAAAACTATCAGGTAGTTCTGGTCATTCTCCTACGGGGTCACTGCTCCTTCCCCTGGGTTCTGATGTGCTCACTACTTTGTGTGTGCCCTCCAAGAGTGGAGTATCTGAGTGGAGTTGAGACTCTGAGACTCTGCGTGGAGTCGCACAGACTCTGGGTCCTGTGAAGCTTCGATGCTTTGTGGTTCTAGAAATCCTATAGGAGACGGTCCACAGCAGGTGAAGCTATTGCTGTCAGTTGAGGTGGTGAAGCCAAAGATCTGCAGTTCCGACTAGAGGTGCCGATGTACATACAGGACAAAATCATCTCGTGTGAATGTAGTTCAGGCATGTTTAAGATGAATGGAGCCATGTTAATGCCTACCATATTTTATCTTGAGCCTCTCCTCAGGGACCCCCTCCTCAGTTCCTGAGGCTCCTGTAAGTCATGTCCAGGGGACTGGAGAGTGGGCTCTGTCCAATCTGAGCCCTGAGTTACCCTGTGTGTATCTTAGGATACTTTGTATTTCTGTGGGGTCTGTTTTGACATCAACTCTTTCATTTCAGATTTATTTGGGCCCTCTCTTTTTAAAAAAACATACTACTGTTGTCTTTTATTCTTTACAGAAGTTTAATAAGTGTTTGATCTACCTTGACTTACTCTATGTATACTTTTTGCAGTGAGATTTTTACTTTTCTTTGTTTTCTTGTTACTATCAATAATTAGTGAGACTTCTTTTAAGCTACCTTCAACATTGATTATAAAGCTGCTTTATTAGTGATGACAGAGCCTTAATGGAAGTCATGTTCTGGTTGTAAATTAGAATGCAATGTGCCAGCAAAAAGCCCCTTAAGTTTATTTCTCATTACTTCTTGTTCTTTTTTTAATTTAATTTTTATTTTTTATCAGAGCAAATTTGATTACAATGTTTTGTTTGTTCTAGGTGTGCAAGATGTGGTTCTTTCACACATATACATATATCTATTCTTCTTTGGATCATTTTCCCAAGTAGGTTATGATACAATGTTGAGTAATCTTCTTTTGGTATTACGTAGGTCTTTGGTGATTACACATTTCACATTTGTTTCTATATCTATGTTAACCCCAATATCCTAATGTATCCAATCCTCACACCTTTCCATTTGGTGAACCATAAGTTAGTTTAGTGAATCTGTGATTGCATTTCTCTGTGGAAATATCTTCATTGGTATCAATTTTTAGCTAAGATCTATAAATGATATTATAGGATATGTGTCTTTTGCTTTCTGACTTAGTACAATTTGCCTGATTACCTCAAGAATCATACATGGTGCTGCAAATGGCATTGTTTTATTTTTTTCCCTGGCTAATATTCCATCTGTACGTGTGCCAGTTCCTCTTTGGCCACGCAACTCTTGATGGACTTTTTGGTTGTCTCCATGTCTTGGCTATTGTAATACTGCTGCAATACACATTTGCTTGCCTGTTTCTTTCCAGTTCTATCTTCTTATGTTATAGTCCAAGGAGTGGGCTTGCTGTATCATATGGTAAGTCAGTGTGTATGTTTTAAAGGCACCACCATTCAGTTCTCATTAGTGGCTCTTTCCAGGTTACGTCCAACTTAAAATTGATTGTATGCATTTCTCCAAAACACCTTCAGTATTTATTGTTTGTAGTTTTCTTGCTGAGGGTTATTCTGACAGGTGTGAGCTGATACCCCTTTGTGGTTGAATTTGCATGTATCCCATAATCTGTTGAAATTGAGCTTGAAAGCATGTCCTTTTTATTTATCAAACAGTGATTACAGCTTAGTTCTTCAAGTTGTTTTCTTAAAGTATGTGTCACATTTTGAAAATTTTTGGCCATTACCTCCCTCGAGACATTTTGAGGGCAGTTTTCATTTACAGCCCTGCATTACTTGTTCATATGAAGTGACCATTAGCACAGGCTTTAAAGCTGCTTTTGCAGGTAACAGCCAGAGGGCGGCAGCCTTTCTACGTTCCCCACTCTGGTAACTAGGGAAACAGACCTTCCGGCCTGTGGTGTTCCTCGGTTATAAATTAGAGTGCAATGTGCCCGTATAAACCCACAAATGCTGATGTCTCCTTACTTTTGTTTGTTTTTTTTTAAATTTAATTTATATTTAGTATTGGAGTAATATTCCATTGTGTACATGGACCACTTCTTCTTGGTGCATTCCTCGGTTGATGGACATTTTCATTGCTTCCAAGTGTTGGCTATGGTAAATATTGCTGGAGTGAAGGATTGCCAGCCTGTGACTTTTTGATTCTCATTTTCTCAGGTGATAGGTCCAGCAGTGGTTTTGATTGATTGACTGGTAGCTCAATGTTTCCCTTTTCAAAGCACCTACATTGTGTTTTCATTAGTGACTCTTTACATGCCCCCCCTTACAACCGAGGGTACGCATTTCTCCACATTCCCTTCAGCATTTATTTTTTGCAGCATTTTTGCTAATGGCCTTTCAGACTGCTGTGAGCTGATAGGTATTTGTAATATGGGTATGCATGTCGTTAAATATTCTAAAATTCATCATTTTCCACGCCTTTTTCTTTTCTGTAAAAAGAAAAAAGAAAAAAAAAGTGTGAGTACAATATTCGTCTTGAAAGTGTCTTCCTGGAACGTTGCCCTCTTTCGAATTTTTTGGTCAATTTTCAACCCCAGGATTGTTTTGAAATGTAGGTGTCATTTACAGGCCTGCAATGAGTGTGAATATTTAGGGACCATTAGCACTAGGTTTAACCTGCTGTTGTTCGAAACGGCCACAAGGCAGCAGCATTTCTCCATTACCAAATCTGGTTACTAGGGCAGCAGAGCCGTTCTGGAAGTCGTTTTCCTAGGTTGTAAATTTCAATGGAGTGGGCTGGAAAACGCCCCATAAGTTTATGTCTGATTAATTTTTTTTCGTTGTTTTAAATTTTTAAATCAGGTAATCGTTAGAATGTTGTTTGTCCAAGGTGTACACACTCTGGTTCATTTACACATTGTTTATATCTATTTATGTAGAGATCCTCTTCCCATGTAAATTATTACGGAGTGTTCTGCAGACCTCCCTTGTTATATGGTCGGTCTTTTTGTAATATGTATATAATATGTATTTGGATCATATCCATATCATATAGTAACACGAATCTTCATTTATCCATTCCCCCCACCTTTCCCTTTAGATGAGCAAAGTTGGTTTTCTAAGTTTGTGAGTGTATTTCTCTGTTAATTGTGTTCATTTGTGTCAGTTATTAGATAACGCCTATAAGTGATATCATAGGATATAAGTCTTTTGCTTTCCGACTTACCTCATGATTTGTGATTATCTCCAGGCTCATTTGTGGTGCCTCAAAGAGCAGGGTTTCATTCTTTTCCATGACTAACATTCCATTGTGTACCTGGACCACTTATTCTATATCCATTCACTTGTTGATGGACATTTTTATCGCTTCACTGCCTTGGCTATTGTGAATAATGCTGCACTGCAGCTTTTGCAACCTTTGTCTTCTCGATACTTGTCTTCTCAGGTGAGAGGTCCAATGGTGCGCCTGCTGGATTGAATGGTACCTCAATTTTTACTTTTAAACGCAGCTCTTTTCTGTTCTCATTACTGGCTGTTAACCACTTGGCATCTCACCAGCAGCTAGAGGATACACAATTCTCTACAACCGCATCAGCATTTATGGTTTGTAGACTTTTTGCTGATGGTCAGTCGACTGGTTTGATTGGAAACCCTTTTGTGGATTAGATTGCATGAGTCTAATAATTCCTGAGGTTGAGCCTTAATCCATTCTCCTTTTTTTTAAAGACAGTGAGTAATACTTACTTCTTCATAGTATTTTATTGAAAAATTTGCCTGTATTAAATTTTTTTGTCCGTTCCCTACCTCAGCACAATTTTTGACGGCAGGTGTCCTTTACAGCCCTGAGTCCTTGTGAATTTTAAGTGACCATTAGCTGTGGGTCTAAAGCCGCTCTTGCGGGAAACGGCCACAAGGCGGCAGCATTTCTCCTTTACCAAATCTGGTTACTATGGCAACAGAGCCTTACCTGAAGTGGTGGTCTAGGTTGCAAATTAGAATGGAATGTGCGAGGAAAAAGCCCTTTAAGTTTATGTCTCATTACTTCTTGTTCGTATTTTTAAGATAATTTTTATTTTTTGTCACAGCAAACTTGATTACAATGTTTTGTTTGTTCTAGGTGTGCAAGATGTGGTTCTTTCACACATATACATATATCTATTCTTCTTCGGATCCTTTTCCCATGTAGGTTATGACACAATATAGAGTAGTCTTCTCTTGGTATTCTGTAGGTCTTTGGTGATTATATATTTCACATGTGTTTGTATGTCTCTGTTAACCTCAATATGGTAATGTATCCAATCCTCACACCTTTCCATCTGGTGAACCATAAGTTTTTTAATGAATCTGTGATTGCCTTTCTCTGTGGAAATATCTTCGTTTGTATCAATTTTTAGTTAACACCTATATCTGATATGATAGGATATGTATCTTTCACTTTCTCACTTACTACAAGTTGTGTGATTACCTCTAGACTCATCTATGGTGCTGCAAATGGCATTGTTTCATTTTTTCACTAGCTCATATTCCATCTGTACATGTAGCAGTTCTTCTTTGTCCACCCATTTCTCAGTGGACTTTTTGGTTACTTCCATATCTTGGCTATTGTAATAGTATGCATTGCAGATTTGCCTGCCTGTGTCCTTCCAATTCTGTCTTCGTCGGTTATAGGTCCAGGAATAGGTCTGCTAGGTCATATGGTAGCTCAGTGTTTACCTTTTAAAGGTACCTCCATTCTGTTATCATTAGTGGCTCTTTCCAGGTTACGTCCCACTTAAAGTTGAGGGTATGCATTTCTCCACAGCACCTTCAGCATTTATTATTTGTAGTTTTTGCTGATGGTTATTCTGACGGGTGTGAGCTGACACCTCTTTACGGTTGAATTTGCATGTGTCTCATATTCCGTTGCAATTGAGCTTTAAGGCAAGTCATTTTTATTTTTCAAGCTGTAATTACAGCTTAGTTCTTCAAAGTGGTTTCTTAAAGTATGTGTCAAATTTTGAAATGCTTTGGCCATTACCTCCCTCAAGATATTTTGAGGGCAGGTTTCCTTTTCAGCCCTACAGTACTTGTTCATATGAAGTGACCATTAGCACAGGCTTTAAACTGCTTTTGCAGGTAACGGCCACAGGGCTGCTACCTTTCTACTTTCCCCACGCTGATACTAGGGAAACGACTTTATGGCCAGTGGTGTTCCTCGGTTGTAAATTAGAGTAGAATGTGCCCAGATAAACACACAAAAGCTGATGTCTCCTTACTTTTGTTGGATTTTTAAATTTAATTTATATTTATTATTGGAGTTAATATTCTATTTTGTTCATGGACCACTTCTTGGTGCATTCCTCTGTTGATGGACATTTTCATTGCTTCCAAGTGTTGCCTATGGTGAATATTCCTGGAGTGCAGGATTGCCAGCCTGTGACTTTTTGATTCTCATTTTCTCTGGTGAGAGGCCCAGCAGTGGGTGTGATTGATGGACTGGTCACTCAGTGTTTACTTTTTCAAATCACCTCCAATGTGCTTTTATTAGTGGCTTTTACAACGTCCCCCTTAGAACCGAGGGTACGCATTTCTCCACAATCGCTTCATCATTTATTGTTTGCACCATTTTTGCTGATGGTCATTCTGACTGCTGTGATCTGATAGGTATTTGTAATTTGGGTTTGCATATCTTTCAAAATTCCTAAGATTCATCATTTTTCCACATCTTTTTCTTTTATCAAAAGAAAAATCTGTGAGCACAATACACCTCTTGAAATTATCTTCTTCGAAGTTTGCCCTCTTGTGAATTTTTTGTTCGATTTTTGACCCCAGAATTTTTTTGGAGGGCAGGTGTCATTTACAGAACTGCCAGTTGGTGAATATTTAGTGACCGTTTGCAGTGGGTTTAAAGCTGCTGTTGTGGGAAACGGCCAAAAGGAGGCAGCATTTCGCCATTCCCCAATCTAAGTACTAGGGCAGCAGAGCCTTTCTGGAAGTCGTTGTCTTAGGTTGTAAATTAGAATGGAGTTTGCCAGGTGAAATCCCCATAAGTTTATGTCTCATTAGTTCTTATTCGTTTTTTTTCCAAACACACACACTGTATTTTATTTTTATGAGATAAATAGACTGACATCAAGCGTTGTACATGGATGATCACAACAAAAGCAACAATGATTGCAATTACCAAACATGAAACACACTCATACTATGTCAAAATATTGACATTCAGTCCAGTAATCCTTCACTGTAGCCGCTGCTTTACTTTGCAGTGAAAATTGATTTGTATATTCTTTGCCTCTGAGTCCTTGTGGGATTTTTTTTTAATTCAAACAGAAAGTAACAAAAATTATATTTATCGTCATCAGTTCACTCAGTCCCGTGTAATTAATTTTTTTTTCATCTTGATCGTTTGTTAGCACTTTTATGAGTTCATTAGTTTTATCATTAGAGTTCTGAAAATGCTTATTTATTCAGTTCAGCAGTACAGTAGAGTTACCAGAAACCTGTACTTGTCAGAGTCTTTTCCATGAATTTCATGAAGATGAAACCCTTTTATAGGAACATATTTGCAAAAGCATCAGAGTACAACCAGAACTGTCTGTAAATGACAAAAGACTTAAAAATGACCACGGTTAAAGATTTGATGAAAGTTTATAATAATGCAGTTGACAAGAAAATTAGTTATTTCTGAGATATACATTTTAAAGTAATAACTAGGATTATGAATTATAACATTATACCAGAACATATAAGATTTTTAGAAATTTCATGTAATGTCTGAAACATTTATATTAACATATTTCCATACAAAAAACCGAATGAAAGTTTAGTATTAGTTATTTTGTTTGTTTTTGTATACTGCAGGTTCTTATCAGTCATCAATTTTATACACATCAGTGTATACATGTCAATCCCAATCGCCCAATTCAGCACAACACCATCCCCACCCCACCACTTTTTCCCCCCCGTGGTGTCCATGTGTCTGCGCTCTACATCTGAGTCTCAACTTCTGCCCTGCAAACTGGCTCATCTGTACCAATTTTCTAGGTTGCACATACCTGCGTTAATATACGATATTTGTTTTTCTCTTTCCGACTTACTTCACACTGTATGACAGTCTCTAGATCCATCCACGTCACAACAAATGACTCAATTTGGTTCCTTTTTGTGGCTGAGAAATATTCCATTCTATATATGTACCACAACTTCTTTATCCATTCGCCTGTTGATGGGCATTTAGGTTGCTTCCATGACCAGGCTATTGTAAATAGTGCTGTAATAAACATTCGGGTGCATGTGTATTTTTGAATTATGGTTTTCTGTGGGTGTATAACCAGTAGTGGGATTGCTGGGTCATATGGAAGCTCAATGTTCACATTTTTAAGGCACCTCCATTTTGTTCTCTTTAGTGGCTCTTTCCAAGTTACATCCCACTTAAAGTTCAGGGTATGCATTCCTCCACAACACCTTCAGCATTTATTGTTTGTAGTTTTCTTGCTGACGGTTATTTTGACAAGTGGGAGCTGCTACCTCTTTGTGGTTGAATTCGCATGTGCCTCATAATCCGTTGAAATTGAGCTTTAAGGCATGTCCTTTTTATTTTTCAAGCTGTGATTACCCCTTAGTTCTTCAAAGTGTTCTCTTAAAGTATGTGTCACATTTTGACATGTTTTGGCCATTACCTCCCTCAAGACATTTTGAGGGCAGGTTTCATTTACAGTCCTGCAGTACTTGTTAATAGGAAATGACCATTAGCACAGGCTTTAAAGCTGCTTTTGCAGGGAACTGCCAGAGGGTGGCAGCCTTTCTATGTTCCCCACCCTGGTACTTATGGAAAAGCCCTTGCTGCCTGTGGTGTTTCTTGGTTATAAATTAGAGTGGAGTGTGCCCGGACAAACACACACAAGCTGATGTGTCCTTATTTTGTTGGTTTTTTAATTTAATTTTTATTTTTTATTGGAGTAATTTTCCACTGTGTACGTGGACCACTTCTACATCGTGCATTCCTTGGTTGATGGACATTTTCATTGCTTCCAAGTGTTGGCTATGGTAAATATTGTTGGAGTGCAGGATTGCCAGCCTGTGACTTGATTCTCATTTTCTCAGGTGATAGGCCCAGCAGTGGGTGTGATTCACTGACTGGTAGCACCGTGTTTCCCTTTTCAAAGCACCTTCTTTGTGTTTTCATTAGTGGCTCTTACCACGTCCCCCGTAGAATTCAGTGTGCGCATTTCTCCACAATCGCTTCAGCATTTATTGTTTGCAGCATTTATGCTAATGGCCCTTCTGGCTGCTGTGAGCTGATAGGTTGTTGTAATTTGGGTATGCATGTCTTTGAAAATTCGTAAAACTCATCATTTTTCTCCACCGTTTTCTTTTCTGTTAAAAAGAAGGAAACAATTGGGAATACAAAATAACTCTTGAAATTGTCTTCTTGGAAGGTTGCCCTCTGTTTAATTTTTTGGCGATTTTCCAGCCCAGAATTTTTTTAGAGAGCAGGTGTCATTTACCGAACTGCAAGTTTGGTGAATATTTAGTGACCTTTAGGAATGGGTTTAAAGCTGCTCTTGTGGGAAGTGGCCTCAAGCAGGCAGCATTTCTCCATTCCTCAATCTGGGTACTAGGGCAGCAGAGCCTTTCTGGAAGTCGTGTTCCTAGGATGTAAATTACATTGGAATGTGCATGGAGAAACCCCCATAAGTGTATGTCTCATTATTTCTTCTTGGATTTATTTTTTTTTTTAATTGGTGTAAAGCTTAGAATATTGTTCGTCCTAGGTGTACACAATCTGGTTCATTTGTACATTATATATGTCTATTCAAGTACAGATCCTCTTCCCATGTAAAATGTTACAGAGGGTTCCGCACACCTCCCTTGCTATATGCTCGGTCTTTTTGAGATATGTATATAATATGTGTTTGTATACATATTGTAACACTAATCTAAATTTATCCATTCCCCTCACCTTTCCTTTTACATGAGCATAGTTTCTTTTCTAAGTCAGTGAGGGTCTTTCTCTGTGGAAATATGTTCATTTGTGTCAGTTATTACATAACGCCTATAAGTGATATCATAGAATATAGGTCTTTCGCTTTCGGACTTATCTCATGTTTCGTGACTATCTCCAAACTCATTTGTGGTGCCTCAAAGAGCACTGTTTCATTGTATTCCATGGCTAATATTCCATTGTGTACATGGACCACTTCTTCTTTATCCATTCACCTGTTGTTGGACATTTTGATTGCTTCACTGTCTTGCCTATTGTGAATAAGGCTTTACTGCAGCTTTTGTGGCCTGTGTTCTCTCGTTTCTTGTCTACTCAGGTGAGAGGTCCAATGGTGCGCCTGCTGGATTGAATGGTACCTCCATTTTTACTTTTAAACACAGCTCCTTTCTGTTCTCATTATTGGCTGTTACCCCTTTACGTCTCACCAGCAGGTAGAGGGTACACAGTTCTCTAAAACCCGTTCAGCATTTATTGTTTGTAAACATTTTGCTGATGGTCAGTCGAATGGTGTAAGTTGAAACTTTTTGTAGATTAGATTGCATGGGTCTAACACTCCCTGAGGTTGAGCTTTTATCCATTTTCCTTTTTTTTTAAAAAGAGCGTGAGTAAAACGTAACTATTCATACTCTCTTCTTGACACATTTGCCTGTTTTGAATTTTTTTGTCCATTCCCTCCTTCAGCACAATTTTTTAGGGCAGGTGTCCTTTACAGCCCTGAGTCCTTGTGAATGTTAAGTGATCATTAGCTGTGAGTTTAAATCTGCTCTTGCAGGAAACGGCCACAAGGCGGCATCATTTCTCCTTTACCAAATTTGGTAACTGGGGAAACAGAGCCTTAATGGTAGTGGTGTTCTAGGTTGTAAATTAGAATGGAATGTGCCAGGAAAAAGCCCTTTATGTTCATGTCTCATTACTTCTTGTTCATATTTATAATTTACTTTTTATTTTTTATCCAAGCAAATTTGATTACAATGGTTTGTTTGTTCTAGGTGTGCAAATGTGGTTCTTTCACACATATACGTGTATCTGTTATTCCTCGCATCCTTTTCCCATGTAGGTTATGACACAATGTTGAGTAGTCTTCTCCTGGTCTTCCGTACGTCTTTGGTGATTATATATTTCACATGGTTTGTATATCTCTGTTAACCCTAAAATGGTAATGTATCCAATCCTCATCCCTTTTTATTTGGTGAAGCATAAGTTTATTAATGAATCTGTGATTGCCTTTCTCTGTGGAAATATCTTCATTGGTATCAATTTTTAAGTAACTCCTAAAAGTGCTATGATAGGATATGTGTCTTTTGCTTTCTCACTTACTACAGGTGGCGTGATTACGTCTAGACTCATCTATGGTGCTGCAAATGGCATTGTTTCATTTTTTTCACTAGCGAATATTCCATCTGTACATGGAGGAGTTCTTCTTTGTCCACTCATCTGTTGTTGGACTTTTTGGTTACTTCCATATCTTGGCTATTGTAATACTGTGCCATGCAGATTTCCCTGCCTGTGTCTTTCCAATTTTCTCTTCTTATATTATAGGTCGAGGAGTGGGCCTCCTGGATCATATGGTAGCTCAATGTTTACCTTTTAAAGGCACCTCCATTCTGTTCTTATTTGTGGCCCTTTCCAAGTTATGTCCCACTTGACGGTGAAGGGATGCATTTCTCCACAACACCTTCAGCAGTTATTGTTGGTAGTTTTCTTTCTGATGTTTACTCTGACGAGTGTGAGCTGATACATCTTTGAGGTTAAATTCGCATGTGCCTCATAATCCGTTGAAATTGAGCTTTAAGGCATGTCCTTTTTATTTTTCAAGCTGTGATTACCCCTTAGTTTTTCAAAGTGTTCTCTTAAAGTATGTGTCACATTTTGACATGTTTTGGCCATTACCTCCCTCAAGACATTTTGAGGGCAGGTTTCATTTACAGTCCTGCAGTACTTCTTCCTATGAAATGACCATTAGCACAGGTTTTAAAGCTGCTTTTGCAGGTAACTGCCTGAGGGTGACAGCCTTTCTATGTTCCCCACCCTGGTAACTAGGGAAAAGCCCTTGCGGCCTGTGGTTTTATTCGGTTATAAATTAGAGTGTTGTTTGCCCGGACAAACACACACAAGCTGATGTCTCTTTAATTTTTTTGGATTTTTAAATTTAATTTTTATTTTTTATTGGAGTAATTTCCCACTGTGTACGTGGACCACTTCTACTTTGTGCATTACTCGGTTCATGGACATTTTCATTGCTTCCAAGTGTTGGCTATGATAAATATTGTTGGAGTGCAGGATTGCCAGCCTGTGGCTTTTTGATTCTCATTTTCTCAGGTGATAGGCCCAGCAGTGGGTGTGATTGATTGACTGGTAGCACCGTCTTACCCTTTTCAAAGCACATTCTTTGTGTTTTGATTAGTGGCTCTTACCCCGTCCCCCTTAGAATCGAGGGTACGCATTTCTCCACAATCGCTTCAGCATTTATTGTTTGCAGCATTTATACTAATGGCCCTTCTGGCTGGTGTGAGCTGATAGGTTTTTGTAATTTGTGTTTGCATGTCTTTGAAAATTCATAAAACTCATCATTTTTCTCTGCTGTTTTCTTTTCTGTTACAAAAAGGAAACAATTGGGAGTACAATATAACTCTTGAAATTGTCTTTTTGGACGCTTGCCCTCTGTTTAATTTTTTGCTCGATTTTCCAGCCCAGAATCTTTTTAGAGAGCAGGTGTCATTTACCGAACTGCAAGTTTGGTGAATATTTAGTGACCTTTAGCAATGGGTTTAAAGCTGCTGTTGTGGGAAGTGGCCTCAAGCAGGCAGCATTTCTCCATTCCCAAACCTGGGTACTAGGGCAGCAGAGACTTTCTGGAAGTCGTGTTCCTAGGTTGTAAATTACATTGCAATGTGCATGGAGAAACCCCCATAAGTGTATGTCTCATTATTTCTTCTTTGTTTTAATTTTTTTTTAATTGGGGTAAAGCTTAGAATATTGTTTGTCCGAGGTGTACACAATCTGGTTCATTTGTACATTATATTTGTCTATTCAAGTACAGATGCTCTTCCCATGTAAAATGTTACTTAGGGTTCCGCAGACCTCCCTTGCTATATGGTCCGTCTTTTTGTGATATGTATATAATATGTGTTTGTATACATATAGTAACACTAATGTTAATTTATCCATTCCCCCCACCTTTCCTTTTAGATGAGCATAGTTTGTTTTCTAAGTCCGTGAGTGTCTTTCTCTGTGAAAATATGTTCATTTGTGTCAGTTATTAGATAACGCCTATAAGTGATATCATAGAATAAATTTTTTTGCTTTCCGACTTACCTCATGTTTCGTGATTATCTCCAGACTCATTTGTGGTACCTCACAGAGCAATGGTTCATTGTTTTCCATGGCTATTATTCCATTGTGTACATGGACCACTTCTTCTTTATCCATTCACCTCTTGTTGGACATTTTGATTGCTACACTGTCTTGGCTATTGTGAATAAGTCTGTACTGCAGCTTTTGCGGCCTGTGTCTTCTCGATACTTCTCTTCTCAGGTGAGAGGTCTAATGATGCACCTGCTGGATTGAATGGTACCTCCATTTTTACTTTTAAACACAGCTCCTTTCTGTTCTCATTATTGGCTGTTACCCCTTTACGTCTCACCAGCAGGTAGAGGGTACACAGTTCTCTAAAACCCGTTCAGCATTTATTGTTTGTAGACTTTTTGCTGATGGTCAGTCGCCTGGTGTAAGTTGAAACTTTTTGTAGATTAGATTGCATAGGTCTAACACTCCCTGAGGTTGAGCTTTTATCCATTTACCTTTTTTTTTAAAGTGTGTGAGTAAAACTTATCTCTTCATACTCTCTTCCTGAAACATTTGCCTGTTTTGAATTTTTTTGTCCATTCCCTACTTCAGCACAGTTTTTCAGGGCAGGTGTCCTTTACAGCCCTTAGTCCTTGTGAATGTTAAGTGGCCATTAGCTGTGAGTTTAAAGCTGCTCTTGCAGGAAATGGTCACAAGGTGGCATCATTTCTCCTTTACCAAATTTGGTAACTGGGGAAACAGAGCCTTAATGGAAGTGGTGTTGTAGGTTGTAAATTAGAATGGAATGTGGCAGGAAAAAGCCCTTCAAGTTTATGTCTCATTACTTCTTGTTCATATTTGTAAGTTACTTTTTATTTTTTATCCCAGCACATTTGATTACAATGGTTTGTTTGTTCTAGGTGTGCAAATGTGGTTCTTTCACACATATACGTGTATCTGTTATTCCTCGCATCCTTTTCCAATGTAGGTTATGACACAATGTTGAGTAGTCTTCTCCTGGTCTTCCGTACGTCTTTGGTGATTATATATTTCACATGGTTTGTATATCTCTGTTAACCCCAAAATGGTAATGTATCCAATCCTCATCCCTTTCTATTTGGTGAAGCATAAGTTTATTAATGAATCTGTGATTGCCTTTCTCTGTGGAAATATCTTCATTGGTATCAATTTTTAAGTAACTCCTAAAAGTGATATGATAGGATATGTGTCTTTTGCTTTCTCACTTACTACAGGTGGCGTGATTACGTCTAGATTCATCTATGGTGCTGCAAATGGCATTGTTTCATTTTTTTCACTAGCGAATATTCCATCTGTACATGGAGGAGTTCTTCTTTGTCCACCCATCTGTTGGTGGACTTTTTGGTTACTTCCATATCTTGGCTATTGTAATACTGTGCCATGCAGATTTGCCTACCTGTGTCTTTCCAATTTTCTCTTCTTATATTATAGTTCGAGGAGTGGGCCTCCTGGATCATATGGTAGCTCAATGTTCACCTTTTAAAGGCACCTCCATTCTGTTCTTATTCGTGGCCCTTTCCAAGTTATGTCCCACTTGAAGTTGAAGGTATACATTTCTCCACAATACCTTCAGCATTTATTGTTTGTAGTTTTCTTGCTGATGGTTATTCTGACAAGTGTGAGCTGATACCTCTTTGTGGTTGAATTCGCATGTGCCTCATAATCCATTGAAATTGAGCTTTCAGAAATGTCCTTTTTATTTTTCAAGCTGTGATTACCCCTTAGTTCTTCAAAGTGTTCTCTTAAAGTATGTGTCACATTTTGAAATGTTTTGGCCATTACCTCCCTCAAGAAATTTTGAGGGCAGGTTTCATTTACAGTCCTGCATTACTTCTTCCTATGAAATGACCATTAGCACAGGCTTTAAAGCTGCTTTTGCAGGTAACTGCCTGAGGGTGGCAGCCTTTCTATGTTCCCCACCCTGGTAACTAGGGAAAAGCCCTTGCGGCCTGTGGTGTTTCTCGGTTATCAATTAGAGTGGAGTGTGCCCGGACAATCCCACACAAGCTGATGTCTCTTTACTTTTGTTGGATTTTTAAATTTAATTTTTATTTTTTATTGGAGTAATTTCCCACTGTACATGTGGACCACTTCTACTTTGTGCACTCCTCGGTTGATGGACATTTTCATTGCTTCCACGTGTTGGCTATGGTAAATATTGTTGGAGTGCAGGATTGCCAGCCTGTGGATTTTTGATTCTCATTTTCTCAGGTGATAGGCCCAGCAGTGGGTGTGATTGATTGACTGGTAGCCGTGTTACCCTTTTCAAAGCACCTTCTTTGTGTTTTCATTAGTGGCTGTTACCACGTCCCCCTTAGAATCGAGGGTACGCATTTCTCCACAATCGCTCCAGCATTTTTGGTTTGCAGCATTTATGCTAATGGCCCTTCTGGCTGGTGTGAGCTGATAGGTTTTTGTAATTTGGGTTTGCATGTCTTTGAAAATTCATACAACTCATCATTTTTATCCGCCGTTTTCTTTTCTGTTAAAAAAAGGTAACAATTGGGAATACAATATAACTCTTGAAATTGTCTTCTTGGAAGGTTGCCCTCTATTTAATTTTTTGGTCGATTTTCCAGCCCAGAATTTTTTTAGAGAGCAGGTGTCATTTACAGAACTGCAAGTTTGGTGAATATTTAGTGACCTTTAGCAATGGGTTTAAAGCTGCTCTTGTGGTAAGAGGCCTCAAGCAGGCAGCATTTCTCCATTCCCCAATCTGGGTACTAAGGGCAGCAGAGCCTTTCTGGATGTCGTGTTCCTATGTTGTAAATTACACTGGAATGTGCATGGAGAAACCCCCATAAGGTTATGTCTCATTATTTCTTCTTGGTTTTAAATTTTTTTTTAATTGGGGTAAAGCTTAGAATATTGTTCGTCCTAGGTGTACACAATCTGGTTCATTTGTACGTTATATATGTCTATTCAAGTACAGATCGTCTTCCCATGTACAATGTTACAGAGTGTTCCGCACACCTCACTTGCTATATGGTCGGTCTTTTTGCGATATGTATATAATATGTGTTTGTATACATATAGTAACACTAATGTTAATTTATCCATTCCCCACACCTTTCCTTTTACATGAGCATAGTGTGTTTTCTAAGTCAGTGAGTGTCTTTCTCTGTGGAAATATGTTCATTTGTGTCAGTTATTAGATAACGCCTTTAAGTGATATCATAGAATACAGGTCTTTTGCTTTCGGACTTATCTCATGTTTCGTGACTATCTCCAAACTCATTTGTGGTGCCTCAAAGAGCAATGGTTCATTGTTTTCCATGGCTATTATTCCATTGTGTACATGGACCACTTCTTCTTTATCCATTCACCTGTTGTTGGACATTTTGATTGCTTCACTGTCTTGGCTATGGTGAATAAGGCTTTAGTGCAGCATTTGTGGCCTGTTTTCTCTCGATTCTTGTCTTCTCAGGTGAGAGGTCCAATGGTGCGCCTGCTGTATTGAATGGTACCTCCATTTTTACTTTTAAACACAGCTCCTTTCTGTTCTCATTATTGGCCGTTACCCCTTTACGTCTCACCAGCAGGTAGAGGTTACACAGTTCTCTAAAACCCCTTCAGCCTTTATTGTTTGCAGACTTTTTGCTGATGGTCAGTCGACTGGTGTGAGTTGAAAAGTTTTTGTAGATTAGATTGCATGGGTCTAACACTCCCTGAGGTTGAGCTTTTATCCATTTTCCTTTTTTTTTTTAAAGAGCATGAATAAAACGTAACTATTTATACTCTCTTCTTGAAAGATTTGCCTGTTTTGAATTTTTTTGTCCATTCCCTCCTTCAGCACAATTTTTTAGGGCAGGTGTCCTTTACAGCCCTGAGTCCTTGTGAATATTAAGTGACCATTAGCTGTGAGTTTAAATCTGCTCTTGCAGGAAACGGCCACAAGGTGGCATCATTTCTCCTTTACCAAATTTGGTAACTGGGGAAAAAGAGCCTTAATGGAAGTGGTGTTGTAGGTTGTAAATTAGAATGGAATGTGCCAGGAAAAAGCCCTTTATGTTCATGTCTCATTATTTCTTGTTCATATTTATAATTTACTTTTTATTTTTTAACCAAGCAAATTTGATTACAATGGTTTGTTTGTTCTAGGTGTGCAAATGTGGTTCTTTCACACATATACGTGTATCTGTTATTCCTCGCATCCTTTTCCAATGTAGGCTATGACACAATGTTGAGTAGTCTTCTCCTGGTCTTCCGTACGTCTTTGGTGATTATATATTTCACATGGTTTGTATATCTCTGTTAACCCCAAAATGGTAATGTATCCAATCCTCATCCCTTTCTATTTGGTGAAGCATAAGTTTATTAATGAATCTGTGATTGCCTTTCTCTGTGGAAATATCTTCATTGGTATCAATTTTTAAGTAACTCCTAAAAGTGATACGATAGGATATGTGTCTTTTGCTTTCTCACTTACTACAGGTGGCGTGATTACGTCTAGATTCATCTATGGTGCTGCAAATGTCATTGTTTCATTTTTTTCACTAGCGAATATTCCATCTGTACATGGAGGAGTTCTTCTTTGTCCACCCATCTGTTGGTGGACTTTTTGGTTACTTCCATATCTTGGCTATTGTAATACTGCGCCATGCAGATTTGCCTGCCTCTGTCTTTCCAATTTTCTCTTCTTATATTATAGGTCGAGGAGTGGGCCTCCTGGAGCGTATGGTAGCTCAATGTTCACCTTTTAAAGGCACCTCCATTCTGTTCTTATTCGTGGCACTTTCCAAGTTATGTCCCACTTGAAGTTGAAGGTATACATTTCTCCACAACACCTTCAGCATTTATTGTTTGTAGTTTTCTTGCTGATGGTTATTCTGACAACTGTGAGGTGATACCTCTTTGTGGTTGAATTCGCATGTGCCTCATAATCCGTTGAAATTGAGCTTTAAGGCATGTCCTTTTTATTTTTCAAGCTGTGATTACCCCTTAGTTCTTCAAAGTGTTCTCTTAAAGTATGTGTCACATTTTGAAATGTTTTGGCCATTACCTCCCTCAAGACATTTTGAGGGCAGGTTTCATTTACAGTCCTGCATTACTTCTTCCTATGAAATGACCATTAGCACAGGCTTTAAAGCTGCTTTTGCAGGTAACTGCCTGAGGGTGGCAGCCTTTCTATGTTCCCCACCCTTGTAACTGGGAAAAGGCCTTGTGGCCTGCGGTGTTTCTCGGTTATAAATTAGAGTGGAGTGTGCCCGGACAAACCCACACAAGCTGATGTCTCTTTACTTTTGTTGCGTTTTTAAATTTAATTTTTATTTTTTATTGGAGTAATTTCCCACTGTGCACGTGGACCACTTCTACTTTGTGCCCTCCTCGGTTGATGGACATTTTCATTGCTTCCAAGTGTTGGCTATGGTAAATATTGTTGGAGTGCAGGATTGCCAGCCTGTGGCTTTTTGATTCTCATTTTCTCAGGTGATAGGCCCAGCAGTGGGTGTGATTGATTGACTGGTAGCACCGTGTTACACTTTTCAAAGCACCTTCTTTGTGTTTTCATTAGTGGCTCTTACCACGTCCCCCTTAGAATCGAGGGTACGCATTTCTCCACAATCGCTTCAGCATTTATTGTTTGCAGCATTTATGCTAATGGCCCTTCTGGCTGGTGTGAGCTGATAGGTTTTTGTAATTTGGGTTTGCATGTCTTTGAAAATTCATAAAACTCATCATTTTTCTCTGCCGTTTTCTTTTCTGTTTCAAAAAGGAAACAATTGGGAGTACAGTATAACTCTTGAAATTGTCTTCTTGGAAGGTTGCCCTCTGTTTAATTTTTTGGTCGATTTTCCAGCCCAGAATTTTTTTAAAGAGCAGGTGTCATTTACCGAACTGCCAGTTTGGTGAATATTTAGTGACCTTTAGCAATGGGTTTAAAGCTGCTCTTGTGGTAAGTGGCCTCAAGCAGGCAGCATTTCTCCATTCCCCAATCTGGGTACTAAGGGCAGCAGAGCCTTTCTGGAAGTCGTGTTCCTAGGTTGTAAATTACACTGGAATGTGCATGGAGAAACCCCCATAAGTTTATGTCTCATTATTTCTTCCTGGTTTTAAATTTTTTTTTAATTGGGGTAAAGCTTAGAATATTGTTCGTCCTAGGTGTACACAATCTGGTTCATTTGTACGTTATATATGTCTATTCAAGTACAGATCGTCTTCCCATGTAAAATGTTACAGAGTGTTCCGCACACCTCACTTGCTATATGGTCGGCCTTTTTGCGATATGTATATAATATGTGTTTGTATACATATAGTAACACTTATCTTAATTTATCCACTCCCCACACCTTTCCTTTTACATGAGCATAGTTTGTTTTCTAAGTCAGTGAGTGTCTTTCTCTGTGGAAATATGTTCATTTGTGTCAGTTATTACATAACGCCTATAAGTGATATCATAGAATATAGGTCTTTAGCTTTCGGACTTATCTCATGTTTCGTGACTATCTCCAAACTCATTTGTGGTGCCTCAAAGAGCAATGGTTCAATGTTTTCCATGGCTAATATTCAATTGTGTACATGGACCACTTCTTCTTTATCCATTCACCTGTTGTTGGACATTTTGATTGCTTCACTGTCTTGGTTATTGTGAATAAGGCTGTACTGCAGCTGTTGTGGAGTGTGATGTCTCGATTCTTGTCTTCTCAGGTGAGAGGTCCAATGGTGCACCTGCTGGATTGAATGGTACCTCCATTTTTCTTTTAAACACAGCTCCTTTCTGTTCTCATTATTGGCTGTTACCCCTTTACGTCTCACCAGCAGGTAGAGGGTACAGAGTTCCCTAAAACCCTTTCAGCATTTGTTGTTTGTAGACATTTTGCTGATGGTCAGTCGAATGGTGTAAGTTGAAACTTTTTGTAGATTAGATTGCAGGGGTCTAACACTCCCTGAGGTTGAGCTTTTATCCATTTTCCTTTTTTTTTTAAAAGAGCGTGAGTAAAACGTAACTATTCATACTCTCTTCTTGAAACATTTGTGTGTTTTTAATTTTTTTGTCCATTCCCTGCTTCAGCACAATTTTTTAGGGCAGGTGTCCTTTACAGCCCTGAGTCCTTGTGAATGTTAAGTGACCATTAGCTGTGGGTTAAAAGCTGCTCTTGCTGGAAACGGCCACAAGGCGGCAGCATTTCTCTTTTACCAAATCTGGTTACTAGGGCAACTGAGCCTTACTGGAAGTGGTGTTCTAGGTTGTAAATTAGAATGGAATGTGCCAGGAAAAAGCCCTTTATGTTCATGTCTCATTACTTCTTGTTCATATTTATAATTTACTTTTTATTTTTTATCCAAGCAAATTTGATTACAATGGTTTGTTTGTTCTAGGTGTGCAAATGTGGTTCTTTCACACATATACGTGTATCTGTTATTCCTCGCATCCTTTTCCCATGTAGGTTATGACACAATGTTGAGTAGTCTTCTCCTAGTCTTCCGTACGTCTTTGGTGATTATATATTTCACATGGTTTGTATATCTCTTTTAACCCCAAAATGGTAATGTATCCAATCCTCATCTCTTTCTAATTGGTGAACCATAAGTTTTTTAATGAATCTGTGATTACCTTTCTCTGTGGAAATATCTTCATTGGTATCAATTTTAAAGTAACTCCTAAAAGTGATATGATAGGATATGTGTCTTTTGCTTTCTCACTTACTACAGGTGGCGTGATCACGTCTAGACTCATCTGTGGTGCTGCAAATGGCATTGTTTCATTTTTTTCACTAGCGAATATTCCATCTGTACATGGAGGAGTTCTTCTTTGTCCACCCATCTGTTGGTGGACTTTTTGGTTACCTCCATATCTGGGTATTGTAATACTGTGCAAAGCAGATTTGCCTGCCTTTGTCTTTCCAATTCTCTCTTCTTAGATTATAGGTCGAGGAGTGGGCCTGCTGGATCATATGGTAGCTCAATGTTTACCTTTTTAAGGCACCTCCATTCTGTTCTCATTCGTGGCCCTCTCCAAGTTATGTCCCCCTTGATGTTGAGGGTATGCATTTCTCCACAACACCTTGAGCAGTTATTGTTTGTAGTTTTCTTGCTGATGGTTATTCTGACAACTGTGAGCTGATACCTCTTTGTGGTTGAATTCGCATGTGCCTCATAATCCATTGAAATTGAGCTATAAGGCATGTCCTTTTTAGTTTTCAAGGTGTGATTACCCCTTAGTTCTTCAAAGTGTTCTCTTAAAGTATGTGTCACATTTTGAAATGTTTTGGCCATTACCTCCCTCAAGACATTTTGAGGGCAGGTTTCATTTACAGTCCTGCATTACTTCTTCCTATGAAATGACCATTAGCAAAGGCTTTAAAGCTGCTTTTGCAGGTAATTGCCTGAGGGTGGCAGCCTTTCTATGTTCCCCACCCTGGTATGTAGGGAAAAGCCCTTGCGGCCTGTGGTGTTTCTCGGTTATAAATTAGAGTGGAGTGTGCCCGGACAATCCCACACAAGCTGATGTCTCTTTACTTTTGTTGGATTTTTAAATTTAATTTTTATTTTTTATTGGAGTAATTTCCCACTGTGCACGTGGACCACTTCTACTTTGCCCATTCCTTGGTTGATGGACATTTTCATTGCTTCCAAGTGTTGGCTATCGTAAATATTGTTGGAGTGCAGGATTGCCATCCTGTGACTTTTTGATTCTCATTTTCTTAGGTGATAGTCCCAGCAGTGGGTGTGATTGATTGACTGGTAGCACCGTGTTACCCTTTTCAAAGCACCTTCTTTGTGTTTTCCTTAGAGGCTCTTACCACGTCCCCCTTAGAATCGAGGGTTCGCATTTCTCCACAATCGCTCCAGCATTTACTGTTTGCAGCATTTATGCTAATGGCCCTTCTGGCTGGTGTGAGCTGATATGTTTTTGTAATTTGGGTTTGCATGTCTTTGAAAATTCATAAAACTCATCATTTTTCTCCGCCGTTTTCTTTTCTGTTACAAAAAGAAAACAATTGGGAATACAATATAATTCTTGAAATTGTCTTCTTGGAAGGTTGCCCTCTGTTTAATTTTTTGCTCGATTTTCCAGCCCAGAATTTTTTTGGAGAGCAGGTGTCATTTACCGAACTGCAAGTTTGGTGAATATTTAGTGAACTTTAGCAATGGGTTTAAAGCTGCTCTTGTGGGAAGTGGCCTCAAACAGGCAGCATTTCTCCATTCCCCAATCTGGGTACTAGGGCAGCAGAGCCTTTCTGGAAGTCGTGTTCCTAGGTTGTAAATTACTTTGGAATGTGCATGGAGAAACCCCCATAAGTTTATGTCTCATTATTTCTTCTTGGTTTAAAATTTTTTTTTAATTGGGGTAAAGCTTAGAATATTGTTCGTCCTAGGTGTTCACAATCTGGTTCATTTGTACATTATATATATCTATTCAAGTACAGATCCTCTTCCCATGTAAAATGTTACAGAGGGTTCCGCACACCTCCCTTGCTATATGCTCGGTCTTTTTGAGATATGTATATAATATGTGTTTGTATACATATAGTAACACTAATCTTAATTTATCCATTCCCCACACCTTTCCTTTTACATGAGCATAGTTTGTTTTCTAAGTCAGTGAGTGTCTTTCTCTGTGGAAATATGTTCATTTGTGTCAGTTATTAGATAACGCCTATAAGTGATATCATAGAATATAGGTCTTTTGCTTTCGGACTTATCTCATGTTTCGTGACTATCTCCAAACTCATTTGTGGTGCCTCAAAGAGCAATGGTTCATTGTTTTCCATGGCTAATATTCCATTGTGTACATGGACCACTTCTTCTTTATCCATTCACCTGTTGTTGGACATTTTGATTGCTTCACTGTCTTGGCTATTGTGAATAAGGCTGTACTGCAGCTTTTGCGGCCTGTGTTGTCTCGATTCTTGTCTTCTCAGGTGAGAGGTCCAATGGTGCACCTGCTGGATTGAATGGTACCTCCATTTTTCTTTTATACACAGCTCCTTTCTGTTCTCATTATTGGCTGTTACCCCTTTACGTCTCACCAGCAGGTAGAGGGTACAGAGTTCCCTAAAACCCTTTCAGCATTTGTTGTTTGTAGACATTTTGCTGATGGTCAGTCGAATGGTGTAAGTTGAAACTTTTTGTAGATTAGATTGCAGGGGTCTAACACTCCCTGAGGTTGAGCTTTTATCCATTTTCCTTTTTTTTTTAAAAGAGCGTGAGTAAAACGTAACTATTCATACTCTCTTCTTGAAACATTTGTGTGTTTTTAATTTTTTTGTCCATTCCCTGCTTCAGCACAATTTTTTAGGGCAGGTGTCCTTTACAGCCCTGAGTCCTTGTGAATGTTAAGTGACCATTAGCTGTGGGTTAAAAGCTGCTCTTGCTGGAAACGGCCACAAGGCGGCAGCATTTCTCTTTTACCAAATCTGGTTACTAGGGCAACTGAGCCTTACTGGAAGTGGTGTTCTAGGTTGTAAATTAGAATGGAATGTGCCAGGAAAAAGCCCTTTATGTTCATGTCTCATTACTTCTTGTTCATATTTATAATTTACTTTTTATTTTTTATCCAAGCAAATTTGATTACAATGGTTTGTTTGTTCTAGGTGTGCAAATGTGGTTCTTTCACACATATACGTGTATCTGTTATTCCTCGCATCCTTTTCCCATGTAGGTTATGACACAATGTTGAGTAGTCTTCTGGTCTTCCGTACCTCTTTGGTGATTATATATTTCACATGGTTTGTATATCTCTTTTAACCCCAAAATGGTAATGTATCCAATCCTCATCTCTTTCTAATTGGTGAACCATAAGTTTTTTAATGAATCTGTGATTACCTTTCTCTGTGGAAATATCTTCATTGGTATCAATTTTAAAGTAACTCCTAAAAGTGATATGATAGGATATGTGTCTTTTGCTTTCTCACTTACTACAGGTGGCGTGATCACGTCTAGACTCATCTGTGGTGCTGCAAATGGCATTTTTTCATTTTTTTCACTAGCGAATATTCCATCTGTACATGGAGGTGTTCTTCTTTGTCCACCCATCTGTTGGTGGACTTTTTGGTTACCTCCATATCTGGGTATTGTAATACTGTGCAATGCAGATTTGCCTGCCTTTGTCTTTCCAATTCTCTCTTCTTAGATTATAGGTCGAGGAGTGGGCCTGCTGGATCATATGGTAGCTCAATGTTTACCTTTTTAAGGCACCTCCATTCTGTTCTCATTCGTGGCCCTCTCCAAGTTATGTCCCCCTTGATGTTGAGGGTATGCATTTCTCCACAACACCTTGAGCAGTTATTGTTTGTAGTTTTCTTGCTGATGGTTATTCTGACAAGTGTGAGCTGATACCTCTTTGTGGTTGAATTCGCATGTGCCTCATAATCCATTGAAATTGAGCTATAAGGCATGTCCTTTTTAGTTTTCAAGGTGTGATTACCCCTTAGTTCTTCAAAGTGTTCTCTTAAAGTATGTGTCACATTTTGAAATGTTTTGGCCATTACCTCCCTCAAGACATTTTGAGGGCAGGTTTCATTTACAGTCCTGCATTACTTCTTCCTATGAAATGACCATTAGCAAAGGCTTTAAAGCTGCTTTTGCAGGTAATTGCCTGAGGGTGGCAGCCTTTCTATGTTCCCCACCCTGGTATGTAGGGAAAAGCCCTTGCGGCCTGTGGTGTTTCTCGGTTATAAATTAGAGTGGAGTGTGCCCGGACAATCCCACACAAGCTGATGTCTCTTTACTTTTGTTGGATTTTTAAATTTAATTTTTATTTTTTATTGGAGTAATTTCCCACTGTGCACGTGGACCACTTCTACTTTGCCCATTCCTTGGTTGATGGACATTTTCATTGCTTCCAAGTGTTGGCTATCGTAAATATTGTTGGAGTGCAGGATTGCCATCCTGTGACTTTTTGATTCTCATTTTCTTAGGTGATAGTCCCAGCAGTGGGTGTGATTGATTGACTGGTAGCACCGTGTTACCCTTTTCAAAGCACCTTCTTTGTGTTTTCCTTAGAGGCTCTTACCACGTCCCCCTTAGAATCGAGGGTTCGCATTTCTCCACAATCGCTCCAGCATTTACTGTTTGCAGCATTTATGCTAATGGCCCTTCTGGCTGGTGTGAGCTGATATGTTTTTGTAATTTGGGTTTGCATGTCTTTGAAAATTCATAAAACTCATCATTTTTCTCCGCCGTTTTCTTTTCTGTTACAAAAAGAAAACAATTGGGAATACAATATAATTCTTGAAATTGTCTTCTTGGAAGGTTGCCCTCTGTTTAATTTTTTGCTCGATTTTCCAGCCCAGAATTTTTTTGGAGAGCAGGTGTCATTTACCGAACTGCAAGTTTGGTGAATATTTAGTGAACTTTAGCAATGGGTTTAAAGCTGCTCTTGTGGGAAGTGGCCTCAAACAGGCAGCATTTCTCCATTCCCCAATCTGGGTACTAGGGCAGCAGAGCCTTTCTGGAAGTCGTGTTCCTAGGTTGTAAATTACTTTGGAATGTGCATGGAGAAACCCCCATAAGTTTATGTCTCATTATTTCTTCTTGGTTTAAAATTTTTTTTTAATTGGGGTAAAGCTTAGAATATTGTTCGTCCTAGGTGTACACAATCTGGTTCATTTGTACATTATATATATCTATTCAAGTACAGATCCTCTTCCCATGTAAAATGTTACAGAGGGTTCCGCACACCTCCCTTGCTATATGCTCGGTCTTTTTGAGATATGTATATAATATGTGTTTGTATACATATAGTAACACTAATCTTAATTTATCCATTCCCCACACCTTTCCTTTTACATGAGCATAGTTTGTTTTCTAAGTCAGTGAGTGTCTTTCTCTGTGGAAATATGTTCATTTGTGTCAGTTATTAGATAACGCCTATAAGTGATATCATAGAATATAGGTCTTTTGCTTTCGGACTTATCTCATGTTTCGTGACTATCTCCAAACTCATTTGTGGTGCCTCAAAGAGCAATGGTTCATTGTTTTCCATGGCTAATATTCCATTGTGTACATGGACCACTTCTTCTTTATCCATTCACCTGTTGTTGGACATTTTGATTGCTTCACTGTCTTGGCTATTGTGAATAAGGCTGTACTGCAGCTTTTGCGGCCTGTGTTGTCTCGATTCTTGTCTTCTCAGGTGAGAGGTCCAATGGTGCACCTGCTGGATTGAATGGTACCTCCATTTTTCTTTTAAACACAGCTCCTTTCTGTTCTCATTATTGGCTGTTACCCCTTTACGTCTCACCAGCAGGTAGAGGGTAATGGGTTCCCTAAAACCCTTTCAGCATTTATTGTTTGTAGACATTTTGCTGATGGTCAGTCGAATGGTGTAAGTTGAAACTTTTTGTAGATTAGATTGCAGGGGTCTAACACTCCCTGAGGTTGAGCTTTTATCCATTTTCCTTTTTTTTTTAAAAGAGCGTGAGTAAAACGTAACTATTCATACTCTCTTCTTGAAACAATTGCCTGTTTTGAATTTTTTTGTCCATTCCCTCCTTCAGCACAATTTTTTAGGGCAGGTGTCCTTTACAGCCCTGAGTCCTTGTGAATGTTAAGTGACCATTAGCTGTGATTTTAAATCTGCTCTTGCAGGAAACGGCCACAAGGTGGCATCATTTCTCCTTTACCAAATTTGGTTAATGGAGAAACAGAGCCTTAATGGAAGTGGTGTTCTAGGTTGTAAATTAGAATGGAATGTGCCAGGAAAAAGCCCTTTATGTTCATGTCTCATTACTTCTTCATATTTATAATTTACTTTTTATTTTTTATCCAAGCAAATTTGATTACAATGGTTTGTTTGTTTTAGGTGTGCAAATGTGGTTCTTTCACACATATACGTGTATCTGTTATTCCTCGCATCCTTTTCCCATGTAGGTTATGACACAATGTTGAGTAGTCTTCTCCTGGTCTTCCGTACGTCTTTGGTGATTATATATTTCACATGGTTTGTATATCTCTTTTACCCCCAAAATGGTAATGTATCCAATCCTCATCCCTTTCTAATTGGTGAACCATAAGTTTTTTAATGAATCTGTGATTGCCTTTCTCTGTGGAAATATCTTCATTGGTATCAATTTTTAAGTAACTCCTAAAAGTGATATGATAGGATATGTGTCTTTTGCTTTCTCACTTACTACAGGTGGCGTGATCACGTCTAGACTCATCTGTGGTGCTGCAAATGGCATTGTTTCATTTTTTTCACTAGCGAATATTCCATCTGTACATGGAGGAGTTCTTCTTTTTCCACCCATCTGTTGGTGGACTTTTTGGTTACCTCCATATCTGGGTATTGTAATACTGTGCAATGCAGATTTGCCTGCCTTTGTCTTTCCAATTCTCTCTTCTTAGAATATAGGTCGAGGAGTGGGCCTGCTGGATCATATGGTAGCTCAATGTTTACCTTTTTAAGGCACCTCCATTCTGTTCTCCTTCGTGGCCCTTTCCAAGTTATGTCCCCCTTGATGTTGAGGGTATGCATTTCTCCACAACACCTTGAGCAGTTATTGTTTGTAGTTTTCTTGCTGATGGTTATTCTGACAAGTGTGAGCTGATACCTCTTTGTGGTTGAATTCGCATGTGCCTCATAATCCGTTGAAATTGAGCTATAAGGCATGTCCTTTTTAGTTTTCAAGGTGTGATTACCCCTTATTTCTTCAAAGTGTTCTCTTAAAGTATGTGTCACATTTTGAAATGTTTTGGCCATTACCTCCCTCAAGACATTTTGAGGGCAGGTTTCATTTACAGTCCTGCATTACTTCTTCCTATGAAATGACCATTAGCAAAGGCTTTAAAGCTACTTTTGCAGGTAACTGCCTGAGGGTGGCAGCCTTTCTATGTTCCCCACCCTGGTAACTAGGGAAAAGCCCTTTCGGCCTGTGGTGTCTCTCGGTTATAAATTAGAGTGGAGTGTGCCCGGACAATCCCACACAAGCTGATGTCTCTTTACTTTTGTTGGATTTTTAAATTTAATTTTTATTTTTTATTGGAGTAATTTCCCACTGTGTACGTAGACCACTTCTACTTTGTGCATTCCTTGGTTGATGGACATTTTCATTGCTTCCAAGTGTTGTCTATCGTAAATATTGTTGGAGTGCAGGATTGCCATCCTGTGACTTTTTGATTCTCATTTTCTCAGGTGATAGTCCCAGCAGTGGGTGTGAATGATTGACTGGTAACACCGTGTTACCCTTTTCAAAGCACCTTCTTTGTGTTTTCCTTAGTGGCTCTTACCACGTCCCCGTTAGAATCGAGGGTACGCATTTCTCCACAATCGCTCCAGCATTTACTGTTTGCAGCATTTATGCTAATGGCCCTTCTGGCTGGTGTGAGCTCATAGGTTTTTGTAATTTGGGTTTGCATGTCTTTGAAAATTCATAAAACTCATCATTTTTCTCCGCCGTTTTCTTTTCTGTTAAAAAAAGGAAACAATTGGGAATACAATATAATTCTTGAAATTGTCTTCTTGGAAGGTTGCCCTCTGTTTAATTTTTTGGTCGATTTTCCAGCCCAGAATTTTTTTGGAGAGCAGGTGTCATTTACCGAACTCCAAGTTTGGTGAATATTTAGTGAACTTTAGCAATGGGTTTAAAGCTGATCTTGAGGGAAGTGGCCTCAAACAGGCAGCATTTCTCCATTCCCCAATCTGGGTACTAGGGCAGCAGAGCCTTTCTGGAAGTCGTGTTCCTAGGTTGTAAATTACTTTGGAATGTGCATGGAGAAACCCCCATAAGTTTATGTCTCATTATTTCTTCTTGGTTTAAAATTTTTTTTTAATTGGGGTAAAGCTTAGAATATTGTTCGTCCTAGGTGTACACAATCTGGTTCATTTGTACATTATATATGTCTATTCAAGTACAGATCCTCTTCCCATGTAAAATGTTACAGAGGGTTCCGCACACCTCCCTTGCTATATGCTCGGTCTTTTTGAGATATGTATATAATATGTTTTTGTATACATATAGTAACACTAATCTTAATTTATCCATTCCCCACACCTTTCCTTTTACATGAGCATAGTTTGTTTTCTAAGTCAGTGAGTGTCTTTCTCTGTGGAAATATGTTCATTTGTGTCAGTTATTAGATAACGCCTATAAGTGATATCATAGAATATAGGTCTTTTGCTTTCGGACTTATCTCATGTTTCGTGACTATCTCCAAACTCATTTGTGGTGCCTCAAAGAGCAATGGTTCATTGTTTTCCATGGCTAATATTCCATTGTGTACATGGACCACTTCTTCTTTATCCATTCACCTGTTGTTGGACATTTTGATTGCTTCACTGTCTTGGCTATTGTGAATAAGGCTGTACTGCAGCTGTTGCGGCCTGTGATGTCTCGATTCTTGTCTTCTCAGGTGAGAGGTCCAATGGTGCACCTGCTGGATTGAATGGTACCTCCATTTTTCTTTTAAACACAGCTCCTTTCTGTTCTCATTATTGGCTGTTACCCCTTTACGTCTCACCAGCAGGTAGAGGGTACAGAGTTCCCTAAAACCCTTTCAGCATTTGTTGTTTGTAGACATTTTGCTGATGGTCAGTCGAATGGTGTAAGTTGAAACTTTTTGTAGATTAGATTGCAGGGGTCTAACACTCCCTGAGGTTGAGCTTTTATCCATTTTCCTTTTTTTTTTAAAAGAGCGTGAGTAAAACGTAACTATTCATACTCTCTTCTTGAAACATTTGCCTGTTTTTAATTTTTTTGTCCATTCCCTGCTTCAGCACAATTTTTTAGGGCAGGTGTCCTTTACAGCCCTTAGTCCTTGTGAATGTTAAGTGGCCATTAGCTGTGAGTTTAAAGCTGCTCTTGCAGGAAATGGTCACAAGGTGGCATCATTTCTCCTTTACCAAATTTGGTAACTGGGGAAACAGAGCCTTAATGGAAGTGGTGTTGTAGGTTGTAAATTAGAATGGAATGTGGCAGGAAAAAGCCCTTCAAGTTTATGTCTCATTACTTCTTGTTCATATTTGTAAGTTACTTTTTATTTTTTATCCCAGCACATTTGATTACAATGGTTTGTTTGTTCTAGGTGTGCAAATGTGGTTCTTTCACACATATACGTGTATCTGTTATTCCTCGCATCCTTTTCCAATGTAGGTTATGACACAATGTTGAGTAGTCTTCTCCTGGTCTTCCGTACGTCTTTGGTGATTATATATTTCACATGGTTTGTATATCTCTGTTAATCCCAAAATGGTAATGTATCCAATCCTCATCCCTTTCTATTTGGTGAAGCATAAGTTTATTAATGAATCTGTGATTGCCTTTCTCTGTGGAAATATCTTCATTGGTATCAATTTTTAAGTAACTCCTAAAAGTGATATGATAGGATATGTGTCTTTTGCTTTCTCACTTACTACAGGTGGCGTGATTACGTCTAGATTCATCTATGGTGCTGCAAATGGCATTGTTTCATTTTTTTCACTAGCGAATATTCCATCTGTACATGGAGGAGTTCTTCTTTGTCCACCCATCTGTTGGTGGACTTTTTGGTTACTTCCATATCTTGGCTATTGTAATACTGTGCCATGCAGATTTGCCTACCTGTGTCTTTCCAATTTTCTCTTCTTATATTATAGGTCGAGGAGTGGGCCTCCTGGATCATATGGTAGCTCAATGTTCACCTTTTAAAGGCACCTCCATTCTGTTCTTATTCGTGGCCCTTTCCAAGTTATGTCCCACTTGAAGTTGAAGGTATACATTTCTCCACAATACCTTCAGCATTTATTGTTTGTAGTTTTCTTGCTGATGGTTATTCTGACAAGTGTGAGCTGATACCTCTTTGTGGTTGAATTCGCATGTGCCTCATAATCCATTGAAATTGAGCTTTCAGAAATGTCCTTTTTATTTTTCAAGCTGTGATTACCCCTTAGTTCTTCAAAGTGTTCTCTTAAAGTATGTGTCACATTTTGAAATGTTTTGGCCATTACCTCCCTCAAGAAATTTTGAGGGCAGGTTTCATTTACAGTCCTGCATTACTTCTTCCTATGAAATGACCATTAGCACAGGCTTTAAAGCTGCTTTTGCAGGTAACTGCCTGAGGGTGGCAGCCTTTCTATGTTCCCCACCCTGGTAACTAGGGAAAAGCCCTTGCGGCCTGTGGTGTTTCTCGGTTATCAATTAGAGTGGAGTGTGCCCGGACAATCCCACACAAGCTGATGTCTCTTTACTTTTGTTGGATTTTTAAATTTAATTTTTATTTTTTATTGGAGTAATTTCCCACTGTGCATGTGGAGCACTTCTACTTTGTGCACTCCTCGGTTGATGGACATTTTCATTGCTTCCACGTGTTGGCTATGGTAAATATTGTTGGAGTGCAGGATTGCCAGCCTGTGGATTTTTGATTCTCATTTTCTCAGGTGATAGGCCCAGCAGTGGGTGTGATTGATTGACTGGTAGCCGTGTTACCCTTTTCAAAGCACCTTCTTTGTGTTTTCATTAGTGGCTGTTACCACGTCCCCCTTAGAATCGAGGGTACGCATTTCTCCACAATCGCTCCAGCATTTTTGGTTTGCAGCATTTATGCTAATGGCCCTTCTGGCTGGTGTGAGCTGATAGGTTTTTGTAATTTGGGTTTGCATGTCTTTGAAAATTCATACAACTCATCATTTTTATCCGCCGTTTTCTTTTCTGTTAAAAAAAGGTAACAATTGGGAATACAATATAACTCTTGAAATTGTCTTCTTGGAAGGTTGCCCTCTATTTAATTTTTTGGTCGATTTTCCAGCCCAGAATTTTTTTAGAGAGCAGGTGTCATTTACAGAACTGCAAGTTTGGTGAATATTTAGTGACCTTTAGCAATGGGTTTAAAGCTGCTCTTGTGGTAAGAGGCCTCAAGCAGGCAGCATTTCTCCATTCCCCAATCTGGGTACTAAGGGCAGCAGAGCCTTTCTGGAAGTCGTGTTCCTATGTTGTAAATTACACTGGAATGTGCATGGAGAAACCCCCATAAGGTTATGTCTCATTATTTCTTCTTGGTTTTAAATTTTTTTTTAATTGGGGTAAAGCTTAGAATATTGTTCGTCCTAGGTGTACACAATCTGGTTCATTTGTACGTTATATATGTCTATTCAAGTACAGATCGTCTTCCCATGTACAATGTTACAGAGTGTTCCGCACACCTCACTTGCTATATGGTCGGTCTTTTTGCGATATGTATATAATATGTGTTTGTATACATATAGTAACACTAATGTTAATTTATCCATTCCCCACACCTTTCCTTTTACATGAGCATAGTGTGTTTTCTAAGTCAGTGAGTGTCTTTCTCTGTGGAAATATGTTCATTTGTGTCAGTTATTAGATAACGCCTTTAAGTGATATCATAGAATATAGGTCTTTTGCTTTCGGACTTGTCTCATGTTTCGTGACTATCTCCAAACTCATTTGTGGTGCCTCAAAGAGCAATGGTTCATTGTTTTCCATGGCTATTATTCCATTGTGTACATGGACCACGTCTTCTTTATCCATTCACCTGTTGTTGGACATTTTGATTGCTTCACTGTCTTGGCTATGGTGAATAAGGCTTTAGTGCAGCATTTGTGGCCTGTTTTCTCTCGATTCTTGTCTTCTCAGGTGAGAGGTCCAATGGGGCGCCTGCTGTATTGAATGGTACCTCCATTTTTACTTTTAAACACAGCTCCTTTCTGTTCTCATTATTGGCCGTTACCCCTTTACGTCTCACCAGCAGGTAGAGGTTACACAGTTCTCTAAAACCCCTTCAGCCTTTATTGTTTGCAGACTTTTTGCTGATGGTCAGTCGACTGGTGTGAGTTGAAAAGTTTTTGTAGATTAGATTGCATGGGTCTAACACTCCCTGAGGTTGAGCTTTTATCCATTTTCCTTTTTTTTTTTAAAGAGCATGAATAAAACCTAACTATTTATACTCTCTTCTTGAAAGATTTGCCTGTTTTGAATTTTTTTGTCCATTCCCTCCTTCAGCACAATTTTTTAGGGCAGGTGTCCTTTACAGCCCTGAGTCCTTGTGAATATTAAGTGACCATTAGCTGTGAGTTTAAATCTGCTCTTGCAGGAAACGGCCACAAGGTGGCATCATTTCTCCTTTATCAAATTTGGTAACTGGGGAAAAAGAGCCTTAATGGAAGTGGTGTTGTAGGTTGTAAATTAGAATGGAATGTGCCAGGAAAAAGCCCTTTATGTTCATGTCTCATTATTTCTTGTTCATATTTATAATTTACTTTTTATTTTTTAACCAAGCAAATTTGATTACAATGGTTTGTTTGTTCTAGGTGTGCAAATGTGGTTCTTTCACACATATACGTGTATCTGTTATTCCTCGCATCCTTTTCCAATGTAGGTTATGACACAATGTTGAGTAGTCTTCTCCTGGTCTTCTGTACGTCTTTGGTGATTATATATTTCACATGGTTTGTATATCTCTGTTAACCCCAAAATGGTAATGTATCCAATCCTCATCCCTTTCTATTTGGTGAAGCATAAGTTTATTAATGAATCTGTGATTGCCTTTCTCTGTGGAAATATCTTCATTGGTATCAATTTTTAAGTAACTCCTAAAAGTGATACGATAGGATATGTGTCTTTTGCTTTCTCACTTACTACAGGTGGCGTGATTACGTCTAGATTCATCTATGGTGCTGCAAATGTCATTGTTTCATTTTTTTCACTAGCGAATATTCCATCTGTACATGGAGGAGTTCTTCTTTGTCCACCCATCTGTTGGTGGACTTTTTGGTTACTTCCATATCTTGGCTATTGTAATACTGCGCCATGCAGATTTGCCTGCCTGTGTCTTTCCAATTTTCTCTTCTTATATTATAGGTCGAGGAGTGGGCCTCCTGGAGCGTATGGTAGCTCAATGTTCACCTTTTAAAGGCACCTCCATTCTGTTCTTATTCGTGGCACTTTCCAAGTTATGTCCCACTTGAAGTTGAAGGTATACATTTCTCCACAACACCTTCAGCATTTATTGTTTGTAGTTTTCTTGCTGATGGTTATTCTGACAACTGTGAGGTGATACCTCTTTGTGGTTGAATTCGCATGTGCCTCATAATCCGTTGAAATTGAGCTTTAAGGCATGTCCTTTTTATTTTTCAAGCTGTGATTACCCCTTAGTTCTTCAAAGTGTTCTCTTAAAGTATGTGTCACATTTTGAAATGTTTTGGCCATTACCTCCCTCAAGACATTTTGAGGGCAGGTTTCATTTACAGTCCTGCATTACTTCTTCCTATGAAATGACCATTAGCACAGGCTTTAAAGCTGCTTTTGCAGGTAACTGCCTGAGGGTGGCAGCCTTTCTATGTTCCCCACCCTTGTAACTGGGAAAAGGCCTTGTGGCCTGCGGTGTTTCTCGGTTATAAATTAGAGTGGAGTGTGCCCGGACAAACCCACACAAGCTGATGTCTCTTTACTTTTGTTGCATTTTTAAATTTAATTTTTATTTTTTATTGGAGTAATTTCCCACTGTGCACGTGACCACTTCTACTTTGTGCCCTCCTCGGTTGATGGACATTTTCATTGCTTCCAAGTGTTGGCTATGGTAAATATTGTTGGAGTGCAGGATTGCCAGCCTGTGGCTTTTTGATTCTCATTTTCTCAGGTGATAGGCCCAGCAGTGGGTGTGATTGATTGACTGGTACCACCGTGTTACACTTTTCAAAGCACCTTCTTTGTGTTTTCATTAGTGGCTCTTACCACGTCCCCCTTAGAATCGAGGGTACGCATTTCTCCACAATCGCTTCAGCATTTATTGTTTGCAGCATTTATGCTAATGGCCCTTCTGGCTGGTGTGAGCTGATAGGTTTTTGTAATTTGGGTTTGCATGTCTTTGAAAATTCATAAAACTCATCATTTTTCTCTGCCGTTTTCTTTTCTGTTTCAAAAAGGAAACAATTGGGAGTACAGTATAACTCTTGAAATTGTCTTCTTGGAAGGTTTTCCTCTGTTTAATTTTTTGGTCGATTTTCCAGCCTAGAATTTTTTTAAAGAGCAGGTGTCATTTACCGAACTGCCAGTTTGGTGAATATTTAGTGACCTTTAGCAATGGGTTTGAAGCTGCTCTTGTGGTAAGTGGCCTCAAGCAGGCAGCATTTCTCCATTCCCCAATCTGGGTACTAAGGGCAGCAGAGCCTTTCTGGAAGTCGTGTTCCTAGGTTGTAAATTACACTGGAATGTGCATGGAGAAACCCCCATAAGTTTATGTCTCATTATTTCTTCCTGGTTTTAAATTTTTTTTTAATTGGGGTAAAGCTTAGAATATTCTTCTTCCTAGGTGTACACAATCTGGTTCATTTGTACGTTATATATGTCTATTCAAGTACAGATCGTCTTCCCATGTAAAATGTTACAGAGTGTTCCGCACACCTCACTTGCTATATGGTCGGCCTTTTTGCGATATGTATATAATATGTGTTTGTATACATATAGTAACACTTATCTTAATTTATCCACTCCCCACACCTTTCCTTTTACATGAGCATAGTTTGTTTTCTAAGTCAGTGAGTGTCTTTCTCTGTGGAAATATGTTCATTTGTGTCAGTTATTACATAACGCCTATAAGTGATATCATAGAATATAGGTCTTTTGCTTTCGGACTTATCTTATGTTTCGTGACTATCTCCAAACTCATTTGTGGTGCCTCAAAGAGCAATGGTTCATTGTTTTCCATGGCTAATATTCCATTGTGTACATGGAGCACTTCTTCTTTATCCATTCACCTGTTGTTGGACATTTTGATTGCTTCACTGTCTTGGCTATTGTGAATAAGGCTTTACTGCAGCTTTTGTGGCCTGTGTTCTCTCGATTCTTGTCTTCTCAGGTGAGAGGGCCAATGGTGCGCCTGCTGGATTGAATGGTACCTCCATTTTTACTTTTAAACACAGCTCCTTTCTGTTCTCATTATTGGCCGTTACCACTTTACGTCTCACCAGCAGGTAGAGGGGACACAGTTCTCTAAAACCCCTTCAGCCTTTATTGTTTGTAGACTTTTTGCTGATGGTCAGTCGACTGGTGTGAGTTGAAAAGTTTTTGTAGATTAGATTGAATGGGTCTAACACTCCCTGACGTTGAGGTTTTATCCATTATCCTTTTTTCTTAAAAGAGCGTGAGTAAAACGTAACTATTCATACTCTCTTCTTGAACATTTGCCTGTTTTGAATTTTTTTGTCCATTCCCTTCTTCAGCACAATTTTTTAGGGCAGGTGTCCTTTACAGCCCTGAGTCCTTGTGAATGTTAAGTGACCATTACATGTGAGTTTAAATCTGCTCTTGCAGGTAACGGCCACAAGGTGGCATCATTTCTCCTTTACCAAATTAGGTAACTGGGGAAACAGAGCCTTAATGGAAGTGGTGTTCCAGGTTGTAAATTAGAAAGGAATATGCCAGGAAAAAGTCCTTTATGTTCATGTCTAATTACTTCTTGTTCATATATATAATTTACTTTTTATTTTTTATCCAAGCAAATTTGATTACAATGTTTTGTTTGTTCTAGGTGTCCAAATGTGGTTCTTTCACACATATACGTGTATCTGTTATTCCTCGCATCGTTTTCCAATGTAGGTTATGACACAATGTTGAGTAGTCTTCTCCTGGTCTTCCGTACGTCTTTGGTGATTATATATTTCACATGGTTTGTATATCTCTGTTAACCCCAAAATGGTAATGTATCCAATCCTCATCCCTTTTTATTTGGTGAAGCATAAGTTTTTTAATGAATCTGTGTTTTCCTTTCTCTGTGGAAATATCTTCATTGGTATCAATTTTTAAGTAACTCCTAAAAGTGATACGATACGATATGTGTCTTTTGCTTTCTCACTTACTACAGGTGGCGTGATTACGTCTAGATTCAGCTGTGGAGCTGCAAATGGCATTGTTTCATTTTTTTCACTAGCGAATATTCCATCTGTACATGGAGGAGTTCTTCTTTGTCCACCCATCTGTTGGTGGACTTTTTGGTTACTTCCATATCTTGGCTATTGTAATACTGTGCCATGCAGATTTGCCTGCCTGTGTCTTTCCAATTTTCTCTTCTTATATTATAGGTCGAGGATTGGGCCTCCTGGATCATATGGTAGCTCAATGTTCACCTTTTAAAGGCACCTCCATTCTGTTCTTATTCGTGGCCCTTTCCAAGTAATGTCCCACTTGAAGTTGAAGGTATACATTTCTCCACAACACCTTCAGCATTTATTGTTTGTAGTTTTCTTGCTGATGGTTATTCTGACAAGTGTGAGCTGATACCTCTTTGTGGTTGAATTCGCATGTGCCTCATAATCCGTTGAAATTGAGCTTTAAGGCATGTCCTTTTTATTTTTCAAGCTGTGATTACCCCTTAGTTCTTCAAAGTGTTCTCTTAAAGTATGTGTCACATTTTGAAATGTTTTGGCCATTACCTCCCTCAAGACATTTTGAGGGCAGGTTTCATTTACAGTCCTGCAGTACTTCTTCCTATGAAATGACCATTAGCACAGGCTTTAAAGCTGCTTTGCAGGTAACTGCCTGAGGGTGGCAGCCTTTCTATGTTCCCCACCCTGGTAACTAGGGAAAAACCCTTGCGGCCTGTGGTGTTCCTCGGTAATCAATTAGAGTGGAGTGTGCCCGGACAATCCCACACAAGCTGTTGTCTCTTTACTTTTGTTGGATTTTTAAATTTAATTTTTATTTTTTATTGGAGTAATTTCCCACTGTGCACGTGGACCACTTCTACTTTGTGCCCTCCTCGGTTGATGGACATTTTCATTGCTTCCAAGTGTTGGCTATGGTAAATATTGTTGGAGTGCAGGATTGCCAGCCTGTGGCTTTTTGATTCTCATTTTCTCAGGTGATAGGCCCAGCAGTGGGTGTGATTGATTGACTGGTAGCACCGTGTTACCCTTTTCAAAGCACCTTCTTTGTGTTTTCATTAGTGGCTCTTACCACGTCCCCCTTAGAATCGAGGGTACGCATTTCTCTACAATCGCTCCAGCATTTTTTGTTTGCAGCATTTATGCTAATGGCCTTTCTAGCTGGTGTGAGCTGATAGGTTTTTGTAATTTGGGTTTGCATGTCTTTGAAAATTCATAAAACTCATCATTTTTCTCCGCCGTTTTCTTTTCTGTTAAAAAAAGGTAACAATTGGGAATACAATATAACTCTTGAAATTGTCTTCTTGGAAGGTTGCCCTCTATTTAATTTTTTGGTCGATTTTCCAGCCCAGAACTTTTTTGGAGAGCAGGTGTCATTTACCGAACTGCAAGTTTGGTGAATATTTAGTGACATTTAGCAATGGGTTTAAAGCTGCTCTTGTGGTAAGTGGCCTCAAGCAGGCAGCATTTCTCCATTCCCCAATCTGGGTACTAGGGCAGCAGAGCCTTTCTGGAAGTCGTGTTCCTAGGTTGTAAATTACATTGGAATGTGCATGGGGAAACCCCCATAGGTTTATGTCTCATTATTTCTTCTTGGTTTTAATTTTTTTTTTAATTGGGGTAAAGCTTAGAATATTGTTTGTCCTAGGTGTACACAATCTGGTTCATTTGTACGTTATATATGTCTATTCAAGTACAGATCCTCTTCCCATGTAAAATGTTACAGAGGGTTCTGCACACCTCCCTTGCTATATGGTCGGTCTTTTTGAGATATGTATATAATATGTGTTTGTATACATATAGTAACACTAATCTTAATTTATCCATTCCCCACACCTTTCCTTTTACATGACCATAGTTTGTTTTCTAAGTCAGTGAGTGTCTTTCTCTGTGGAAATATGTTCATTTGTGTCAGTTATTAGATAACGCCTATAAGTGATATCATAGAATATAGGTCTTTTGCTTTCGGACTTATCTCATGTTTCGTGACTATCTCCAAACTCATTTGTGGTGCCTCAAAGAGCAATGGTTCATTGTTTTCCATGGCTAATATTCCATTGTGTACATGGACCACTTCTTCTTTATCCATTCACCTGTTGTTGGACATTTTGATTGCTTCACTGTCTTGGCTATTGTGAATAAGGCTGTACTGCAGCTTTTGCGGCCTGTGTTGTCTCGATTCTTGTCTTCTCAGGTGAGAGGTCCAATGGTGCGCCTGCTGGATTGAATGGTACCTCCATTTTTACTTTTAAACACAGCTCCTTTCTGTTCTCATTATTGGCTGTTACCCCTTTACGTCTCACCAGCAGGTAGAGGGTAATGGGTTCCCTAAAACCCTTTCAGCATTTATTGTTTGTAGACATTTTGCTGATGGTCAGTCGAATGGTGTAAGTTGAAAGTTTTTGTAGATTAGATTGCATGGGTCTAACACTCCCTGAGGTTGAGCTTTTATCCATTTTCCTTTTTTATTTAAAAGAGCGTGAGTAAAACGTAACTATTCATACTCTCTTCTTGAAACAATTGCCTGTTTTGAATTTTTTGTCCATTCCCTCCTTCAGCACAATTTTTTAGGGCAGGTGTCCTTTACAGCCCTGAGTCCTTGTGAATGTTAAGTGAACATTAGCTGTGATTTTAAATCTGCTCTTGCAGGAAACGGCCACAAGGTGGCATCATTTCTCCTTTACCAAATTTGGTAACTGGAGAAACAGAGCCTTAATGGAAGTGGTGTTCTAGGTTGTAAATTAGAATGGAATGTGCCAGGAAAAAGCCCTTTATGTTCATGTCTCATTACTTCTTGTTCATATTTATAATTTACTTTTTATTTTTTATCCAAGCAAATTTGATTACAATGGTTTGTTTGTTCTAGGTGTGCAAATGTGGTTCTTTCACACATATACGTGTATCTGGTATTCCTCGCATCCTTTTCCCATGTAGGTTATGACACAATGTTGAGTAGTCTTCTCCTGGTCTTCCGTACGTCTTTGGTGATTATATATTTCACATGGTTGGTATATCTCTTTTAACCCCAAAATGGTAATGTATCCAATCCTCATCCCTTTCTAATTGGTGAACCATAAGTTTTTTAATGAATCTGTGATTGCCTTTCTCTGTGGAAGTATCTTCATTGGTATCAATTTTTAAGTAACTCCTAAAAGTGATATGATAGGATATGTGTCTATTGCTTTCTCACTTACTACAGGTGGCGTGATCACGTCTAGACACATCTGTGGTGCTGCAAATGGCATTGTTTCATTTTTTTCACTAGCGAATATTCCATCTGTACATGGAGGAGTTCTTCTTTTTCCACCCATCTGGTGGTGGACTTTTTGGTTACCTCCATATCTGGGTATTGTAATACTGTGCAATGCAGATTTGCCTGCCTTTGTCTTTCCAATTCTCTCTTCTTAGAATATAGGTCGAGGAGTGGGCCTGCTGGATCATATGGTAGCTCAATGTTTACATTTTTAAGGCACCTCCATTCTGTTCTCATTCGTGGCCCTTTCCAAGTTATGTCCCCCTTGATGTTGAGGGTATGCATTTCTCCACAACACCTTGAGCAGTTATTGTTTTTAGTTTTCTTGCTGATGGTTATTCTGACAAGTGTGAGCTGATACCTCTTTGTGGTTGAATTCGCATGTGCCTCATAATCCATTGAAATTGAGCTATAAGGCATGTCCTTTTTAGTTTTCAAGGTGTGATTACCCCTTAGTTCTTCAAAGTGTTCTCTTAAAGTATGTGTCACATTTTGAAATGTTTTGGCCATTACCTCCCTCAAGACATTTGGAGGGCAGGTTTCATTTACAGTCCTGCATTACTTCTTCCTATGAAATGAACATTAGCAAAGGCTTTAAAGCTGCTTTTGCAGGTAACTGCCTGAGGGTGGCAGCCTTTCTATGTTCCCCACCCTGGTATCTAGGGAAAAGCCCTTGCGGCCTGTGGTGTTTCTCGGTTATAAATTAGAGTGGAGTGTGCCCGGACAATCCCACACAAGCTGATGTCTCTTTACTTTTGTTGGATTTTTAAATTTAATTTTTATTTTTTATTGGAGTAATTTCCCACTGTGTACGTGGACCACTTCTACTTTGCCCATTCCTTGGTTGATGGACATTTTCATTGCTTCCAAGTGTTGGCTATCGTAAATATTGTTGGAGTGCAGGATTGCCATCCTGTGACTTTTTGATTCTCATTTTCTCAGGTGATAGTCCCAGCAGTGGGTGTGATTGATTGACTGGTAGCACCGTGTTACCCTTTTCAAAGCACCTTCTTTGTGTTTTCCTTGGAGGCTCTTACCACGTCCCCCTTAGAATCGAGGGTTCGCATTTCTCCACAATCGCTCCAGCATTTACTGTTTGCAGCATTTATGCTAATGGCCCTTCTGGCTGGTGTGAGCTGATATGTTTTTGTAATTTGGGTTTGCATGTCTTTGAAAATTCATAAAACTCATCATTTTTCTCCGCCGTTTTCTTTTCTGTTACAAAAAGAAAACAATTAGGAATACAATATAATTCTTGAAATTGTCTTCTTGTAAGGTTGCCCTCTGTTTAATTTTTTGGTCGATTTTCCAGCCCAGAATTTTTTTGGAGAGCAGGTGTCATTTACCGAACTGCAAGTTTGGTGAATATTTAGTGAACTTTAGCAATGGGTTTAAAGCTGCTCTTGTGGGAAGTGGCCTCAAGCAGGCAGCATTTCTCCATTCCCCAATCTGGGTACTAGGGCAGCAGAGCCTTTCTGGAAGTCGTGTTCCTAGGTTGTAAATTACATTGGAATGTGCATGGAGAAACCCCCATAAGTTTATGTCTCATTATTTCTTCTTGGTTTTAAATTTTTTTTTAATTGGGGTAAAGCTTAGAATATTGTTCGTCCTAGGTGTACACAATCTGGTTCATTTTTACATTATATATGTCTATTCAAGTACAGATCCTCTTCCCATGTAAAATGTTACAGAGGGTTCCGCACACCTCCCTTGCTATATGCTCGGTCTTTTTGAGATATGTATATAATATGTGTTTGTATACATATAGTAACACTAATCTTAATTTATCCATTCCCCACACCTTTCCTTTTACATGAGCATAGTTTGTTTTCTAAGTCAGTGAGTGTCTTTCTCTGTGGAAATATGTTCATTTGTGTCAGTTATTAGATAACGCCTATAAGTGATATCATAGAATATAGGTCTTTTGCTTTCGGACTTATCTCATGTTTCGTGACTATCTCCAAACTCATTTGTGGTGCCTCAAAGAGCAATGGTTCATTGTTTTCCATGGCTAATATTCCATTGTGTACATGGACCACTTCTTCTTTATCCATTCACCTGTTGTTGGACATTTTGATTGCTTCACTGTCTTGGCTATTGTGAATAAGGCTGTACTGCAGCTTTTGCGGCCTGTGTTGTCTCGATTCTTGTCTTCTCAGGTGAGAGGTCCAATGGTGCGCCTGCTGGATTGAATGGTACCTCCATTTTTACTTTTAAACACAGCTCCTTTCTGTTCTCATTATTGGCTGTTACCCCTTTACGTCTCACCAGCAGGTAGAGGGTAATGGGTGCCCTAAAACCCTTTCAGCATTTATTGTTTGTAGACATTTTGCTGATGGTCAGTCGAATGGTGTAAGTTGAAAGTTTTTGTAGATTAGATTGCATGGGTCTAACACTCCCTGAGGTTGAGCTTTTATCCATTTTCCTTTTTTATTTAAAAGAGCGTGAGTAAAACGTAACTATTCATACTCTCTTCTTGAAACAATTGCCTGTTTTGAATTTTTTTGTCCATTCCCTCCTTCAGCACAATTTTTTAGGGCAGGTGTCCTTTACAGCCCTGAGTCCTTGTGAATGTTAAGTGACCATTAGCTGTGATTTTAAATCTGCTCTTGCAGGAAACGGCCACAAGGTGGCATCATTTCTCCTTTACCAAATTTGGTAACTGGAGAAACAGAGCCTTAATGGAAGTGGTGTTCTAGGTTGTAAATTAGAATGGAATGAGCCAGGAAAAAGCCCTTTATGTTCATGTCTCATTACTTCTTGTTCATATTTATAATTTACTTTTTATTTTTTATCCAAGCAAATTTGATTACAATGGTTTGTTTGTTCTAGGTGTGCAAATGTGGTTCTTTCACACATATACGTGTATCTGGTATTCCTCGCATCCTTTTCCCATGTAGGTTATGACACAATGTTGAGTAGTCTTCTCCTGGTCTTCCGTACGTCTTTGGTGATTATATATTTCACATGGTTGGTATATCTCTTTTAACCCCAAAATGGTAATGTATCCAATCCTCATCCCTTTCTAATTGGTGAACCATAAGTTTTTTAATGAATCTGTGATTGCCTTTCTCTGTGGAAATATCTTCATTGGTATCAATTTTTAAGTAACTCCTAAAAGTGATATGATAGGATATGTGTCTTTTGCTTTCTCACTTACTACAGGTGGCGTGATCACGTCTAGACTCATCTGTGGTGCTGCAAATGGCATTGTTTCATTTTTTTCACTAGCGAATATTCCATCTGTACATGGAGGAGTTCTTCTTTTTCCACCCATCTGTTGGTGGACTTTTTGGTTACCTCCATATCTGGGTATTGTAATACTGTGCAATGCAGATTTGCCTGCCTTTGTCTTTCCAATTCTCTCTTCTTAGAATATAGGTCGAGGAGTGGGCCTGCTGGATCATATGGTAGCTCAATGTTTACCTTTTTAAGGCACCTCCATTCTGTTCTCATTCGTGGCCCTTTCCAAGTTATGTCCCCCTTGATGTTGAGGGTATGCATTTCTCCACAACACCTTGAGCAGTTATTGTTTTTAGTTTTCTTGCTGATGGTTATTCTGACAAGTGTGAGCTGATACCTCTTTGTGGTTGAATTCGCATGTGCCTCATAATCCATTGAAATTGAGCTATAAGGCATGTCCTTTTTAGTTTTCAAGGTGTGATTACCCCTTAGTTCTTCAAAGTGTTCTCTTAAAGTATGTGTCACATTTTGAAATGTTTTGGCCATTACCTCCCTCAAGACATTTGGAGGGCAGGTTTCATTTACAGTCCTGCATTACTTCTTCCTATGAAATGACCATTACCAAAGGCTTTAAAGCTGCTTTTGCAGGTAACTGCCTGAGGGTGGCAGCCTTTCTATGTTCCCCACCCTGGTATCTAGGGAAAAGCCCTTGCGGCCTGTGGTGTTTCTCGGTTATAAATTAGAGTGGAGTGTGCCCGGACAATCCCACACAAGCTGATGTCTCTTTACTTTTGTTGGATTTTTAAATTTAATTTTTATTTTTTATTGGAGTAATTTCCCACTGTGTACGTGGACCACTTCTACTTTGCCCATTCCTTGGTTGATGGACATTTTCATTGCTTCCAAGTGTTGGCTATCGTAAATATTGTTGGAGTGCAGGATTGCCATCCTGTGACTTTTTGATTCTCATTTTCTCAGGTGATAGTCCCAGCAGTGGGTGTGATTGATTGACTGGTAGCACCGTGTTACCCTTTTCAAAGCACCTTCTTTGTGTTTTCCTTGGAGGCTCTTACCACGTCCCCCTTAGAATCGAGGGTTCGCATTTCTCCACAATCGCTCCAGCATTTACTGTTTGCAGCATTTATGCTAATGGCCCTTCTGGCTGGTGTGAGCTGATATGTTTTTGTAATTTGGGTTTGCATGTCTTTGAAAATTCATAAAACTCATCATTTTTCTCCGCCGTTTTCTTTTCTATTACAAAAAGAAAACAATTGGGAATACAATATAATTCTTGAAATTGTCTTCTTGTAAGGTTGCCCTCTGTTTAATTTTTTGGTCGATTTTCCAGCCCAGAATTTTTTTGGAGAGCAGGTGTCATTTACCGAACTGCAAGTTTGGTGAATATTTAGTGAACTTTAGCAATGGGTTTAAAGCTGCTCTTGTGGGAAGTGGCCTCAAGCAGGCAGCATTTCTCCATTTCCAAATCTGGGTACTAGGGCAGCAGAGCCTTTCTGGAAGTCGTGTTCCTAGGTTATGAATTACATTGGAATGTGCATGGAGAAACCCCCATAAGTTTATGTCTCATTATTTCTTCTTGGTTTTAAATTTTTTTTTAATTGGGGTAAAGCTTAGAATATTGTTCGTCCTAGGTGTACACAATCTGGTTCATTTTTACATTATATATGTCTATTCAAGTACAGATCCTCTTCCCATGTAAAATGTTACAGAGGGTTCCGCACACCTCCCTTGCTATATGCTCGGTCTTTTTGAGATAGGTATATGATATGTGTTTGTATACATACAGTAACACTAATCTTAATTTATCCATTCCCCACACCTTTCCTTTTACATGAGCATAGTTTGTTTTCTAAGTCAGTGAGTGTCTTTCTCTGTGGAAATATGTTCATTTGTGTCAGTTATTAGATAACGCCTATAAGTGATATCATAGAATATAGGTCTTTTGCTTTCGGACTTATCTCATGTTTTGTGACTATCTCCAAACTAATTTGTGGTGCCTCAAAGAGAAATGGTTCATTGTTTTCCATGGCTAATATTCCATTGTGTACATGGACCACTTCTTCTTTATCCATTCACCTGTTGTTGGACATTTTGATTGCTTCACTGTCTTGGCTATTGTGAATAAGGCTGTACTGCAACTTTTGCGGCCTGTGTTGTCTCGATTCTTGTCTTCTCAGGTGAGAGGTCCAATGGTGCGCCTGCTGGATTGAATGGTACCTCCATTTTTACTTTTAAACACAGCTCCTTTCTGTTCTCATTATTGGCTGTTACCCCTTTACGTCTCACCAGCAGGTAGAGGGTAATGGGTTCCCTAAAATCCTTTCAGCATTTATTGTTTGTAGACATTGTGCTGATGGTCAGTCGAATGGTGTAAGTTGAAAGTTTTTGTAGATTAGATTGCATGGGTCTAACACTCCCTGAGGTTGAGCTTTTATCCATTTTCCTTTTTTTTCTAAAAGAGCGTGAGTAAAACGTAACTATTCATACTCTCTTCTTGAAACAATTGCCTGTTTTGAATTTTTTTGTCCATTCCCTCCTTCAACACAATTTTTTAGGGCAGGTGACCTTTACAGCCCTGAGTCCTTGTGAATGTTAAGTGACCATTAGCTGTGATTTTAAATCTGCTCTTGCAGGAAACGGCCACAAGGTGGCATCATTTCTCCTTTACCAAATTTGGTAACTGGAGAAAAAGAGCCTTAATGGAAGTGGTGTTCTAGGTTGTAAATTAGAATGGAATGTGCCAGGAAAAAGCCCTTTATGTTCATGTCTCATTACTTCTTGTTCATATTTATAATTTACTTTTTATTTTTTATCCAAGCAAATTTGATTACAATGGTTTGTTTGTTCTAGGTGTGCAAATGTGGTTCTTTCACACATATACGTGTATCTGTTATTCCTCGCATCCTTTTCCCATGTAGGTTATGACACAATGTTGAGTAGTCGTCTCCTGGTCTTCCGTACGTCTTTGGTGATTATATATTTCACATGGTTTGTATATCTCTTTTAACCCCAAAATGGTAATGTATCCAATCCTCATCCCTTTCTATTTGGTGAACCATAAGTTTTTTAATGAATCTGTGATTGCCTTTCTCTGTGGAAATATCTTCATTGGTATCAATTTTTAAATAACTCCTAAAAGTGATATGATAGGATACGTGTCTTTTGCTTTCTCACTTACTACAGGTGGCGTGATTACGTCTAGACTCATCTGTGGTGCTGCAAATGGCATTGTTTCATTTTTTTCACTAGCGAATATTCCATCTGTACATGGAGGAGTTCTTCTTTGTCCACCCATCTGTTGGTGGACTTTTTGGTTACCTCCATATCTGGGTATTGTAATACTGTGCAATGCCGATTTGCCTGCCTGTGCTTTCCAATTCTCTCTTCTTAGATTATAGGTCGAGGAGTGGGCCTGCTGGATGATATGGTAGCTCAATGTTTACCTTTTTAAGGCACCTCTATTCTGTTCTCATTCGTGGCCCTTTCCAAGTTATGTCCCCCTTGATGTTGAGGGTATGCATTTCTCCACAACACCTTCACCATTATTGTTTGTAGTTTTCTTGCTGATGGTTATTCTGACAAGTGTGAGCTGATACCTCTCTGTGGTTGAATTCGCATGTGCCTCATAATCCGTTGAAATTGAGCTTTAAGGCATGTCCTTTTTATTTTTCAAGCTGTGATTACCCCTTAGTTCTTCAAAGTGTTCTCTTAAAGTATGTGTCACATTTTGAAATGTTTTGGCCATTACTTCCCTCAAGACATTTTGAGGGCAGGTTTCATTTACATTCCTGCATTACTTCTTCCTATGAAATGACCATTAGCACAGGCTTTAAAGCTGCTTTTGCAGGTAACTGCCAGAGGGTGGCAGCCTTTCTATGTTCCCCACCCTGGTAACTAGGGAAAAGCCCTTGCGGCCTGTGGTGTTTCTCGGTTATAAATTAGAGTGGAGTGTGCCCGGACAATCGCACACAAGCTGATGTCTCTTTACTTTTGTTGGATTTTTAAATTTAATTTTTATTTTTTATTGGAGTAATTTCCCACTGTGTACGTGGACCACTTCTACTTTGTGCATTCCTTGGTTGATGGACATTTTCATTGCTTCCAAGTGTTGGCTATCGTAAATATTGTTGGAGTGCAGGATTGCCATCCTGTGAGTTTTTGATTCTCATTTTCTTAGGTGATAGTCCCAGCAGTGGGTGTGATTGATTGACTGGTAGCACCGTGTTACCCTTTTCAAAGCACCTTCTTTGTGTTTTCCTTAGTGGCTCTTACCACGTCCCCCTTAGAATCGAGGGTACGCATTTCTCCACAATCGCTCCAGCATTTACTGTTTGCAGCATTTATGCTAATGGCCCTTCTGGCTGGTGTGAACTCATAGGTTTTTGTAATTTGGGTTTGCATGTCTTTGAAAATTCATAAAACTCATCATTTTTCTCCGCCGTTTTCTTTTCTGTTAAAAAAATGAAACAATTGGGAATACAATATAATTCTTGAAATTGTCTTCTTGGGAGGTTTCCCTCTGTTTAATTTTTTGGTCGGTTTTCCAGCCCAGAATTTTTTTGGAGAGCAGGTGTCATTTACCGAACTGCAAGTTTTGTGAATATTTAGTGAACTTTAGCAATGGGTTTAAAGCTGCTCTTGTGGGAAGTGGCCTCAAACAGGCAGCATTTCTCCATTCCCCAATCTGGGTACTAGGGCAGCAGAGCCTTTCTGGAAGTCGTGTTCCTAGGTTGTATATTACATTGGAATGTGCATGGAGAAACCCCCATAAGTTTATGTCTCATTATTTCTTCTTGGTTTAAAATTTTTTTTTAATTGGGGTAAAGCTTAGAATATTGTTCGTCCTAGGTGTACACAATCTGGTTCATTTGTACATTATATATGTCTATTCAAGTACAGATCCTCTTCCCATGTAAAATGTTACAGAGGGTTCCGCACACCTCCCTTGCTATATGCTCGGTCTTTTTGAGATAGGTATATAATATGTGTTTGTATACATACAGTAACACTATTCTTAATTTATCCATTCCCCACACCTTTCCTTTTACATGAGCATAGTTTGTTTTCTAAGTCAGTGAGTGTCTTTCTCTGTGGAAATATGTTCATTTGTGTCAGTTATTAGATAACGCCTATAAGTGATATCATAGAATATAGGTCTTTTGCTTTTGGACTTATCTCATGTTTCGTGACTATCTCCAAACTCATTTGTGGTGCCTCAAAGAGCAATGGTTCATTGTTTTCCATGGCTAATATTCCATTGTGTACATGGACCACTTCTTCTTTATCCATTCACCTGTTGTTGGACATTTTGATTGCTTCACTGTCTTGGCTATTGTGAATAAGGCTGTACTGCAGCTTTTGCGGCCTGTGTTGTCTCGATTCTTGTCTTCTCAGGTGAGAGGTCCAATGGTGCGCCTGCTGGATTGAATGGTACCTCCATTTTTACTGTTAAACACAGCTCCTTTCTGTTCTCATTATTGGCTGTTACCCCTTTACGTCTCACCAGCAGGTAGAGGGTAATGGGTTCCCTAAAACCCTTTCAGCATTTATTGTTTGTAGACATTTTGCTGATGGTCAGTCGAATGGTGTAACTTGAAACTTTTTGTAGATTAGATTGCATGGGTCTAACACTCCCTGAGGTTGAGCTTTTATCCATTTTCCTTTTTTTTAAAAGGGCGTGAGTAAAACGTAACTATTCATACTCTCTTCTTGAAACAATTGCCTGTTTTGAATTTTTTTGTCCATTCCCTCCTTCAGCACAATTTTTTAGGGCAGGTGTCCTTTACAGCCCTGAGTCCTTGTGAATGTTAAGTGACCATTAGCTGTGGGTTAAAAGCTGCTCTTGCTGGAAACGGCCACAAGGCGGCAGCATTTCTCCTTTACCAAATCTGGTTACTAGGGCAACTGAGCCTTACAGGAAGTGTTGTTCTAGGTTGTAAATTAGAATGGAATGTGCCAGGAAAAAGCCCTTTATGTTCATGTCTCATTACTTCTGGTTCATATTTATAATTTACTTTTTATTTTTTATCCAAGCAAATTTGATTACAATGGTTTGTTTGTTCTAGGTGTGCAAATGTGGTTCTTTCACACATATACGTGTATCTGTTATTCCTCGCATCCTTTTCCCATGTAGGTTATGACACAATGTTGAGTAGTTGTCTCTTGATCTTCCGTACGTCTTTGGTGATTATATATTTCACATGGTTTGTATATCTCTTTTAACCCCAAAATGGTAATGTATCCAATCCTCATCCCTTTCTATTTGGTGAACCATAAGCTTTTTAATGAATCTGTGATTGCCTTTCTCTGTGGAAATATCTTCATTGGTATCAATTTTTAAGTAACTCCTAAAAGTGATATGATAGGATATGTGTCTTTTGCTTTCTCACTTACTACAGGTGGCGTGATTACGTCTAGACTCATCTGTGGTGCTGCAAATGGCATTGTTTCATTTTGTTCACTAGCGAATATTCCATCTGTACATGGAGGAGTTCTTCTTTGCCCACCCATGTGTTGGTGGACTTTTTGGTTACATCCATATCTGGGTATTGTAATACTGTGCAATGCAGATTTGCCTGCCTGTGTCTTTCCAATTCTCTCTTCTTAGATTATAGGTCGAGGAGTGGGCCTGCTGGATCATATGGTAGCTCAATGTTTACCTTTTTAAGGCAACTCCATTCTGTTCTCATTCGTGGCCCTTTCCAAGTTATGTCGCCCTTGATGTTGAGGGTATGCATTTCTCCACAACACCTTCAGCAGTTATTGTTTGTAGTTTTCTTGCTGATGGTTATTCTGACAAGTGTGAGCTGATACCTCTCTGTGGTTGAATTCGCATGTGCCTCATAATCCGTTGAAATTGAGCTTTAAGGCATGTCCTTTTTATTTTTCAAGCTGGGATTACCCCTTAGTTCTTCAAAGTGTTCTCTTAAAGTATGTGTCACATTTTGAAATGTTTTGGCCATTACCTCCCTCAAGACATTTTGAGGGCAGGTTTCATTTACAGTCCTGCATTACTTCTTCCTATGAAATGACCATTAGCACAGGCTTTAAAGCTGCTTTTGCAGGTAACTGCCAGAGGGTGGCAGCCTTTCTATGTTCCCCACCCTGGATACCTAGGGAAAAGACCTTGCGGCCTGTGGTGTTTCTCGGTTATAAATTAGAGTGGAGTGTGCCCGGACAATCGCACACAAGCTGATGTCTCTTTACTTTTGTTGGATTTTTAAATTTAATTTTTATTTTTTATTGGAGTAATTTCCCACTGTGTACGTGGACCACTTCTACTTTGTGCATTCCTTGGTTGATGGACATTTTCATTGCTTCCAAGTGTTGGCTATCGTAAATATTGTTGGAGTGCAGGATTGCCATCCTGTGAGTTTTTGATTCTCATTTCTTAGGTGATAGTCCCAGCAGTGGGTGTGATTGATTGACTGGTAGCACCGTGTTACCCTTTTCAAAGCACCTTCTTTGTGTTTTCCTTAGTGGCTCTTACCACGTCCCCCTTAGAATCGAGGGTACACATTTCTCCACAATCGCTCCAGCATTTACTGTTTGCAGCATTTATGCTAATGGCCCTTCTGACTGGTGTGAGCTCATAGGTTTTTGTAATTTGGGTTTGCATGTCTTTGAAAATTCATAAAACTCATGATTTTACTCCGCCGTTTTCTTTTCTGTTAAAAAGAGGAAACAGTTGGGAATACAATATAATTCTTGAAATTGTCTTCTTGGAAGGTTGCCCTCTGTTTAATTTTTTGGTCGATTTTCCAGCCCAGAATTTTTTTGGAGAGCAGGTGTCATTTACCGAACTGCAAGTTTGGTGATTATTTAGTGAACTTTAGCAATGGGTTTAAAGCTGCTCTTGTGGGAAGTGGCCTCAAACAGGCAGCATTTCTCCATTCCCCAATCTGGGTACTAGGGCAGCAGAGCCTTTCTGGAAGTCGTGTTCCTAGGTTGTAAATTACTTTGGAATGTGCATGGAGAAACCCCCATAAGTTTATGTCTCATTATTTCTTCTTGGTTTAAAATTTTTTTTTAATTGGGGTAAAGCTTAGAATATTGTTCGTCCTAGGTGTACACAATCTGGTTCATTTGTACATTATATATGTCTATTCAAGTACAGATCTTCTTCCCATGTAAAATGTAACAGAGGGTTCCGCACACCTCCCTTGCTATATGCTCGGTCTTTTTGAGATATGTATATAATATGTGTTTGTATACATATAGTAACACTAATCTTAATTTATCCATTCCCCACACCTTTCCTTTTACATGAGCATAGTTTGTTTTCTAAGTCAGTGAGTGTCTTTCTCTGTGGAAATATGTTCATTTGTGTCAGTTATTAGATAACGCCTATTAGTGAGATCATAGAATATAGGTCTTTTGCTTTCGGACTTATCTCATGTTTCGTGACTATCTCCAAACTCATTTGTGATGCCTCAAAGAGCAATGGTTCATTGTTTTCCATGGCTAATATTCCATTGTGTACATGGACCACTTCTTCTTTATCCATTCACCTGTTGTTGGACATTTTGATTGCTGCACTGTCTTGGCTATTGTGAATAAGGCTGTACTGCAGCTTTTGCGGCCTGTGTTGTCTCGATTCTTGTCTTCTCAGGTGAGAGGTCCAATGGTGCACCTGCTGGATTGAATGGTACCTCCATTTTTCTTTTAAACACAGCTCCTTTCTGTTCTCATTATTGGCTGTTACCCCTTTACGTCTCACCAGCAGGTAGAGGGTACAGAGTTCCCTAAAACCCTTTCAGCATTTGTTGTTTGTAGACATTTTGCTGATGGTCAGTCGAATGGTGTAAGTTGAAACTTTTTGTAGATTAGATTGCATGGGTCTAACACTCCCTGAGGTTGAGCTTTTATCCATTTTCCTTTTTTTTTTAAAAGAGCGTGAGTAAAACGTAACTATTCATACTCTCTTCTTGAAACATTTGCCTGTTTTTAATTTTTTTGTCCATTCCCTGCTTCAGCACAATTTTTTAGGGCAGGTGTCCTTTACAGCCCTGTGTCCTTGTGAATGTTAAGTGACCATTAGCTGTGGGTTAAAAGCTGCTCTTGCTGGAAACGGCCACAAGGCGGCAGCATTTCTCTTTTACCAAATCTGGTTACTAGGGCAACTGAGCCTTACTGGAAGTGGTGTTCTAGGTTGTAAATTAGAATGGAATGTGCCAGGAAAAAGCCCTTTATGTTCATGTCTCATTACTTCTTGTTCATATTTATAATTTACTTTTTATTTTTTATCCAAGCAAATTTGATTACAATGGTTTGTTTGTTCTAGGTGTGCAAATGTGGTTCTTTCACACATATACGTGTATCTGTTATTCCTCGCATCCTTTTCCCATGTAGGTTATGACACAATGTTGAGTAGTCTTCTCCTGGTCTTCCGTACGTCTTTGGTGATTATATATTTCACATGGTTTGTATATCTCTTTTAACCCCAAAATGGTAATGTATCCAATCCTCATCTCTTTCTAATTGGTGAACCATAAGTTTTTTAATGAATCTGTGATTACCTTTCTCTGTGGAAATATCTTCATTGGTATCAATTTTAAAGTAACTCCTAAAAGTGATATGATAGGATATGTGTCTTTTGCTTTCTCACTTACTACAGGTGGCGTGATCACGTCTAGACTCATCTGTGGTGCTGCAAATGGCATTGTTTCATTTTTTTCACTAGCGAATATTCCATCTGTACATGGAGGAGTTCTTCTTTGTCCACCCATCTGTTGGTGGACTTTTTGGTTACCTCCATATCTGGGTATTGTAATACTGTGCAATGCAGATTTGCCTGCCTTTGTCTTTCCAATTCTCTCTTCTTAGATTATAGGTCGAGGAGTGGGCCTGCTGGATCATATGGTAGCTCAATGTTTACCTTTTTAAGGCACCTCCATTCTGTTCTCATTCGTGGCCCTCTCCAAGTTATGTCCCCCTTGATGTTGAGGGTATGCATTTCTCCACAACACCTTGAGCAGTTATTGTTTGTAGTTTTCTTGCTGATGGTTATTCTGACAAGTGTGAGCTGATACCTCTTTGTGGTTGAATTCGCATGTGCCTCATAATCCATTGAAATTGAGCTATAAGGCATGTCCTTTTTAGTTTTCAAGGTGTGATTACCCCTTAGTTCTTCAAAGTGTTCTCTTAAAGTATGTGTCACATTTTGAAATGTTTTGGCCATTACCTCCCTCAAGACATTTTGAGGGCAGGTTTCATTTACAGTCCTGCATTACTTCTTCCTATGAAATGACCATTAGCAAAGGCTTTAAAGCTGCTTTTGCAGGTAATTGCCTGAGGGTGGCAGCCTTTCTATGTTCCCCACCCTGGTATGTAGGGAAAAGCCCTTGCGGCCTGTGGTGTTTCTCGGTTATAAATTAGAGTGGAGTGTGCCCGGACAATCCCACACAAGCTGATGTCTCTTTAGTTTTGTTGGATTTTTAAATTTAATTTTTATTTTTTATTGGAGTAATTTCCCACTGTGCACGTGGACCACTTCTACTTTGCCCATTCCTTGGTTGATGGACATTTTCATTGCTTCCAAGTGTTGGCTATCGTAAATATTGTTGGAGTGCAGGATTGCCATCCTGTGACTTTTTGATTCTCATTTTCTTAGGTGATAGTCCCAGCAGTGGGTGTGATTGATTGACTGGTAGCACCGTGTTACCCTTTTCAAAGCACCTTCTTTGTGTTTTCCTTAGAGGCTCTTACCACGTCCCCCTTAGAATCGAGGGTTCGCATTTCTCCACAATCGCTCCAGCATTTACTGTTTGCAGCATTTATGCTAATGGCCCTTCTGGCTGGTGTGAGCTGATATGTTTTTGTAATTTGGGTTTGCATGTCTTTGAAAATTCATAAAACTCATCATTTTTCTCCGCCGTTTTCTTTTCTGTTACAAAAAGAAAACAATTGGGAATACAATATAATTCTTGAAATTGTCTTCTTGGAAGGTTGCCCTCTGTTTAATTTTTTGCTCGATTTTCCAGCCCAGAATTTTTTTGGAGAGCAGGTGTCATTTACCGAACTGCAAGTTTGGTGAATATTTAGTGAACTTTAGCAATGGGTTTAAAGCTGCTCTTGTGGGAAGTGGCCTCAAACAGGCAGCATTTCTCCATTCCCCAATCTGGGTACTAGGGCAGCAGAGCCTTTCTGGAAGTCGTGTTCCTAGGTTGTAAATTACTTTGGAATGTGCATGGAGAAACCCCCATAAGTTTATGTCTCATTATTTCTTCTTGGTTTAAAATTTTTTTTTAATTGGGGTAAAGCTTAGAATATTGTTCGTCCTAGGTGTACACAATCTGGTTCATTTGTACATTATATATATCTATTCAAGTACAGATCCTCTTCCCATGTAAAATGTTACAGAGGGTTCCGCACACCTCCCTTGCTATATGCTCGGTCTTTTTGAGATATGTATATAATATGTGTTTGTATACATATAGTAACACTAATCTTAATTTATCCATTCCCCACACCTTTCCTTTTACATGAGCATAGTTTGTTTTCTAAGTCAGTGAGTGTCTTTCTCTGTGGAAATATGTTCATTTGTGTCAGTTATTAGATAACGCCTATAAGTGATATCATAGAATATAGGTCTTTTGCTTTCGGACTTATCTCATGTTTCGTGACTATCTCCAAACTCATTTGTGGTGCCTCAAAGAGCAATGGTTCATTGTTTTCCATGGCTAATATTCCATTGTGTACATGGACCACTTCTTCTTTATCCATTCACCTGTTGTTGGACATTTTGATTGCTTCACTGTCTTGGCTATTGTGAATAAGGCTGTACTGCAGCTTTTGCGGCCTGTGTTGTCTCGATTCTTGTCTTCTCAGGTGAGAGGTCCAATGGTGCACCTGCTGGATTGAATGGTACCTCCATTTTTCTTTTAAACACAGCTCCTTTCTGTTCTCATTATTGGCTGTTACCCCTTTACGTCTCACCAGCAGGTAGAGGGTACAGAGTTCCCTAAAACCCTTTCAGCATTTGTTGTTTGTAGACATTTTGCTGATGGTCAGTCGAATGGTGTAAGTTGAAACTTTTTGTAGATTAGATTGCAGGGGTCTAACACTCCCTGAGGTTGAGCTTTTATCCATTTTCCTTTTTTTTTTAAAAGAGCGTGAGTAAAACGTAACTATTCATACTCTCTTCTTGAAACATTTGCCTGTTTTTAATTTTTTTGTCCATTCCCTGCTTCAGCACAATTTTTTAGGGCAGGTGTCCTTTACAGCCCTGAGTCCTTGTGAATGTTAAGTGACCATTAGCTGTGGGTTAAAAGCTGCTCTTGCTGGAAACGGCCACAAGGCGGCAGCATTTCTCTTTTACCAAATCTGGTTACTAGGGCAACTGAGCCTTACTGGAAGTGGTGTTCTAGGTTGTAAATTAGAATGGAATGTGCCAGGAAAAAGCCCTTTATGTTCATGTCTCATTACTTCTTGTTCATATTTATAATTTACTTTTTATTTTTTATCCAAGCAAATTTGATTACAATGGTTTGTTTGTTCTAGGTGTGCAAATGTGGTTCTTTCACACATATACGTGTATCTGTTATTCCTCGCATCCTTTTCCCATGTAGGTTATGACACAATGTTGAGTAGTCTTCTCCTGGTCTTCCGTACCTCTTTGGTGATTATATATTTCACATGGTTTGTATATCTCTTTTAACCCCAAAATGGTAATGTATCCAATCCTCATCCCTTTCTATTTGGTGAACCATAAGTTTTTTAATGAATCTGTGATTGCCTTTCTCTGTGGAAATATCTTCATTGGTATCAATTTTTAAGTAACTCCTAAAAGTGATATGATAGGATATGTGTCTTTTGCTTTCTCACTTACTACAGGTGGCGTGATTACGTCTAGACTCATCTGTGGTGCTGCAAATGGCATTGTTTCATTTTTTTCACTAGCGAATATTCCATCTGTACATGGAGGAGTTCTTCTTTGTCCACCCATCTGTTGGTGGACTTTTTGGTTACCTCCATATCTGGGTATTGTAATACTGTGCAATGCAGATTTGCCTGCCTTTGTCTTTCCAATTCTCTCTTCTTAGAATATAGGTCGAGGAGTGGGCCTGCTGGATCATATGGTAGCTCAATGTTTACCTTTTTAAGGCACCTCCATTCTGTTCTCCTTCGTGGCCCTTTCCAAGTTATGTCCCCCTTGATGTTGAGGGTATGCATTTCTCCACAACACCTTGAGCAGTTATTGTTTGTAGTTTTCTTGCTGATGGTTATTCTGACAAGTGTGAGCTGATACCTCTTTGTGGTTGAATTCGCATGTGCCTCATAATCCGTTGAAATTGAGCTATAAGGCATGTCCTTTTTAGTTTTCAAGGTGTGATTACCCCTTATTTCTTCAAAGTGTTCTCTTAAAGTATGTGTCACATTTTGAAATGTTTTGGCCATTACCTCCCTCAAGACATTTTGAGGGCAGGTTTCATTTACAGTCCTGCATTACTTCTTCCTATGAAATGACCATTAGCAAAGGCTTTAGAGCTACTTTTGCAGGTAACTGCCTGAGGGTGGCAGCCTTTCTATGTTCCCCACCCTGGTAACTAGGGAAAAGCCCTTTCGGCCTGTGGTGTCTCTCGGTTATAAATTAGAGTGGAGTGTGCCCGGACAATCCCACACAAGCTGATGTCTCTTTACTTTTGTTGGATTTTTAAATATAATTTTTATTTTTTATTGGAGTAATTTCCCACTGTGTACGTAGACCACTTCTACTTTGTGCATTCCTTGGTTGATGGACATTTTCATTGCTTCCAAGTGTTGTCTATCGTAAATATTGTTGGAGTGCAGGATTGCCATCCTGTGACTTTTTGATTCTCATTTTCTCAGGTGATAGTCCCAGCAGTGGGTGTGAATGATTGACTGGTAACACCGTGTTACCCTTTTCAAAGCACCTTCTTTGTGTTTTCCTTAGTGGCTCTTACCACGTCCCCGTTAGAATCGAGGGTACGCATTTCTCCACAATCGCTCCAGCATTTACTGTTTGCAGCATTTATGCTAATGGCCCTTCTGGCTGGTGTGAGCTCATAGGTTTTTGTAATTTGGGTTTTCATGTCTTTGAAAATTCATAAAACTCATCATTTTTCTCCGCCGTTTTCTTTTCTGTTAAAAAAAGGAAACAATTGGGAATACAATATAATTCTTCAAATTGTTTTCTTGGAAGGTTGCCCTGTGTTTAATTTTTTGGTCGCTTTTCCAGCCCAGAATTTTTTTGGAGAGCAGGTGTCATTTACCGAACTGCAAGTTTGGTGAATATTTAGTGAACTTTAGCAATGGGTTTAAAGCTGCTCTTATGGGAAGTGGCCTCAAACAGGCAGCATTTCTCCATTCCCCAATCTGGGTACTAGGGCAGCAGAGCCTTTCTGGAAGTCGTGTTCCTAGGTTGTAAATTACATTGGAATGTGCATGGAGAAACCCCCATAAGTTTATGTCTCATTATTTCTTCTTGGTTTAAATTTTTTTTTTAATTGGGGTAAAGCTTAGAATATTGTTCGTCGTAGGTGTACACAATCTGGTTCATTTGTACATTATATATGTCTATTCAAGTACAGATCCCCTTCCCAAGTAAAATGTTACAGAGTGTTCCGCACACCTCCCTTGCTATATGCTCGGTCTTTTTGAGATATGTATATAATATGTGTTTGTATACATATAGTAACACTAATCTTAATTTATCCATTCCCCACACCTTTCCTTTTACATGAGCATAGTTTGTTTTCTAAGTCAGTGAGTGTCTTTCTCTGTGGAAATATGTTCATTTGTGTCAGTTATTAGATAACGCCTATAAGTGATATCATAGAATATAGGTCTTTTGCTTTCCGACTTACCTCATGTTTCGTGATTATCTCCAAACTCATTTGTGGGGCCTCAAAGAGCAATGGTTCATTGTTTTACATGGCTAATATTCCATTGTGTACATGGACCACTTCTTCTTTATCCATTCACCTGTTGTTGGACATTTTGATTGCTTCACTGTCTTGGCTATTGTGAATAAGGCTGTACTGCAGCTTTTGCGGCCTGTGTTGTCTCGATTCTTGTCTTCTCAGGTGAGAGGTCCAATGGTGCCCCTGCTGGATTGAATGGTACCTCCATTTTTACTTTTAAACACAGCTCCTTTCTGTTCTCATTATTGGCTGTTACCCCTTTACGTCTCACCAGCAGGTAGAGGGTAATGGGTTCCCTAAAACCCTTTCAGCATTTGTTGTTTGTAGACATTTTGCTGATGGTCTGTCGAATGGTGTAAGTTGAAAGTTTTTTGTAGATTAGATTGCATGGGTATAACACCTCCTGAGGTTGAGCTTTTATCCATTTTCCTTTTTTTTTTAAAAGAGCGTGAGTAAAACGTAACTATTCATACTCTCTTCTTGAAACAATTGCCTGTTTTGAATTTTGTTGTCCATTCCCTCCTTCAGCACAATTTTTTAGGGCAGGTGTCCTTTACAGCCCTGAGTCCTTGTGAATGTTAAGTGACCATTAGCTGTGATTTTAAATCTGCTCTTGCAGGAAACGGCCACAAGGTGGCATCATTTCTCCTTTACAAAATTTGGTAACTGGAGAAACAGAGCCTTACAGGAAGTGGTGTTATAGGTTGTAAATTAGAATGGAATGTGCCAGGAAAAAGCCCTTTATGTTCATGTCTCATTACTTTTTGTTCATATTTATAATTTACTTTTTATTTTTTATCCAAGCAAATTTGATTACAATGGTTTGTTTGTTCTAGGTGTGCAAATGTGGTTCTTTCACACATATACGTGTATCTGTTATTCCTCGCATCCTTTTCCCATGTAGGTTATGACACAATGTTGAGTAGTCGTCTCCTGGTCTTCCGTACGTCTTTGGTGATTATATATTTCACATGGTTTGTATATCTCTTTTAACCCCAAAATGGTAATGTATCCAATCCTCATCCCTTTCTATTTGGTGAACCATAAGTTTTTTAATGAATCTGTGATTGCCTTTCTCTGTGGAAATATCTTCATTGGTATCAATTTTTAAGTAACTCCTAAAAGTGATATGATAGGATACGTGTCTTTTGCTTTCTCACTTACTACAGGTGGCGTGATTACGTCTAGACTCATCTGTTGTGCTGCAAATGGCATTGTTTCATTTTTTTCACTAGCGAATATTCCATCTGTACATGGAGGAGTTCTTCTTTGTCCACCCATCTGTTGGTGGACTTTTTGGTTACCTCCATATCTGGGTATTGTAATACTGTGCAATGCAGATTTGCCTGCCTTTGTCTTTCCAATTTTCTCTTCTTAGATTATAGGTCGAGGAGTGGGCCTGCTGGATCATATGGTAGCTCAATGTTTACCTTTTTAAGGCACCTCCATTCTGTTCTCCTTCGTGGCCCTTTCCAAGTTATGTCCCCCTTGATGTTGAGGGTATGCATTTCTCCACAACACCTTGAGCAGTTATTGTTTGTAGTTTTCTTGCTCATGGTTATTCTGACAAGTGTGAGCTGATACCTCTTTGTGATTGAATTCGCATGTGCCTCATAATCCGTTGAAATTGAGCTATAAGGCATGTCCTTTTTAGTTTTCAAGGTGTGATTACCCCTTAGTTCTTCAAAGTGTTCTCTTAAAGTATGTGTCACATTTTGAAATGTTTTGGCCATTACCTCCCTCAAGACAGTTTGAGGGCAGATTTCATTTACAGTCCTGCATTACTTCTTCCTATGAAATGACCATTAGCAAAGGCTTTAAAGCTGCTTTTGCAGGTAACTGCCTGAGGGTGGCAGCCTTTCTATGTTCCCCACCCTGGTAACTAGGGAAAAGCCCTTGCGGCCTGTGGTGTTTCTCGGTTATAAATTAGAGTGGAGTGTGCCCAGACAATCGCACACAAGCTGATGCCTCTTTACTTTTGTTGGATTTTTAAATTTAATTTTTATTTTTTATTGGAGTAATTTCCCACTGTGTACGTGGACCACTTCTACTTTGTGCATTCCTTGGTTGATGGACATTTTCATTGCTTCCAAGTGTTGGCTATCGTAAATATTGTTGGAGTGCAGGATTGCCATCCTGTGACTTTTTGAATCTCATTTTCTCAGGTGATAGTCCCAGCAGTGGGTGTGATCGATTGACTGGTAGCACAGTGTTACCCTTTTCAAAGCACCTTCTTTGTGTTTTCCTTAGTGGCTCTTACCACGTCCCCCTTAGAATCGAGGGTACGCATTTCTCCACAATCGCTCCAGCATTTACTGTTTGCAGCATTTATGCTAATGGCCCTTCTGGCTGGTGTGAGCTCATAGGTTTTTGTAATTTGGGTTTGCGTGTCTTTGAAAATTCATAAAACTCATCATTTTTCTCCGCCGTTTTCTTTTCTGTTAAAAAAAAGAAAACAATTGGGAATACAATATAATTCTTGAAATTGTCTTCTTGGAAGGTTGCCCTCTGTTTAATTTTTTGGTCGATTTTCCAGCCCAGAATTTTTTTGGAGAGCAGGTGTCATTTACCGAAATGCAAGTTTGGTGAATATTTAGTGAACTTTAGCAATGGGTTTAAAGCTGCTCTTGTGGGAAGTGGCCTCAAACAGGCAGCATTTCTCCATTCCCCAATCTGGGTACTAGCGCAGCAGAGCCTTTCTGGAAGTCGTGTTCCTAGGTTGTAAATTACATTGGAATGTGCATGGAGAAACCCTCATAAGTTTATGTCTCATTATTTCTTCTTGGTTTTAAATTTTTTTTTAATTGGGGTAAAGCTTAGAATATTGTTCGTCCTAGGTGTACACAATCTGGTTCATTTGTACATTATATATGTCTATTCAAGTACAGATCCTCTTCCAATGTAAAATGTTACAGAGGGTTCCGCACACCTCTCTTGCTATATGGTCGGTCTTTTTGAGATATGTATGTAATATGTGTTTGTATACATATAGTAACACTAATCTTAATTTATCCATTCCCCACACCTTTCCTTTTACATGAGCATAGTTTGTTATCTAAGTCAGTGAGTGTCTTTCTCTGTGGAAATATGTTCATTTGTGTCAGTTATTAGATAACGCCTATAAGTGATATCATAGAATATAGGTCTTTTGCTTTCGGACTTAGCTCATATTTCGTGACTATCTCCAAACTCATTTGTGGTGCCTCAAAGAGCAATGGTTCATTGTTTTCCATGGCTAATATTCCATTGTGTACATGGACCACTTCTTCTTTATCCATTCACCTGTTGTTGGACATTTTGATTGCTTCACTGTCTTGGTTATTGTGAATAAGGCTGTACTGCAGCTGTTGTGGCCTGTGATGTCTCGATTCTTGTCTTCTCAGGTGAGAGGTCCAATGGTGCACCTGCTGGATTGAATGGTACCTCCATTTTTCTTTTAAACACAGCTCCTTTCTGTTCTCATTATTGGCTGTTACCCCTTTACGTCTCACCAGCAGGTAGAGGGTACAGAGTTCCCTAAAACCCTTTCAGCATTTGTTGTTTGTAGACATTTTGCTGATGGTCAGTCGAATGGTGTAAGTTGAAACTTTTTGTAGATTAGATTGCAGGGGTCTAACACTCCCTGAGGTTGAGCTTTTATCCATTTTCCTTTTTTTTTTAAAAGAGCGTGAGTAAAACGTAACTATTCATACTCTCTTCTTGAAACAATTGCCTGTTTTGAATTTTTTTGTCCATTCCCTCCTTCAGCACAATTTTTTAGGGCAGGTGTCCTTTACAGCCCTGAGTCCTTGTGAATGTTAAGTGACCATTAGCTGTGATTTTAAATCTGCTCTTGCAGGAAACGGCCACAAGGTGGCATCATTTCTCCTTTACCAAATTTGGTTAATGGAGAAACAGAGCCTTAATGGAAGTGGTGTTCTAGGTTGTAAATTAGAATGGAATGTGCCAGGAAAAAGCCCTTTATGTTCATGTCTCATTACTTCTTCATATTTATAATTTACTTTTTATTTTTTATCCAAGCAAATTTGATTACAATGGTTTGTTTGTTTTAGGTGTGCAAATGTGGTTCTTTCACACATATACGTGTATCTGTTATTCCTCGCATCCTTTTCCCATGTAGGTTATGACACAATGTTGAGTAGTCTTCTCCTGGTCTTCCGTACGTCTTTGGTGATTATATATTTCACATGGTTTGTATATCTCTTTTACCCCCAAAATGGTAATGTATCCAATCCTCATCCCTTTCTAATTGGTGAACCATAAGTTTTTTAATGAATCTGTGATTGCCTTTCTCTGTGGAAATATCTTCATTGGTATCAATTTTTAAGTAACTCCTAAAAGTGATATGATAGGATATGTGTCTTTTGCTTTCTCACTTACTACAGGTGGCGTGATCACGTCTAGACTCATCTGTGGTGCTGCAAATGGCATTGTTTCATTTTTTTCACTAGCGAATATTCCATCTGTACATGGAGGAGTTCTTCTTTTTCCACCCATCTGTTGGTGGACTTTTTGGTTACCTCCATATCTGGGTATTGTAATACTGTGCAATGCAGATTTGCCTGCCTTTGTCTTTCCAATTCTCTCTTCTTAGAATATAGGTCGAGGAGTGGGCCTGCTGGATCATATGGTAGCTCAATGTTTACCTTTTTAAGGCACCTCCATTCTGTTCTCCTTCGTGGCCCTTTCCAAGTTATGTCCCCCTTGATGTTGAGGGTATGCATTTCTCCACAACACCTTGAGCAGTTATTGTTTGTAGTTTTCTTGCTGATGGTTATTCTGACAAGTGTGAGCTGATACCTCTTTGTGGTTGAATTCGCATGTGCCTCATAATCCGTTGAAATTGAGCTATAAGGCATGTCCTTTTTAGTTTTCAAGGTGTGATTACCCCTTATTTCTTCAAAGTGTTCTCTTAAAGTATGTGTCACATTTTGAAATGTTTTGGCCATTACCTCCCTCAAGACATTTTGAGGGCAGGTTTCATTTACAGTCCTGCATTACTTCTTCCTATGAAATGACCATTAGCAAAGGCTTTAAAGCTACTTTTGCAGGTAACTGCCTGAGGGTGGCAGCCTTTCTATGTTCCCCACCCTGGTAACTAGGGAAAAGCCCTTGCGGCCTGTGGTGTCTCTCGGTTATAAATTAGAGTGGAGTGTGCCCGGACAATCCCACACAAGCTGATGTCTCTTTACTTTTGTTGGATTTTTAAATTTAATTTTTATTTTTTATTGGAGTAATTTCCCACTGTGTACGTAGACCACTTCTACTTTGTGCATTCCTTGGTTGATGGACATTTTCATTGCTTCCAAGTGTTGTCTATCGTAAATATTGTTGGAGTGCAGGATTGCCATCCTGTGACTTTTTGATTCTCATTTTCTCAGGTGATAGTCCCAGCAGTGGGTGTGAATGATTGACTGGTAACACCGTGTTACCCTTTTCAAAGCACCTTCTTTGTGTTTTCCTTAGTGGCTCTTACCACGTCCCCGTTAGAATCGAGGGAACGCATTTCTCCACAATCGCTCCAGCATTTACTGTTTGCAGCATTTATGCTAATGGCCCTTCTGGCTGGTGTGAGCTCATAGGTTTTTGTAATTTGGGTTTGCATGTCTTTGAAAATTCATAAAACTCATCATTTTTCTCCGCCGTTTTCTTTTCTGTTAAAAAAAGGAAACAATTGGGAATACAATATATTTCTTGAAATTGTCTTCTTGGAAGGTTGCCCTCTGTTTAATTTTTTGGTCGATTTTCCAGCCCAGAATTTTTTTGGAGAGCAGGTGTCATTTACCGAACTGCAAGTTTGGTGAATATTTAGTGAACTTTAGCAATGGGTTTAAAGCTGCTCTTGAGGGAAGTGGCCTCAAACAGGCAGCATTTCTCCATTCCCCAATCTGGGTACTAGGGCAGCAGAGCCTTTCTGGAAGTCGTGTTCCTAGGTTGTAAACTACCTTGGAATGTGCATGGAGAAACCCCCATAAGTTTATGTCTCATTATTTCTTCTTGGTTTTAAATTTTTTTTTAATTGGGGTAAAGCTTAGAATATTGTTCGTCCTAGGTGTACACAATCTGGTTCATTTGTACATTATATATGTCTATTCAAGTACAGATCCTCTTCCCATGTAAAATGTTACAGAGGGTTCCGCACACCTCCCTTGCTATATGGTCGGTCTTTTTGAGATATGTATGTAATATGTGTTTGTATACATATAGTAACACTAATCTTAATTTATGCATTCCCCACACCTTTCCTTTTACATGAGCATAGTTTGTTTTCTAAGTCAGTGAGTGTCTTTCTCTGTGGAAATATGTTCATTTGTGTCAGTTATTAGATAACGCCTATAAGTGATATCATAGAATATCGGTCTTTAGCTTTCGGACTTATCTCATGTTTCGTGACTATCTCCAAACTCATTTGTGGTGCCTCAAAGAGCAATGGTTCAATGTTTTCCATGGCTAATATTCAATTGTGTACATGGACCACTTCTTCTTTATCCATTCACCTGTTGTTGGACATTTTGATTGCTTCAATGTCTTCGTTATTGTGAATAAGGTTGTACTGCAGCTTTTGCGGCCTGTGTTGTCTCGATTCTTGTCTTCTCAGGTGAGAGGTCCAATGGTGCGCCTGCTGGATTGAATGGTACCTCCATTTTTACTTTTAAACACAGCTCCTTTCTGTCCTCATTACTGGCTGTTACCCCTTTACGTCTCACCAGCAGGTAGAGGGTAATGAGTTCCCTAAAACCCTTTCAGCATTTATTGTTTGTAGACATTTTGCTGATGGTCAGTCGAATGGTGTAAGTTGAAAGTTTTTGTAGATTAGATTGCATGGATCTAACACTCCCTGAGGTTGAGCTGTTATCCATTTTCCTTTTTTTTTAAAAGAGCGTGAGTAAAACGTAACTATTCATACTCTCTACTTGAAACAATTGCCTGTTTTGAATTTTTTTGTCCATTCCCTCCTTCAGCACAATTTTTTAGGGCAGGTGTCCTTTACAGCCCTGAGTCCTTGTGAATGTTAAGTGACCATTAGCTGTGATTTTAAATCTGCTCTTGCAGGAAACGGCCACAAGGTGGCATCATTTCTCCTTTACCTAATTTGGTAACTGGAGAAACAGAGCCTTGATGGAAGTGGTGTTCTAAGTTGTAAATTAGAATGGAATGTGCCAGGAAAAAGCCCTTTATGTTCATATCTCATTACTTCTTGTTCATATTTATTATTTACTTTTTATTTTTTATCCAAGCAAATTTGATTACAATGGTTTGTTTGTTCTAGGTGTGCAAATGTGGTTCTTTCACACATATACGTGTATGTGTTATTCCTCGCATCCTTTTCCCATGTAGGTTATGACACAATGTTGAGTAGTCTTCTCCTGGTCTTCCGTACGTCTTTGGTGATTATATATTTCACATGGTTTGTATATCTCTTTTAACCCCAAAATGGTAATGTATCCAATCCTCATCCCTTTCTATTTGGTGAACCATAAGTTTTTTAATGAATCTGTGATTGCCTTTCTCTGTGGAAATATCTTCATTGGTATCAATTTTTAAGTAACTCCTAAAAGTGATATGATAGGATATGTGTCTTTTGCTTTCTCACTTACTACAGGTGGCGTGATTACGTCTAGACTCATCTGTGGTGCTGCAAATGGCATTGTTTCATTTTTTTCACTAGCGAATATTCCATCTGTACATGGAGGAGTTCTTCTTTGTCCACCCATCTGTTGGTGGACTTTTTGGTTACCTCCATATCTGGGTATTGTAATACTGTGCAATGCAGATTTGCCTGCCTGTGTCTTTCCAATTCTCTCTTCTTAGATTATAGGTCGAGGAGTGGGCCTGCTGGATCATATGGTAGCTCAGTGTTTACCTTTTTAAGGCACCTCCATTTTGTTCTCATTCGTGGCCCTTTCCAAGTTATATCCCCCTTGATGTTGAGGGTATACATTTCTCCACAACACCTTGAGCAGTTATTGTTTGTAGTTTTCTTGCTCATGGTTATTCTGACAAGTGTGAGCTGATACCTCTTTGTGGATGAATTCGCATGTGCCTCATAATCCGTTGAAATTGAGCTTTAAGGAATGTCCTTTTTATTTTTCGAGCTGTGATTACCCCTTAGTTCTTCAAAGTGTTCTCTTAAAGTATGTGTCACATTTTGAAATGTTTTGCCCATTACCTCCCTCAAGACATTTTGAGGGCAGGTTTCATTTACAGTCCTGCATTACTTCTTTCTATGAAATGACCATTAGCACAGGCTTTAAAGCTGCTTTTGTAGGTAACTGCCTGAGGTTGGCAGCCTTTCTATGTTCCCTACCCTGGTAACTAGGGAAAAGCCCTTGCGGCCTGTGGTGTTTCTCGGTTATAAATTAGAATGGAGTGTGCCCGGACAATCCCACACAAGCTGATGTCTCTTTACTTTTGTTTGATTTTTAAATTTAATTTTTATTTTTTATTGGAGTAATTTCCCACTGTGCACGTGGACCACTTCTACTTTGTGCATTCCTTGGTTGATGGACATTTTCATTGCTTCCAGTTGTTGGCTATCGTAAATATTGTTGGAGTGCAGGATTGCCAGCCTGTTGCTTTTTCATTCTCATTTTCTCAGGTGATAGTCCCAGCAGTGGGTGTGATTGATTGACTGGTAGCACCGTGTTACCCTTTTCAAAGCACCTTCTTTGTGTTTTCATTAGTGGCTCTTACCACATCCCTCTTAGAATCGAGGGTACGCATTTCTCCACAATCGCTTCAGCATTTATTGTTTGCAGCACTTATGCTAATGGCCCTTCTGGCTGGTGTGAGCTGATAGGTTTTTGTAATTTGTGTTTCCATGTCATTGAAAATTCATAAAACTCATTATTTTTCTCCGCTGTTTTCTTTTCTGTTACAAAAAGGAAACAATTGGGAGTACAATATAACTCTTGAAATTGTCTTCTTGGATGCTTGCCCTCTGTTTAATTTTTTGGTCGATTTTCCAGCCCAGAATTTTTTTAGAGAGCAGGTGTCATTTACCGAACTGCAAGTTTGGTGAATATTTAGTGACCTTTAGCAATGGGTTTAAAGCTGCTGTTGTGGGACGTGGCCTCAAGCAGGCAGCATTTCTCCATTCCGAAACCTGGGTACTAGGGCAGCAGAGCCTTTCTGGAAGTCGTGTTCCTGGGTGTAAATTACATTGGAATATGCATGTAGAAACCCCCATAAGTGTATGTCTCATTATTTCCTCTTGGTTTTAATTTTTTTTTTAATTGTGGTAAAGCTTAGAATATTGTTTGTCCGAGGTGTACACAATCTGGTTCATTTGTACATTATATTTGTCTATTCAAGTACAGATGCTCTTCCCATGTAAAATGTTACTGAGGGTTCCGCAGACCTCCCTTGCTATATGGTCGGTCTTTTTGTGATATGTATATAATATGTGTTCGTATACATATAGTAACACTAATCTTAATTTATCCATTCCCCCCACCTTTCCTTTTAGATGAGCATAGTTTGTTTTCTAAGTCCGTGAGTGTCTTTCTCTGTGGAAAAATGTTCATTTGTGTCAGTTATTAGATAACGCCTATAAGTGATATCATAGAATATAGGTCTTTTGCTTTCTGACTTACCTCATGTTTCGTGATTATCTCCAGAATCATTTGTGGTGCCTCAGAGAGCAATGGTTCATTGTTTTCCATGGCTATTATTCCATTGTGTACATGGACCACTTCTTCTTTTTCCATTCACCTCTCGTAGGACATTTTGATTGCTTCAATGTCTTGGCTATTGTGAATAAGGCTGTACTGCAGCTTTTGCGGCCTGTGTCTTTTCGATACTTCTCTTCTCAGCTGAGAGGTCCAATGGTGCACCTGCTGGATTGAATGGTACCTCCATTTTTACTTTTAAACACAGCTCCTTTCTTTTCTCATTATTGGCTGTTACCCCTTTACGTCTCACCAGCAGGTAGAGGGTACACAGTTCTCTAAAACCCCTTCAGCATTTATTGTTTGTAGACTTTTTGCTGATGGTCAGTCGACTGGTGTAAGTTGAAACTTTTTGTAGATTAGATTGCATAGGTCTAACACTCCCTGAGGTTGAGCTTTTATCCATTTACCTTTTTTTAAAGTGTGTGAGTAAAACTTATCTCTTCATACTCTCTTCTTGAAACATTTTCCAGTTTTGAATTTATTTGTCCATTCCCTCCTTCAGCACAGATTTTAGGGCAGGTGTCCTTTACAGCCCTGAGTCCTTGTGAATGTTAAGTGACCATTAGCTGTGAGTTTAAATCTGCTCTTGCAGGAAATGGCCCCAAGTTGGCAGCATTTCTCATGTACCAAATTTGGTAACTGGGAAAACAAAGCCTTAATGGAAGTGGTGTTGTAGGTTGTAAATTAGAATGGAATGTGCCAGGAAAAAGCCCTTCAAGTTTATGTCTTATTACTTCTTGTTCATATTTGTAATTTACTTTTTATTTTTTATCCAAGCAAATTTGATTACAATGGTTTGTTCTAGGTGTGCAAATGTGGTTCTTTCACACATATACGTCTCTCTGTTATTCCTCGCATCCTTTTCCCATGTAGGTTATGACACAATGTTGAGTAGTCTTCTCCTGGTCTTCCGTACGTCTTTGGTGATTATATATTTCACATGGTTTGTATATCTCTGTTAACCCCAAAATGGTAATGTATCCAATCCTCATCCCTTTCTATTTGGTGAACCATAAGTTTTTTAATGAATCTGTGATTGCCTTTCTCTGTGGAAATATCTTCCTTGGTATCAATTTTTAAGTAACTCCTAAAAGTGATATGATAGGATATGTGTCTTTTGCTTTCTTACTTACTACAGGTGGAGTGATTACGTCTAGATTCATCTATGGTGCTGCAAATGGCATTGTTTCATTTTTTTCACTAGCGAATATTCCATCTGTACATGGAGGAGTTCTTCTTTGTCCACCAATCTGTTCGTGGACTTTTTGGTTACTTCCATATCTTGGCTATTGTAATACTGTGCCATGCAGATTTGCCTGCCTGTGTCTTTCCAATTTTCTCTTCTTATTTTATACGTCGAGCAGTGGGCCTCCTGGATCATATGGTAGCTCAATGTTGACCTTTTAAAGGCACCTCCATTCTGTTCTTATTTGTGGCCCTTTCCAAGTTATGCCCCACTTGAAGTTGAAGGTATACATTTCTCCACAACACCTTCAGCAGTTATTTTTTGTAGTTTTCTTGCTAATGGTTATTCTGACAAGTGTGAGCTGATACCTCTTTGTGGTTGAATTCGCTTGTGCCTCATAATCCGTTGAAATTGAGCTTTAAGGCATGTCCTTTTTATTTTTCAAGCTGTGATTACCCCTTAGTTCTTCAAAGTGTTCTCTTAAAGTATGTGTCACATTTTGAAATGTTTTGGCCATTACTTCCCTCAAGACATTTTGAGGGCAGGTTTCATTTACAGTCCTGCATTACTTCTTCCTATGAAATGAGCATTAGCACAGGCATTAAAGCTGCTTTTGCAGGTAACTGCCTGAGGGTGGCAGCCTTTCTATGTTCCCCACCCTGGTAACAAGGGAAAAGCCTTTGCGGCCTGTGGTGTTTCTTGGTTATAAATTAGAGTGGAGTGTGCCCGGACAATCCCACACAAGCTGATGTCTCTTTACTTTTGTTGGATTTTTAAAGTTAATTTTTATTTTTTATTGGAGTAATTTCCCACTGTGCACGTGGACCACTTCTACTTTGTGCATTCCTTGGTTGATGGACATTTTCATTGCTTCCAAGTGTTGGCTATGGTAAATATTGTTGGAGTGCAGGATTGCCAGCCTGTGGATTTTTGATTCTCATTTTCTCAGGTGATAGGCCCAGCAGTGGGTGTGATTGATTGACTGGTAGCACCGTGTTACCCTTTTCAAAGCACCTTCTTTGTGTTTCCATTAGTGGCTCTTACCACGTCGCCTTTAGAATCGAGGTTACGCATTTCTCCACAATCCCTCCAGCATTTATTGTTTGCAGCATTTATGCTAATGGCCCTTCTGGTTGGTGTGAGCTGATAGGTTTTTGTACTTTGGGTTTGCATGTCTTTAAAAATTCATACAACTCATCACTTTTCTCCGCCGTTTTCTTTTCTGTTACAAAGATGAAACACTTGGTAATACAATATAACTCTTGAAATTGTCTTCTTGGATGGTTGCCCTCTGTTTAATTTTTTGGTCGATTTTCCAGCCCAGAATTTTTTTAGAGAGCAGGTGTCATTTACCGAAATGCAAGTTTGGTGAATATTTAGTGACCTTTAGCAATGGGTTTAAAGCTGCTCTTGTGGGAAGTGGCCTCAAGCAGGCAGCATTTTTCCATTCCCCAGTCTGGGTAATTGGGCAGCAAAGCCTTTCTGGAAGTCGTGTTCCTAGGTTGTAAATTACATTGGAATGTGCAAGGGGAAACCCCCATAAGTGTATGTCTCATTATTTCTTCTTGGTTTTAAATTTTTTTTTAATTGGGGTAAAGCTTAGAATATTGTTCATCCTAGGTGTACACAATCTGGTTCATTTGTACATTATATATGTCTATTCAAGTACAGATCCTCTTCCCATGTAAAATGTTACAGAGGGTTCCGCACACCTCCCTTGCTCTATGGTCGGTCTTTTTGAGATATGTATATAATATGTGTTTGTATACAAATAGTAACACTAATCTTAATTTATCCATTCCCCACACCTTTCCTTTTACGTGAGCATAGTTTTTTTTCTATGTCAGTGAGTGTCTTTCTCTGTGGAAATATGTTCATTTGTGTCAGTTATTAGATAACGCCTATAAGTGATATCATAGAATATAGGTCTTTTGCTTTCCGACTCACCTCATGTTTTGTGATTATCTCCAGACTTATTTGTGGTGCCTCAGAGAGCAATGTTTCATTGTTTTCCATTGCTATTATTCCATTATGTACATGGACCACTTCTTCTTTATCCATTCACCTCTTGTTGGACATTTTGATTGCTTCACTGTCTTGGCTATTGTGAATAAGGCTGTACTGCAGCTTTTGCGGCCTGTGTTGTCTCTATTCTTGTTTTCTCAGGTGAGAGGTCCAATGGTGCGCCTGCTGGATTGAATGGTACCTCCATTTTTTCTTTTAACCACAGCTCCTTTCTGTTCTCATTATTGGCTGTTACCCCTTTACGTCTCACCAGCAGGTAGAGGGTACAGAGTTCTCTAAAACCCCTTTAGCATTTATTGCTTGTAGACATTTTGCTGATGGTCAGTCGAATGGTGTAAGTTGAAACTTTTTGTAGATTAGATTGCATGGGTCTAACACACCCTGAGGTTGAGCTTTTATCCATTTTCCTTTTTTTTTTAAAAGAGCCTGCGTAAAAGGTAACTATTCATACTCTCTTCTTGAAGCATTTGCCTGTTTTGAATTTTTTTGTCCATTCCCTCCTTCAGCACAATTTTTTAGGGCAGGTGTCCTTTACAGCCCTGAGTCCTTGTGAATGTTAAGTGACCATTAGCTGTGAGTTTAAATCTGCTCTTGCAGGAAACGGCCACAAGGTGGCATCATTTCTCCTTTATCAAATTTGGTAACTGGAGAAACAGAGCCTTAATGGAAGTTGTGTTTAGGTTGTAAATTTGAATGGAATGTGCCAGGAAAAAGCCCTTTATGTTCATGTCTCATTACTTCTTGTTCATGTTTATAATTTACTTTTTATTTTTTATCCAAGCAAATTTGATTACAATGGTTTGTTTTTCTAGGTGTGCAAATGTGGTTCTTTCACTCATATACGTGTATCTGTTATTCCTCGCATCCTTTTCCCATGTAGGTTATGACACAATGTTGAGTAGTCTTCTCCTGGTCTTCCGTACGTCTTTGGTGATTATATATTTCACATGGTTTGTATATCTCTGTTAACCCCAAAATGGTAATGTATCCAATCCTCATCCCTTTTTATTTGGTGAACCATAAGTTTTTTAATGAATCTGTGATTGCCTTTCTCTGTGGAAATATCTTCATTGGTATCAATTTTTAAGTAACTCCTAAAAGTGATATGATAGGATATGTGTCTTTTGCTTTCTCACTTACTACAGGTGGCGTGATTACGTCTAGACTCATCTATGGTGCTGCAAATGGCATTGTTTCATTTTTTTCACTAGCGAATATTCCATCTGTACATGGAGGAGTGCTTCTTTGTCCACCCATCTGTTGGTGGACTTTTTGGTTACCTCCATATCTTGGCTATTGTAATACTGTGCCATGCAGATTTGCCTGCCTGTGTCTTTCCTATTTTCTCTTCTTATATTATAGGTCGAGGAGTGGGCCTGCTGGATCATATGGTAGCTCAATGTTTACCTTTTTAAGGCACCTCCATTCTGTTCTCCTTCGTGGCCCTTTCCAAGTTATGTCCCCCTTGATGTTGAGGGTATGCATTTCTCCACAACAACTTGAGCAGTTATTGTTTGTAGTTTTCTTGCTGATGGTTATTCTGACAAGTGTGAGCTGATACCTCTTTGTGGTTGAATTCGCATGTGCCTCATAATCCGTTGAAATTGAGCTATAAGGCATGTCCTTTTTAGTTTTCAAGGTGTGATTACCCCTTAGTTCTTCAAAGTGTTCTCTTACAGTATGTGTCACATTTTGAAATGTTTTGGCCATTACCTCCCTCAAGACAGTTTGAGGGCAGGTTTTATTTACAGACCTGCATTACTTCTTCCTATGAAATGACCATTAGCAAAGGCTTTAAAGCTGCTTTTGCATGTAACTGCCTGAGGGTGGCAGCCTTTCTATGTTCCCCACCCTGGTAACTAGGGAAAAGCCCTTGCGGCCTGTGGTGTTTCTCGGTTATAAATTAGAGTGGACTGTGCCCAGACAAACCCACACAAGCTGATGTCTCCTTGCTTTTGTTGGCTTTTTAATTTTAAATTTTATTTTTTATTGGAGTAATTTCCCACTGTGTACGTGGACCACTTCTTCTTTGTGCATTCCTCGGTGGATGGACATTTTCATTGCTTCGAAGTGTTGGTTATGGTAAATATTGTTGAAGTGCAGGATTGCCAGTCTGTGATTTTTTGATTCTCATTTTCTCAGGTGATAGGCCTAGCAGTGGTTGTGATTGACTGACTGGTAGCACCGTTTTTCCCTTTCCAAGCACCTTCTTTGTGTTTTCATTAGTGGCACTTAGCACGTCCCCCTTAGAATCGAGTGTACACATTTGTCCTCAATCGCTTCAGCATTTATTGTTTGCAGCATTTATGGTAATGGCCCTACTGGCTGCTGTGAGCTGATAGGGTTTTGTAATTTGGGTTTGCATGGCTTTGAAAATTCGTAAAACTCATCATTTTTCTCCGCCGTTTTCTTTTCTGTTAAAAAAAGGAAACAATTGGGAGTACAATATACCTCTTGAAATTGTCTTCTTGGAAGGTTGTCCTCTTTTGAATTTTTTGGTCGATTTTCCACCTCAGACTTTTTTTAGAGAGCAGGTCTCATTTCCCGAAATGCAAGTGTGTTGCATATTTAGTGACCATTAGCAATGGTTTTAAACTCCTGTTGTGGGAAGTGGCCTCAAGGAGGCAGCATTTCTCCATTCCCAAATCTGGGTAGTAGGGCAGCAGAGCCTTTCTGGAAGTCGTGTTCCTAGGTTGTAAATTACATTGGAATGTGCATGGAGAAAACCCCGTAAGTCTATGTCTCATTATTTCTTCTTGGTTTTAAATTTTTTTTAATTGGGGTAAAGCTTAGAATATTGTTTGTCCTAGGTGTACACAATCTGGTTCATTTGTACATTATATATGTCTATTCAACTACAGATCCTCTTCCCATGTAAAATGTTACAGAAGGTTCTGCAGACTTTCCTTGCTATATGGTCAGTCTTTTTGAGATATATATATAATATGTGTTTGTATACATATAGTAACACTAATCTTAATTTATCCATTCCCCCCACCTTTCGTTTTAGATGAGCATAGTTTGTTTTCTAAATCTGTGAGTGTCTTTCTCTGTGGAAATATGTTCATTTGTGTCAGTTATTAGATAACGCCTATAAGTGATATCATAGAATACAGGTCTTTTGCTTTCCAACTTACCTCATCTTTCATGATTATCTGCAGACTCATATGTGGTGCCTCAAAGAGCAATGGTTCATTGTCTTCCATGGCTAATATTCCATTGTGTACATGGACCACTTCTTCTTTATCCATTCACCTGTTGTTGGACATTTTGATTCCTTCACTGTCTTGGCTATTGTGAATAAGGCTGCACTGCATCTTTTGCAGCCTGTGTCTTCTCGATTCTTGTCTTCTCAGGTTAGAGGTCCAATTGTGTGCCTGGGGATTGAATGGTACCTCCATTTTTACTTTTAAACACAGCTCCTTTCTTTTCTCATTATTGGCTGTTACTCCTTTACGTCTCACCAGCAGGTAGAGGGTACACACTTCTCTAAAACCCCTTCAGAATTTATTGTTCGTAAAATTTTTGCTGATGGTCAGTAGACTGGTGTAATTTGATACTTTTTGTAGATTAGATTGCATGGGTCTAACACACCCTGAGGTTGAGCCTTTATCCATTTTCCTTTTTTTAAAAGAAGAGTGTAAGTAAAACTTAACTCTTCATAATCTCTTCTTGAAACATTTGCCTGTTTTGAATTTTTTTGTCCATTCCCTACTTCAGCACAAATTTTTAGGGCAAGTGTCCTTTACAGCCCTGAGTCCTTGTGAATGTTAAGTGACCATTAGATGTGGGTTAAAAGCTGCTCTTGCTGGAAACGGCCACAAGGCGGCAGCATTTCTCCTCTACCAAATCTGGTTACTAGGGCAACAGAGCCTTACTGGAAGTGGTGTTCTAGGTTGTAAATTAGAATGGAATGTGCCAGGAAAAAGACCCTGAAGTTTATGTCTCATTACTTCTTGTTCATTATTTTAATTTTTAGAATATTGTTTTTCCTAGGTGTACACGTTCTCTTTCAATTGTACATTACATATATTTCTACATGTACAGATCACCTTCTCATGTAAATTATTTAGAGTGTTCCATAGACCTCCATTTCTATATGGTCGGTCTTTTTGATATATGTATTTAATATGTATTTCTATACGTATGCTCACTGTTATATTAAACATAAGCATAGTTTTTCTTCTAACTCTGTGAGTTTCTTTCTCTGTGGAAATATGTTCATTTGTGTCAGTTGTTAGATAATACCTATAAGTAATATCATAGTATATTTTTCTTTTGCTTTCCGAATTACCTCATGTTCTGTGATTATGTCTAGGCTCATCTATGGTGCTGCACAGAGCAGTGTTTTATTGTTTCCCATGGCAAATATTCCATTGTGTACCCCGACCACTTCTTCTTTGTCTATTCATGTTGATGGGCATTTTGGTTGCTTACTTGTCTTGCCTATTGTGAATACTGCTGCAGTGCAACTTTTGCAGCCTGTGTCTTCTCGATTCTGCTCTTCTCTGGATATAGGCCCAGCTCTGGTCCTGCTGGATCAAATGGTGGCTCTATTTTTACTTTTAAACGCAGCCCCTTTCTCATCTCATTATTGGCTCTTCCCACTTTACATCTTACCAGCCGCTACAGGGCACAGAGTTGGCTAACACCCCTTCAGCGTTTATTGTTCGTAGACGTTTTGCTAATGTTTATTTGACTGGTGCGAGTTGAAACTTTTTGTAGATTTGATTTGCATTAGTCTAATAATTCTTTATGTTTAGTTTATATCTATTTTCCTTTCTTAAAAAAAGTGAGTAAAACTTACCCCTTATAAAAAAATGAGTAAAACTTACCAATGATCTTCTTGAAAAATTTGCTTTGTGTTGAGTTTTTTGCCCATTCCCTGCCCCAGGACATTTTTTGAGGACAGGTGTCCTTTACAGCCCTGAGTCCTTGTGAATATTAACTGACCATTAGCTGTGGGGTTAAAGCTGGTCTTGCATTAAATGGCCACAAGGAGGCAGCATTTCCAACTCTTGGCACTTGGGCAACAGAGCCTTCCTGGAAATCGTGTTAGTAGGCTGAAAATTAGAGTGGAATGTGCCAAGACAACACCCAACAGCTTATATCTCCTTACTTTCTGTTTGATTTTTAAATTTATTTTTTATTAGAGCAAATTTGATTAAAATGTTGTGTTTCTTCTAGGTGTACAGAATCTGGTTCATTATATATATGTATCTATAGATCTTTGGATCTTACACCATGTAGGTTATTACAGAGTGTTCAGTAGACCTCTGTAGGTATAGCCTAGGATTTGGTGATTTATATTTTTCATATGTATTAGTATAGGTCTGTCATCCAGCATATCCTAATTTATACATGCCTCACACCTTTCCATTTGGTTAAATATAATTTTGTTTTCTTCATCCATTAGGGCCCTTGTCTTGGAAATAAGTTCATGTGTATCAATTTTTAGGTAAAACCTAAAAGTGATATCATAGGATATTTGTCTTTCAGTTTCTTCGTTACTTCAACTTGTGTGATTATCTCTAGGTCTTTCTATGGTGTTGCAAACGTCACTGTTTCACTCTTTTCCATGGCTAATATTCGACTGTGTACAATGAAAACTTCTTCTTTGTGCATTCATCTGTTGAAGGACATTTTGGTTGTTTCCAACTTCTGGCTATGGTAAATATTGCTGCAGTGCAGGATTGCCAGCCTGTGTCTTTTTGATTCTGGTCTTCTAAGGTGATAGTCCCAGCAGTGGGCTTTCCAGATCATATAGTAGCTCAATGCTTACCTTTAAACTCACCTCCATTATGTTCTCATTACTGACTGTTACCAGTTTACATCCAATCAGCTGCTAGAGGGTACACAGTTCTCTAATACCCGTTCAGCATTTATCGTTTGTAGATTTCTTGGTGATGATCATTCTGACTGTTGTGAGGTAAAAGTTTTTGTAGATTGGATTAGCATGTGTTTATTAATTCAAGATGTTGAGCATTTTTCCATGCCCACTGCAGGGGCTATCACCTGCGAAGATGAGGATCAAAAAGACAGGAGTTGGGAATCCTGCACTCCAGCAACATTTACCATAGCCAATATTTGGAAGCAATGAATACGTGCATCACCAGAGGAATGCACAAAGAAGATGTGCTCCATGTCCACAATGGAATATTACGCCAATAAAGAAAAATAAATTTAAAAAACAAACAAAAGTAAGGAGACATCAGCTTTTGTGGGTTTATCGGGGCACATTCCATGCTAATTTATAACCCAGGACCACCACTGGCCAGAAGGACTGTTTCCCTAGTTACCAGAGTGCGGAACATAGAAAGGCTGCCACCCTCTGGCAGTTACCTGCAAAAGCAGGTTTAAAGCCTGAGCTAATGGTCACTTCATATGAAGAAGTACTGCAGGGCTGTAAATGAAACCTGCCCTCAAAATGTTTTGAGGGAGATAATGGCCAAAATATTTCAAATGGTGACACATACTTTAAGAAAACACTTTGAAGAAATAAGCTCTAATCACAGCTGGAAAAATAAAAAGGACATGTCTTAAAGCTCAATTTCAACGCATTATGAGACACATGCAAATTCAACCACAAAGAGGTATCAGCTCCCACCACTCAGAATAATTATCAACAAAAACTACAAAGAATAAATCCTGAAGGTGCTGGGAAGAAATACATGCCCTCCACTTTATGTGGGACGTAACCTGGAAAGAGCCTCTAAGGAGAACAGAACAGAGGTGCCTTTAAAAGGTAAACATTGAGCTACCATATGATCCAGCAGACGTATTCCCGGACCTATAAACTAAGAAGACAGAATTAGAAGGACACAGCCACGCAAATCTGCATTGCATACTATTACAATAGCCAAGATATGGAAGAAACCAAAAAGTCCACCGACAGATGGGTGGAGAAAGAAGAACTGCTACCTGTACAGATGGAATATGAGCTAGTGAAAAAATGAAACAATGCCATTTGCAGCACCATAGATGAGTCTTGAAGTAATTACGCAACTTGGAGTAAGTGAGAAAGCGAAAGACACATATCCTATCATATCACATATAGGGGTTACCTAAAGAATGATACAAACAAAGATATTTCCACAGACAAACACTATCATAGATACATTAAAAAAGCTTATGGTTGACCAAATGGAAAGGTGTGAGGATTGGATACATTACATTATTGAGGTTAACAGAGAGATACAAACACATGAGAAATATATAATCACCAAAGACCTACCCAATACCAAGGGAAGACTACTCAACATTGTGTCATAACCTACATGGGAAAAGGATCCGAAGAAGAATAGATATATGTATATGTGTGAAAGAACCACATCTTGCACACCTAGAACAAACAAAACATTGTAATCAAGTTTGCTGTGATAAAAATTAAAATTAAGTTAAAAATACCAACAAGAAGTAATGAGACATAAACTTAAAGGGCTTTTTGCTCGCACATTCCATTCTAATTTACAACCTAGAACACCACTTCCAGTAAGGCTCTGTTGCCCTAGTAACCAGATTTGGTAAAGGAGAAATGCTGCCGCCTTGTGGCCGATTCCCGCAAGAGCAGCTATTAACCCAGAGCTAATGGTCACTTACCATTCACAAGGACTGAGGGCTGTAAAGGACACCTGCCCTCAAAATTGTGCTGATGTAGGGAATGGATAAAATAATTCAAAACAGGCAAAATGTTCACGAAGATAGTATGAAGAGGTAAGCTTTACTCACTCTCTTTTTAAACAACGGAAAATGTATAAAAGCTCAGCCTCAGGAAGTATTAGACTCATGCAATCTAATCTACAAAAAGTTTTCAACTCACACCAGTCGACTGACCATTGGCAAAAAGTCTACAAACAATAAATGCCTAAGAGGTTTTAGGGAACTGTGTACCCTCTAGCTGCTGGTGAGATGTAAAAGGGTTAAACGCTAATAATGAGAACAGAAAGGAGCTGCGTTTAAAAGGAAAAATTGAGGTACCATTCAATCCAGCAGGTGCACCAATGGGCCTCTCACCTGAGAAGACCAGAATGAAGAAGACCCGGGCTGCAAAAGCTGCCCTGCAGCCTGATTCACAATAGACAAGGCAGTGAAGCAACCAAAATGTCCATCAACAGATGAAAGGATAAAGAAGAAGTGGTCCATGTACACAATGAATACTAGCCATGGAAAACAATGAAACACTGCTCTTTGAGGCACCATAGATGATCTTGGAGATAATCACAGAACATGAGGTAAGTTGGAAAGCAAAAGTCCTATATCCTACGATATCACTTATAGGCGTTATCTAATAACGGACACAAATGAACATATTTCCACAGAGAAAGTCAATCACAGACTTATTAAAAAAACTATGCTTATCTAAAAGGAAAGGTGGGGGGAATGGATAAATGAAGATTAGCGTTACCATATGTATACAAATACATATTATATACATATATCAAAAACAATGACCAAATAGCAAGGAAGGTTTACGGAACACTCTGTAATAATTTACACGGGAAGAGGATCTCTACATAAATAGGTATATAGAATATGTAGATGAACCAGAGTGTGTACACCTTGGACAAGCAACATTCTAACCATTACGCCAATTGAAAAAATTAAAACAACAAACTAGGAGTAATCAGACATAAACTTATGGGGGGTTTTCCTGGCACATTCCATCCAAATTTAAAACCTAGGCAAACAACTTCCAGAATGGCTCTGCTGCCCTAGTACCCAGATTTGGGAATGGAGAAATGCTGCATCCTTGTGGCCGTTTCCCACAACAGCAGCTTAAAACCCACTGCAAAAGGTCACTAAATATTCACCCATTGCAGGTCTGTAAATGACACCGGCCCTCCAAAAAATACTGAGGTGGAAAATCGTCCAAAAAATTCCAGAGTGCAACCTTCCAAAAAGAAAATTTGAAGAAGTATATTATACTCACACTTTTTTCCTTTTTTCTTTTAACAGAAAAGAAAAAGGCGTGGAAAAATGATGAATTGTAGGAATTTTTACAGACATGTAAACCCAAATTACAAAAAACTATCAGCTCACACCAGTCAGAACGGCCCTCAACAAAAATGCTGCAAACAATAAATGCTGATGTGATTGTGGAGAAATGCGTACCCTCGATTCTAAGGGGGATGTGGTAAGAGCCACTAATGAAAGCACAATTGAGGTGCCTTGGAAAGGTAAACGTTGAGCTACCATACCAGTCAATCAATCATACCCACTGCTGGGTCTACCACCTGAGAAAATGAAAATCAAAAATCACAGGCTGGCAAACCTGTACTCCAGCAATATTTACCAAAGGCAACACTTGGAAGCAACGAAAATGTCCATCAACAGAGGAATGCACCAAGAAGAAGTGGTCCATGTACACAATGGAATATTAGCTATGGAAAACATTGAAGCACTGCTCTTTGAGGCACCATAGATGAGCCTGGAGATAATCACAAAACATGAAGTAGGTCGGAAAGCAAAAGACCTATATCCTATATTATCACTTATGGCATTATCTAATAACTGACACAGATGAACATATTTCCAAAGAGAAAGACACTCACAGGCTTAGAAAACAAACTATGCTCATCGAAAAGGAAAGGAGGGGGGAAATTGAGAAATGAAGATTAGTGTTACTATACATATACAAATACATAGTATATACATGTATCAAAAAGACCGAACATATAGCAAGGGAGGTCGACAGAACACTGTAATATTTTACATGGGAAGAGGATCTGTACAGTAATAGACATACATAATGTGTAAATGAACCAGATTGTGTACACCTAGGACAAACAATATTCTAAACTTTACCCAGATTAAAAAAATTTTAAAACCAAGAAGAAGTAATGAGACATAAACTTATGGGGATTTCTCCTGGCAAATTCCATTCTAATTTACAACCTAGGACAATGACTTCCAGAAAGGCTCTGCTGCCCTAGTACCCAGATTGGGGAATGGAGAAATGCTACCTCCTTATGGCCATTTCCCACAACAGCAGATTTGAACCCACTGCAAAAGGTGACTAAATTTTCACCAACTTGCATTTCTGTAAATGGCACCTGCCTTCCAGAAAATTTCTGGGGTCAAAAATCGACCAAAAACTTCAGAAGAGGGCAACCTTCGAAGAAGGCAATTTCAAGAGCTATATTGTACTCACGGTTTTTTCTTTTAAGAGAAAAGAAAAAGGCATAGGAATATGGTTAATTTTAAAAATTTTAATGACATGCATACCCATATTACAAAAACCTATCAGATCACAGCAGTCAGAATGGCCATTAGGAATAATGCTGCAAAAAATAAACGGTGAAGGGAGTGTGGAGAAATGCGTACCCTCGGTTGTAAGGGGGGGCATGTAAAGAGCCACTAATGAAAACACAATGTAGGTGATTTGAAAAGGGAAACATTGAGCTACCAGTCAATCAATCACAACCACTGCTTGGCCTATCACCTGAGAAAATGAGAATCAAAAAGACACAGGCTGGCAAACCTGTACACCAGCAAGATTTACCATAGCCAGCACTTGGAAGCAATGAAAATGTCCATCAACCGAGGAATGCACCAAGAAGAAGTGGTCCATGTACACAATGGAATATTACTCTAATAATAAATATAAATTAAATTTAAAAACAAACAAAAGCAAGGAGACATCAACATTTGTGGGTTTATCTGGGCACATTGCACTCTAATTTATAACCGAAGAACACCACTGGCCGGTAGGTCTGTTTCCCTACTACCAGCATGGGAAACGAAGAAAGGCTGCCACTCTCTGGCCGTTACCTGCAAAAGCAGGTTTAAAGCCTGAGCTAATGGTCACTTCATGTGAACAAGTACTGCAGGGCTGTAAATGAAACCTGCCCTCAAAATGTCTTGAGGGAGATAATGGCCAAAATATTTCAAATGGTGACACATACTTTAAGAAAACACTTTGAAGAAATAAGCTCTAATCACAGCTGGAAAAATAAAAAGGATATATCTTAAAGCTCAATTTCAACGCATTATGAGACACATGCAAATTCAACCACAAAGAGGTATCAGCTCACACCACTCAGAATAATCATCAGCAAAAACTACAAAGAATAAATCCTGAAGGTGCTGGGAAGAAATACATGCCCTCCACTTTAAGTGGGACGTAACCTAGAAAGAGCCACTAAGGAGAACAGAACAGAGGTGCCTTTTAAAGGTAAACACTGAGCTACCATATGATCCAGCAGACGTATTCCCGGACCTATAAACTAAGAAGACAGAATTGGAAGGAAACAGCCACGCAAATCTGCATTGCATACTATTACAATAGCCAAGATATGGAAGTAACCAAAAAGCCGATCGACAGATGGGTGGACCAAGAAGAACTGCTACCTGTACAGATGGACTATGAGCTAGTGAAAAAATGAAACAATGCCATTTGCAGCACCATAGATGAGTCTAGAAGTAATCACGCAACTTGGAGTAAGTGAGAAAGCGAAAGACACATATCCTATCATATCACATATAGGGGTTACCTAAAAAATGATATAAACAAAGATATTTCCACAGACAAACACTATCATAGATTCATTAAAAAAATTATGGTTCACCAAATGGAAAGGTGTGAGGATTGGATACATTACCATATTGAGGTTAACAGAGAGATACAAACACATGTGAAATATATAATCACCAAAGACCTACCCAATACCAAGGGAAGACTACTCAACATTGTGTCATAACCTACATGGGAAAAGGATCCGAAGAAGAATAGATATATGTATATGTGTGAAAGAACCACATCTTGCACACCTAGAACAAACAAAACATTGTAATCAAGTTTGCTGTGATAAAAATTAAAATTAAGGTAAAAATACCAACAAGAAGTAATGAGACATAAACTTAAAGGGCTTTTTGCTCGCACATTCCATTCTAATTTACAACCTAGAACACCACTTCCAGTAAGGCTCTGTTGCCCTAGTAACCAGATTTGGTAAAGGAGAAATGCTGCCGCCTTGTGGCCGATTCCCGCAAGAGCAGCTATTAACCCACAGCTAATGGTCACTTACCATTCACAAGGACTCAGGGCTGTAAAGGACACCTGCCCTCAAAATTGTGCTGATGTAGGGAATGGATAAAAGAATTCAAAACAGGCAAAATGTTCACGAAGGTAGTATGAAGAGGTAAGTTTTACTCACTCTCTTTTTAAAGAAAGGAAAATGGATAAAAGCTCAGCCTCAGGAAGTATTAGACTCATGTAATCTAATCTACAAAAACTTTTCAACTCACACCAGTCGACTGACCATTGACAAAAAGTCTACAAACAATAAATGCTGAAGAGATTTTACAGAACTCTGTACCCTCTAGCTGCTGGGGAGATGTAAGAGGGTTAAACGCTAATAATGAGAACAGAAAGGAGCTGCGTTTAAAAGGAAAAATTGAGGTACCTTTCAATCCAGCAGGCGCACCAATGGGCCTCTCACCTGCGAAGACCAGAATGAAGAAGACCCGGGCTGCAAAAGCTGCACTGCAGCCTTATACATATTAGACAAGGCAGTGAAGCAACCAAAATGTCCATCAACAGATGAAAGGATAAAGAAGAAGTGGTCCATGTACACAATGAATACTAGCCATGCAAAACAATGAAACACTGCTCTTTGAGGCACCATAGATGATCTTGGAGATAATCACAGAACATGAGGTAAGTCGGAAAGCAAAAGTCCTATATCCTACGATATCACTTATAGGCGTTATCTAATAACTGACACAAATGAAAATATTTCCACAGAGAAAGTCAATCACAGACTTATTAAAGAAAAACTATGCTTATCTAAAAGGAAAGGTGGGGGGAATGGATAAATGAAGATTACCGTTACCATATGTATACAAATACATATTATATACATATATCAAAAAGACCGACCATATAGCAAGGAAGAATTACGGAACACTCTGTAATAATTTACACGGGAAGAGGACCTCTAAATAAATAGTTATATAGAATATGTAGATGAACCAGAGTATGTATACCTTTGACGAGCAACATTCTAACCATAACCCCAATTGAAAAAATTAAAACAACGAACTAGGAGTAATGAGACATAAACTTATGGGGGGTTTTCCTGGCACATTCCATCCAAATTTAAAACCTAGGCAAACAACTTCCAGAATGGCTCTGCTGCCCTAGTACCCAGATTTGGGAATGGAGAAATGCTGCATCCTTGTGGCCGTTTCCCACAACAGCAGCTTAAAACCCACTGCAAAAGGTCACTAAATATTCACCCATTGCAGGTCTGTAAATGACACCGGCCCTCCAAAAAATACTGAGGTGGAAAAACGACCAAAAAATTCCAGAGTGCAACCTTCCAAAAAGAAAATTTGAAGAGGTATATTATACTCACACTTTTTTCCTTTTTTCTTTTAACAGAAAAGAAAAAGGCGTGGAAAAATGATGAATTGTAGGAATTTTTACAGACATGTAAACCCAAATTACAAAAAACTATCAGCTCACACCAGTCAGAACGGCCCTCAACAAAAATGCTGCAAACAATAAATGCTGATGTGATTGTGGAGAAATGCGTACCCTCGATTCTAAGGGGGATGTGGTAAGAGCCACTAATGAAAGCACAATTGAGGTGCCTTGGAAAGGTAAACGTTGAGCTACCATACCAGTCAATCAATCATACCCACTGCTGGGTCTACCACCTGAGAAAATGAAAATCAAAAATCACAGGCTGGCAAACCTGTACTCCAGCAATATTTACCAAAGGCAACACTTGGAAGCAACGAAAATGTCCATCAACAGAGGAATGCACCAAGAAGAAGTGGTCCATGTACACAATGGAATATTAGCTATGGAAAACATTGAAGCACTGCTCTTTGAGGCACCATAGATGAGCCTGGAGATAATCACAAAACATGAAGTAGGTCGGAAAGCAAAAGACCTATATCCTATATTATCACTTATGGCATTATCTAATAACTGACACAGATGAACATATTTCCAAAGAGAAAGACACTCACAGGCTTAGAAAACAAACTATGCTCATCGAAAAGGAAAGGAGGGGGGAAATTGAGAAATGAAGATTAGTGTTACTATACATATACAAATACATAGTATATACATGTATCAAAAAGACCGAACATATAGCAAGGGAGGTCGACAGAACACTGTAATATTTTACATGGGAAGAGGATCTGTACAGTAATAGACATACATAATGTGTAAATGAACCAGATTGTGTACACCTAGGACAAACAATATTCTAAACTTTACCCAGATTAAAAAAATTTTAAAACCAAGAAGAAGTAATGAGACATAAACTTATGGGGATTTCTCCTGGCAAATTCCATTCTAATTTACAACCTAGGACAATGACTTCCAGAAAGGCTCTGCTGCCCTAGTACCCAGATTGGGGAATGGAGAAATGCTACCTCCTTGTGGCCGTTTCCCACAACAGCAGCTTTGAACCCACTGCAAAAGGTGACTAAATTTTCACCAACTTGCATTTCTGTAAATGGCACCTGCCTTCCAGAAAATTTCTGGGGTCAAAAATCGACCAAAAACTTCAGAAGAGGGCAACCTTCGAAGAAGGCAATTTCAAGAGGTATATTGTACTCACGGTTTTTTCTTTTAAGAGAAAAGAAAAAGGCATAGGAATATGGTTAATTTTAAAAATTTTAATGACATGCATACCCATATTACAAAAACCTATCAGATCACAGCAGTCAGAATGGCCATTAGGAATAATGCTGCAAAAAATAAACGGTGAAGGGAGTGTGGAGAAATGCGTACCCTCGGTTGTAAGGGGGGGCATGTAAAGAGCCACTAATGAAAACACAATGTAGGTGATTTGAAAAGGGAAACATTGAGCTACCAGTCAATCAATCACAACCACTGCTTGGCCTATCACCTGAGAAAATGAGAATCAAAAAGACACAGGCTGGCAAACCTGTACACCAGCAAGATTTACCATAGCCAGCACTTGGAAGCAATGAAAATGTCCATCAACCGAGGAATGCACCAAGAAGAAGTGGTCCATGTACACAATGGAATATTACTCTAATAATAAATATAAATTAAATTTAAAAACAAACAAAAGCAAGGAGACATCAACATTTGTGGGTTTATCTGGGCACATTGCACTCTAATTTATAACCGAAGAACACCACTGGCCGGTAGGTCTGTTTCCCTACTACCAGCATGGGAAACGAAGAAAGGCTGCCACTCTCTGGCCGTTACCTGCAAAAGCAGGTTTAAAGCCTGAGCTAATGGTCACTTCATGTGAACAAGTACTGCAGGGCTGTAAATGAAACCTGCCCTCAAAATGTCTTGAGGGAGATAATGGCCAAAATATTTCAAATGGTGACACATACTTTAAGAAAACACTTTGAAGAAATAAGCTCTAATCACAGCTGGAAAAATAAAAAGGATATATCTTAAAGCTCAATTTCAACGCATTATGAGACACATGCAAATTCAACCACAAAGAGGTATCAGCTCACACCACTCAGAATAATCATCAGCAAAAACTACAAAGAATAAATCCTGAAGGTGCTGGGAAGAAATACATGCCCTCCACTTTAAGTGGGACGTAACCTAGAAAGAGCCACTAAGGAGAACAGAACAGAGGTGCCTTTTAAAGGTAAACACTGAGCTACCATATGATCCAGCAGACGTATTCCCGGACCTATAAACTAAGAAGACAGAATTGGAAGGACACAGCCACGCAAATCTGCATTGCATACTATTACAATAGCCAAGATATGGAAGTAACCAAAAAGCCGATCGACAGATGGGTGGACCAAGAAGAACTGCTACCTGTACAGATGGACTATGAGCTAGTGAAAAAATGAAACAATGCCATTTGCAGCACCATAGATGAGTCTAGAAGTAATCACGCAACTTGGAGTAAGTGAGAAAGCGAAAGACACATATCCTATCATATCACATATAGGGGTTACCTAAAAAATGATATAAACAAAGATATTTCCACAGACAAACACTATCATAGATTCATTAAAAAAATTATGGTTCACCAAATGGAAAGGTGTGAGGATTGGATACATTACCATATTGAGGTTAACAGAGAGATACAAACACATGTGAAATATATAATCACCAAAGACCTACCCAATACCAAGGGAAGACTACTCAATATTGTGTCATAACCTACATGGGAAAAGGATCCGAAGAAGAATAGATATATGTATATGTGTGAAAGAACCACATCTTGCACACCTAGAACAAACAAAACATTGTAATCAAGTTTGCTGTGATAAAAATTAAAATTAAGGTAAAAATACCAACAAGAAGTAATGAGACATAAACTTAAAGGGCTTTTTGCTCGCACATTCCATTCTAATTTACAACCTAGAACACCACTTCCAGTAAGGCTCTGTTGCCCTAGTAACCAGATTTGGTAAAGGAGAAATGCTGCCGCCTTGTGGCCGATTCCCGCAAGAGCAGCTATTAACCCACAGCTAATGGTCACTTACCATTCACAAGGACTCAGGGCTGTAAAGGACACCTGCCCTCAAAATTGTGCTGATGTAGGGAATGGATAAAAGAATTCAAAACAGGCAAAATGTTCACGAAGGTAGTATGAAGAGGTAAGTTTTACTCACTCTCTTTTTAAGGAAAGGAAAATGGATAAAAGCTCAGCCTCAGGAAGTATTAGACTCATGTAATCTAATCTACAAAAACTTTTCAACTCACACCAGTCGACTGACCATTGGCAAAAAGTCTACAAACAATAAATGCTGAAGAGATTTTACAGAACTCTGTACCCTCTAGCTGCTGGGGAGATGTAAGAGGGTTAAACGCTAATAATGAGAACAGAAAGGAGCTGCGTTTAAAAGGAAAAATTGAGGTACCATTCAATCCAGCAGGCGCACCAATGGGCCTCTCACCTGAGAAGACCAGAATGAAGAAGACCCGGGCTGCAAAAGCTGCACTGCAGCCTTATTCATAATAGACAAGGCAGTGAAGCAACCAAAATGTCCATCAACAGATGAAAGGATAAAGAAGAAGTGGTCCATGTACACAATGAATACTAGCCATGCAAAACAATGAAACACTGCTCTTTGAGGCACCATAGATGATCTTGGAGATAATCACAGAACATGAGGTAAGTCGGAAAGCAAAAGTCCTATATCCTACGATATCACTTATAGGCGTTATCTAATAACTGACACAAATGAAAATATTTCCACAGAGAAAGTCAATCACAGACTTATTAAAGAAAAACTATGCTTATCTAAAAGGAAAGGTGGGGGGAATGGATAAATGAAGATTACCGTTACCATATGTATACAAATACATATTATATACATATATCAAAAAGACCGACCATATAGCAAGGAAGAATTACGGAACACTCTGTAATAATTTACACGGGAAGAGGACCTCTAAATAAATAGTTATATAGAATATGTAGATGAACCAGAGTATGTATACCTTTGACGAGCAACATTCTAACCATAACCCCAATTGAAAAAATTAAAACAACGAACTAGGAGTAATGAGACATAAACTTATGGGGGGTTTTCCTGGCACATTCCATCCAAATTTAAAACCTAGGCAAACAACTTCCAGAATGGCTCTGCTGCCCTAGTACCCAGATTTGGGAATGGAGAAATGCTGCATCCTTGTGGCCGTTTCCCACAACAGCAGCTTAAAACCCACTGCAAAAGGTCACTAAATATTCACCCATTGCAGGTCTGTAAATGACACCGGCCCTCCAAAAAATACTGAGGTGGAAAAACGACCAAAAAATTCCAGAGTGCAACCTTCCAAAAAGAAAATTTGAAGAGGTATATTATACTCACACTTTTTTCCTTTTTTCTTTTAACAGAAAAGAAAAAGGCGTGGAAAAATGATGAATTGTAGGAATTTTTACAGACATGTAAACCCAAATTACAAAAAACTATCAGCTCACACCAGTCAGAACGGCCCTCAACAAAAATGCTGCAAACAATAAATGCTGATGTGATTGTGGAGAAATGCGTACCCTCGATTCTAAGGGGGATGTGGTAAGAGCCACTAATGAAAGCACAATTGAGGTGCCTTGGAAAGGTAAACGTTGAGCTACCATACCAGTCAATCAATCATACCCACTGCTGGGTCTACCACCTGAGAAAATGAAAATCAAAAATCACAGGCTGGCAAACCTGTACTCCAGCAATATTTACCAAAGGCAACACTTGGAAGCAACGAAAATGTCCATCAACAGAGGAATGCACCAAGAAGAAGTGGTCCATGTACACAATGGAATATTAGCTATGGAAAACATTGAAGCACTGCTCTTTGAGGCACCATAGATGAGCCTGGAGATAATCACAAAACATGAAGTAGGTCGGAAAGCAAAAGACCTATATCCTATATTATCACTTATGGCATTATCTAATAACTGACACAGATGAACATATTTCCAAAGAGAAAGACACTCACAGGCTTAGAAAACAAACTATGCTCATCGAAAAGGAAAGGAGGGGGGAAATTGAGAAATGAAGATTAGTGTTACTATACATATACAAATACATAGTATATACATGTATCAAAAAGACCGAACATATAGCAAGGGAGGTCGACAGAACACTGTAATATTTTACATGGGAAGAGGATCTGTACAGTAATAGACATACATAATGTGTAAATGAACCAGATTGTGTACACCTAGGACAAACAATATTCTAAACTTTACCCAGATTAAAAAAATTTTAAAACCAAGAAGTAATGAGACATAAACTTATGGGGATTTCTCCTGGCAAATTCCATTCTAATTTACAACCTAGGACAATGACTTCCAGAAAGGCTCTGCTGCCCTAGTACCCAGATTGGGGAATGGAGAAATGCTACCTCCTTGTGGCCGTTTCCCACAACAGCAGCTTTGAACCCACTGCAAAAGGTGACTAAATTTTCACCAACTTGCATTTCTGTAAATGGCACCTGCCTTCCAGAAAATTTCTGGGGTCAAAAATCGACCAAAAACTTCAGAAGAGGGCAACCTTCGAAGAAGGCAATTTCAAGAGGTATATTGTACTCACGGTTTTTTCTTTTAAGAGAAAAGAAAAAGGCATAGGAATATGGTTAATTTTAAAAATTTTAATGACATGCATACCCATATTACAAAAACCTATCAGATCACAGCAGTCAGAATGGCCATTAGGAATAATGCTGCAAAAAATAAACGGTGAAGGGAGTGTGGAGAAATGCGTACCCTCGGTTGTAAGGGGGGGCATGTAAAGAGCCACTAATGAAAACACAATGTAGGTGATTTGAAAAGGGAAACATTGAGCTACCAGTCAATCAATCACAACCACTGCTTGGCCTATCACCTGAGAAAATGAGAATCAAAAAGACACAGGCTGGCAAACCTGTACACCAGCAAGATTTACCATAGCCAGCACTTGGAAGCAATGAAAATGTCCATCAACCGAGGAATGCACCAAGAAGAAGTGGTCCATGTACACAATGGAATATTACTCTAATAATAAATATAAATTAAATTTAAAAACAAACAAAAGCAAGGAGACATCAACATTTGTGGGTTTATCTGGGCACATTGCACTCTAATTTATAACCGAAGAACACCACTGGCCGGTAGGTCTGTTTCCCTACTACCGGCATGGGAAACGAAGAAAGGCTGCCACTCTCTGGCCGTTACCTGCAAAAGCAGGTTTAAAGCCTGAGCTAATGGTCACTTCATGTGAACAAGTACTGCAGGGCTGTAAATGAAACCTGCCCTCAAAATGTCTTGAGGGAGATAATGGCCAAAATATTTCAAATGGTGACACATACTTTAAGAAAACACTTTGAAGAAATAAGCTCTAATCACAGCTGGAAAAATAAAAAGGATATATCTTAAAGCTCAATTTCAACGCATTATGAGACACATGCAAATTCAACCACAAAGAGGTATCAGCTCACACCACTCAGAATAATCATCAGCAAAAACTACAAAGAATAAATCCTGAAGGTGCTGGGAAGAAATACATGCCCTCCACTTTAAGTGGGACGTAACCTAGAAAGAGCCACTAAGGAGAACAGAACAGAGGTGCCTTTTAAAGGTAAACACTGAGCTACCATATGATCCAGCAGACGTATTCCCGGACCTATAAACTAAGAAGACAGAATTGGAAGACACAGCCACGCAAATCTGCATTGCATACTATTACAATAGCCAAGATATGGAAGTAACCAAAAAGCCGATCGACAGATGGGTGGACCAAGAAGAACTGCTACCTGTACAGATGGACTATGAGCTAGTGAAAAAATGAAACAATGCCATTTGCAGCACCATAGATGAGTCTAGAAGTAATCACGCAACTTGGAGTAAGTGAGAAAGCGAAAGACACATATCCTATCATATCACATATAGGGGTTACCTAAAAAATGATATAAACAAAGATATTTCCACAGACAAACACTATCATAGATTCATTAAAAAAATTATGGTTCACCAAATGGAAAGGTGTGAGGATTGGATACATTACCATATTGAGGTTAACAGAGAGATACAAACACATGTGAAATATATAATCACCAAAGACCTACCCAATACCAAGGGAAGACTACTCAACATTGTGTCATAACCTACATGGGAAAAGGATCCGAAGAAGAATAGATATATGTATATGTGTGAAAGAACCACATCTTGCACACCTAGAACAAACAAAACATTGTAATCAAGTTTGCTGTGATAAAAATTAAAATTAAGGTAAAAATACCAACAAGAAGTAATGAGACATAAACTTAAAGGGCTTTTTGCTCGCACATTCCATTCTAATTTACAACCTAGAACACCACTTCCAGTAAGGCTCTGTTGCCCTAGTAACCAGATTTGGTAAAGGAGAAATGCTGCCGCCTTGTGGCCGATTCCCGCAAGAGCAGCTATTAACCCACAGCTAATGGTCACTTACCATTCACAAGGACTCAGGGCTGTAAAGGACACCTGCCCTCAAAATTGTGCTGATGTAGGGAATGGATAAAAGAATTCAAAACAGGCAAAATGTTCACGAAGGTAGTATGAAGAGGTAAGTTTTACTCACTCTCTTTTTAAAGAAAGGAAAATGGATAAAAGCTCAGCCTCAGGAAGTATTAGACTCATGTAATCTAATCTACAAAAACTTTTCAACTCACACCAGTCGACTGACCATTGGCAAAAAGTCTACAAACAATAAATGCTGAAGAGATTTTACAGAACTCTGTACCCTCTAGCTGCTGGGGAGATGTAAGAGGGTTAAACGCTAATAATGAGAACAGAAAGGAGCTGCGTTTAAAAGGAAAAATTGAGGTACCTTTCAATCCAGCAGGCGCACCAATGGGCCTCTCACCTGCGAAGACCAGAATGAAGAAGACCCGGGCTGCAAAAGCTGCACTGCAGCCTTATTCATAATAGACAAGGCAGTGAAGCAACCAAAATGTCCATCAACAGATGAAAGGATAAAGAAGAAGTGGTCCATGTACACAATGAATACTAGCCATGCAAAACAATGAAACACTGCTCTTTGAGGCACCATAGATGATCTTGGAGATAATCACAGAACATGAGGTAAGTCGGAAAGCAAAAGTCCTATATCCTACGATATCACTTATAGGCGTTATCTAATAACTGACACAAATGAAAATATTTCCACAGAGAAAGTCAATCACAGACTTATTAAAGAAAAACTATGCTTATCTAAAAGGAAAGGTGGGGGGAATGGATAAATGAAGATTACCGTTACCATATGTATACAAATACATATTATATACATATATCAAAAAGACCGACCATATAGCAAGGAAGAATTACGGAACACTCTGTAATAATTTACACGGGAAGAGGACCTCTAAATAAATAGTTATATAGAATATGTAGATGAACCAGAGTATGTATACCTTTGACGAGCAACATTCTAACCATAACCCCAATTGAAAAAATTAAAACAACGAACTAGGAGTAATGAGACATAAACTTATGGGGGGTTTTCCTGGCACATTCCATCCAAATTTAAAACCTAGGCAAACAACTTCCAGAATGGCTCTGCTGCCCTAGTACCCAGATTTGGGAATGGAGAAATGCTGCATCCTTGTGGCCGTTTCCCACAACAGCAGCTTAAAACCCACTGCAAAAGGTCACTAAATATTCACCCATTGCAGGTCTGTAAATGACACCGGCCCTCCAAAAAATACTGAGGTGGAAAATCGACCAAAAAATTCCAGAGTGCAACCTTCCAAAAAGAAAATTTGAAGAGGTATATTATACTCACACTTTTTTTCCTTTTTTCTTTTAACAGAAAAGAAAAAGGCGTGGAAAAATGATGAATTGTAGGAATTTTTACAGACATGTAAACCCAAATTACAAAAAACTATCAGCTCACACCAGTCAGAACGGCCCTCAACAAAAATGCTGCAAACAATAAATGCTGATGTGATTGTGGAGAAATGCGTACCCTCGATTCTAAGGGGGATGTGGTAAGAGCCACTAATGAAAGCACAATTGAGGTGCCTTGGAAAGGTAAACGTTGAGCTACCATACCAGTCAATCAATCATACCCACTGCTGGGTCTACCACCTGAGAAAATGAAAATCAAAAATCACAGGCTGGCAAACCTGTACTCCAGCAATATTTACCAAAGGCAACACTTGGAAGCAACGAAAATGTCCATCAACAGAGGAATGCACCAAGAAGAAGTGGTCCATGTACACAATGGAATATTAGCTATGGAAAACATTGAAGCACTGCTCTTTGAGGCACCATAGATGAGCCTGGAGATAATCACAAAACATGAAGTAGGTCGGAAAGCAAAAGACCTATATCCTATATTATCACTTATGGCATTATCTAATAACTGACACAGATGAACATATTTCCAAAGAGAAAGACACTCACAGGCTTAGAAAACAAACTATGCTCATCGAAAAGGAAAGGAGGGGGGAAATTGAGAAATGAAGATTAGTGTTACTATACATATACAAATACATAGTATATACATGTATCAAAAAGACCGAACATATAGCAAGGGAGGTCGACAGAACACTGTAATATTTTACATGGGAAGAGGATCTGTACAGTAATAGACATACATAATGTGTAAATGAACCAGATTGTGTACACCTAGGACAAACAATATTCTAAACTTTACCCAGATTAAAAAAATTTTAAAACCAAGAAGAAGTAATGAGACATAAACTTATGGGGATTTCTCCTGGCAAATTCCATTCTAATTTACAACCTAGGACAATGACTTCCAGAAAGGCTCTGCTGCCCTACTACCCAGATTGGGGAATGGAGAAATGCTACCTCCTTGTGGCCGTTTCCCACAACAGCAGCTTTGAACCCACTGCAAAAGGTGACTAAATTTTCAACAACTTGCATTTCTGTAAATGGCACCTGCCTTCCAGAAAATTTCTGGGGTCAAAAATCGACCAAAAAGTTCAGAAGAGGGCAACCTTCGAAGAAGACAATTTCAAGAGGTATATTGTACTCATGGTTTTTTCTTTTAAGAGAAAAGAAAAAGGCATAGGAATATGGTTAATTTTAAAAATTTTAATGACATGCATACCCATATTACAAAAACCTATCAGATCACAGCAGTCAGAATGGCCATTAGGAATAATGCTGCAAAAAATAAACGGTGAAGGGAGTGTGGAGAAATGCGTACACTCGGTTGTAAGGGGGGGCATGTAAAGAGCCACTAATGAAAACACAATGTAGGTGATTTGAAAAGGGAAACATTGAGCTACCAGTCAATCAATCACAACCACTGCTTGGCCTATCACCTGAGAAAATGAGAATCAAAAAGACACAGGCTGGCAAACCTGTACACCAGCAAGATTTACCATAGCCAGCACTTGGAAGCAATGAAAATGTCCATCAACCGAGGAATGCACCAAGAAGAAGTGGTCCATGTACACAATGGAATATTACTCTAATAATAAATATAAATTAAATTTAAAAACAAACAAAAGCAAGGAGACATCAACATTTGTGGGTTTATCTGGGCGCACTGCACTCTAATTTATAACCGAAGAACACCACTGGCCGGTAGGTCTGTTTCCCTACTACCAGCATGGGAAACGAAGAAAGGCTGCCACTCTCTGGCCGTTACCTGCAAAAGCAGGTTTAAAGCCTGAGCTAATGGTCACTTCATGTGAACAAGTACTGCAGGGCTGTAAATGAAACCTGCCTTCAAAATGTCTTGAGGGAGATAATGGCCAAAATATTTCAAATGGTGACACATACTTTAAGAAAACACTTTGAAGAAATAAGCTCTAATCACAGCTGGAAAAATAAAAAGGATATATCTTAAAGCTCAATTTCAACGCATTATGAGACACATGCAAGTTCAACCACAAAGAGGTATCAGCTCACACCACTCAGAATAATCATCAGCAAAAACTACAAAGAATAAATCCTGAAGGTGCTGGGAAGAAATACATGCCCTCCACTTTAAGTGGGACGTAACCTAGAAAGAGCCACTAAGGAGAACAGAACAGAGGTGCCTTTTAAAGGTAAACACTGAGCTACCATATGATCCAGCAGACGTATTCCCGGACCTATAAACTAAGAAGACAGAATTGGAAGGACACAGCCACGCAAATCTGCATTGCATACTATTACAATAGCCAAGATATGGAAGTAACCAAAAAGCCGATCGACAGATGGGTGGACCAAGAAGAACTGCTACCTGTACAGATGGACTATGAGCTAGTGAAAAAATGAAACAATGCCATTTGCAGCACCATAGATGAGTCTAGAAGTAATCACGCAACTTGGAGTAAGTGAGAAAGCGAAAGACACATATCCTATCATATCACATATAGGGGTTACCTAAAAAATGATATATACAAAGATATTTCCACAGACAAACACTATCATAGATTCATTAAAAAAATTATGGTTCACCAAATGGAAAGGTGTGAGGATTGGATACATTACCATATTGAGGTTAACAGAGAGATACAAACACATGTGAAATATATAATCACCAAAGACCTACCCAATACCAAGGGAAGACTACTCAACATTGTGTCATAACCTACATGGGAAAAGGATCCGAAGAAGAATAGATATATGTATATGTGTGAAAGAACCAGATCTTGCACACCTAGAACAAACAAAACATTGTAATCAAGTTTGCTGTGATAAAAATTAAAATTAAGGTAAAAATACCAACAAGAAGTAATGAGACATAAACTTAAAGGGCTTTTTGCTCGCACATTCCATTCTAATTTACAACCTAGAACACCACTTCCAGTAAGGCTCTGTTGCCCTAGTAACCAGATTTGGTAAAGGAGAAATGCTGCCGCCTTGTGGCCGATTCCCGCAAGAGCAGCTATTAACCCACAGCTAATGGTCACTTACCATTCACAAGGACTCAGGGCTGTAAAGGACACCTGCCCTCAAAATTGTGCTGATGTAGGGAATGGATAAAAGAATTCAAAACAGGCAAAATGTTCACGAAGGTAGTATGAAGAGGTAAGTTTTACTCACTCTCTTTTTAAAGAAAGGAAAATGGATAAAAGCTCAGCCTCAGGAAGTATTAGACTCATGTAATCTAATCTACAAAAACTTTTCAACTCACACCAGTCGACTGACCATTGGCAAAAAGTCTACAAACAATAAATGCTGAAGAGGTTTTACAGAACTCTGTACCCTCTAGCTGCTGGGGAGATGTAAGAGGGTCAAACGCTAATAATGAGAACAGAAAGGAGCTGCGTTTAAAAGGAAAAATTGAGGCACCATTCAATCCAGCAGGCGCACCAATGGGCCTCTCACCTGAGAAGACCAGAATGAAGAAGACCCGGGCTGCAAAAGCTGCACTGCAGCCTTATTCATAATAGACAAGGCAGTGAAGCAACCAAAATGTCCATCAACAGATGAAAGGATAAAGAAGAAGTGGTCCATGTACACAATGAATACTAGCCATGCAAAACAATGAAACACTGCTCTTTGAGGCACCATAGATGATCTTGGAGATAATCACAGAACATGAGGTAAGTCGGAAAGCAAAAGTCCTATATCCTACGATATCACTTATAGGCGTTATCTAATAACTGACACAAATGAAAATATTTCCACAGAGAAAGTCAATCACAGACTTATTAAAGAAAAACTATGCTTATCTAAAAGGAAAGGTGGGGGGAATGGATAAATGAAGATTACCGTTACCATATGTATACAAATACATATTATATACATATATCAAAAAGACCGACCATATAGCAAGGAAGAATTACGGAACACTCTGTAATAATTTACACGGGAAGAGGACCTCTAAATAAATAGTTATATAGAATATGTAGATGAACCAGAGTATGTATACCTTTGACGAGCAACATTCTAACCATAACCCCAATTGAAAAAATTAAAACAACGAACTAGGAGTAATGAGACATAAACTTATGGGGGGTTTTCCTGGCACATTCCATCCAAATTTAAAACCTAGGCAAACAACTTCCAGAATGGCTCTGCTGCCCTAGTACCCAGATTTGGGAATGGAGAAATGCTGCATCCTTGTGGCCGTTTCCCACAACAGCAGCTTAAAACCCACTGCAAAAGGTCACTAAATATTCACCCATTGCAGGTCTGTAAATGACACCGGCCCTCCAAAAAATACTGAGGTGGAAAATCGACCAAAAAATTCCAGAGTGCAACCTTCCAAAAAGAAAATTTGAAGAGGTATATTATACTCACACTTTTTTTCCTTTTTTCTTTTAACAGAAAAGAAAAAGGCGTGGAAAAATGATGAATTGTAGGAATTTTTACAGACATGTAAACCCAAATTACAAAAAACTATCAGCTCACACCAGTCAGAACGGCCCTCAACAAAAATGCTGCAAACAATAAATGCTGATGTGATTGTGGAGAAATGCGTACCCTCGATTCTAAGGGGGATGTGGTAAGAGCCACTAATGAAAGCACAATTGAGGTGCCTTGGAAAGGTAAACGTTGAGCTACCATACCAGTCAATCAATCATACCCACTGCTGGGTCTACCACCTGAGAAAATGAAAATCAAAAATCACAGGCTGGCAAACCTGTACTCCAGCAATATTTACCAAAGGCAACACTTGGAAGCAACGAAAATGTCCATCAACAGAGGAATGCACCAAGAAGAAGTGGTCCATGTACACAATGGAATATTAGCTATGGAAAACATTGAAGCACTGCTCTTTGAGGCACCGTAGATGAGCCTGGAGATAATCACAAAACATGAAGTAGGTGGGAAAGCAAAAGACCTATATCCTATATTATCACTTATGGCATTATCTAATAACTGACACAGATGAACATATTTCCAAAGAGAAAGACACTCACAGGCTTAGAAAACAAACTATGCTCATCGAAAAGGAAAGGAGGGGGGAAATTGAGAAATGAAGATTAGTGTTACTATACATATACAAATACATAGTATATACATGTATCAAAAAGACCGAACATATAGCAAGGGAGGTCGACAGAACACTGTAATATTTTACATGGGAAGAGGATCTGTACAGTAATAGACATACATAATGTGTAAATGAACCAGATTGTGTACACCTAGGACAAACAATATTCTAAACTTTACCCAGATTAAAAAAATTTTAAAACCAAGAAGAAGTAATGAGACATAAACTTATGGGGATTTCTCCTGGCAAATTCCATTCTAATTTACAACCTAGGACAATGACTTCCAGAAAGGCTCTGCTGCCCTACTACCCAGATTGGGGAATGGAGAAATGCTACCTCCTTGTGGCCGTTTCCCACAACAGCAGCTTTGAACCCACTGCAAAAGGTGACTAAATTTTCACCAACTTGCATTTCTGTAAATGGCACCTGCCTTCCAGAAAATTTCTGGGGTCAAAAATCGACCAAAAACTTCAGAAGAGGGCAACCTTCAAAGAAGGCAATTTCAAGAGGTATATTGTACTCACGGTTTTTTCTTTTAAGAGAAAAGAAAAAGGCATAGGAATATGGTTAATTTTAAAAATTTTAATGACATGCATACCCATATTACAAAAACCTATCAGATCACAGCAGTCAGAATGGCCATTAGGAATAATGCTGCAAAAAATAAACGGTGAAGGGAGTGTGGAGAAATGCGTACCCTCGGTTGTAAGGGGGGGCATGTAAAGAGCCACTAATGAAAACACAATGTAGGTGATTTGAAAAGGGAAACATTGAGCTACCAGTCAATCAATCACAACCACTGCTTGGCCTATCACCTGAGAAAATGAGAATCAAAAAGACACAGGCTGGCAAACCTGTACACCAGCAAGATTTACCATAGCCAGCACTTGGAAGCAATGAAAATGTCCATCAACCGAGGAATGCACCAAGAAGAAGTGGTCCATGTACACAATGGAATATTACTCTAATAATAAATATAAATTAAATTTAAAAACAAACAAAAGCAAGGAGACATCAACATTTGTGGGTTTATCTGGGCGCATTGCACTCTAATTTATAACCGAAGAACACCACTGGCCGGTAGGTCTGTTTCCCTACTACCAGCATGGGAAACGAAGAAAGGCTGCCACTCTCTGGCCGTTACCTGCAAAAGCAGGTTTAAAGCCTGAGCTAATGGTCACTTCATGTGAACAAGTACTGCAGGGCTGTAAATGAAACCTGCCCTCAAAATGTCTTGAGGGAGATAATGGCCAAAATATTTCAAATGGTGACACATACTTTAAGAAAACACTTTGAAGAAATAAGCTCTAATCACAGCTGGAAAAATAAAAAGGATATATCTTAAAGCTCAATTTCAACGCATTATGAGACACATGCAAATTCAACCACAAAGAGGTATCAGCTCACACCACTCAGAATAATCATCAGCAAAAACTACAAAGAATAAATCCTGAAGGTGCTGGGAAGAAATACATGCCCTCCACTTTAAGTGGGACGTAACCTAGAAAGAGCCACTAAGGAGAACAGAACAGAGGTGCCTTTTAAAGGTAAACACTGAGCTACCATATGATCCAGCAGACGTATTCCCGGACCTATAAACTAAGAAGACAGAATTGGAAGGACACAGCCACGCAAATCTGCATTGCATACTATTACAATAGCCAAGATATGGAAGTAACCAAAAAGCCGATCGACAGATGGGTGGACCAAGAAGAACTGCTACCTGTACAGATGGACTATGAGCTAGTGAAAAAATGAAACAATGCCATTTGCAGCACCATAGATGAGTCTAGAAGTAATCACGCAACTTGGAGTAAGTGAGAAAGCGAAAGACACATATCCTATCATATCACATATAGGGGTTACCTAAAAAATGATATAAACAAAGATATTTCCACAGACAAACACTATCATAGATTCATTAAAAAAATTATGGTTCACCAAATGGAAAGGTGTGAGGATTGGATACATTACCATATTGAGGTTAACAGAGAGATACAAACACATGTGAAATATATAATCACCAAAGACCTACCCAATACCAAGGGAAGACTACTCAACATTGTGTCATAACCTACATGGGAAAAGGATCCGAAGAAGAATAGATATATGTATATGTGTGAAAGAACCACATCTTGCACACCTAGAACAAACAAAACATTGTAATCAAGTTTGCTGTGATAAAAATTAAAATTAAGGTAAAAATACCAACAAGAAGTAATGAGACATAAACTTAAAGGGCTTTTTGCTCGCACATTCCATTCTAATTTACAACCTAGAACACCACTTCCAGTAAGGCTCTGTTGCCCTAGTAACCAGATTTGGTAAAGGAGAAATGCTGCCGCCTTGTGGCCGATTCCCGCAAGAGCAGCTATTAACCCACAGCTAATGGTCACTTACCATTCACAAGGACTCAGGGCTGTAAAGGACACCTGCCCTCAAAATTGTGCTGATGTAGGGAATGGATAAAAGAATTCAAAACAGGCAAAATGTTCACGAAGGTAGTATGAAGAGGTAAGTTTTACTCACTCTCTTTTTAAAGAAAGGAAAATGGATAAAAGCTCAGCCTCAGGAAGTATTAGACTCATGTAATCTAATCTACAAAAACTTTTCAACTCACACCAGTCGACTGACCATTGACAAAAAGTCTACAAACAATAAATGCTGAAGAGATTTTACAGAACTCTGTACCCTCTAGCTGCTGGGGAGATGTAAGAGGGTTAAACGCTAATAATGAGAACAGAAAGGAGCTGCATTTAAAAGGAAAAATTGAGGTACCTTTCAATCCAGCAGGCGCACCAATGGGCCTCTCACCTGAGAAGACCAGAATGAAGAAGACCCGGGCTGCAAAAGCTGCACTGCAGCCTTATTCATAATAGACAAGGCAGTGAAGCAACCAAAATGTCCATCAACAGATGAAAGGATAAAGAAGAAGTGGTCCATGTACACAATGAATACTAGCCATGCAAAACAATGAAACACTGCTCTTTGAGGCACCATAGATGATCTTGGAGATAATCACAGAACATGAGGTAAGTCGGAAAGCAAAAGTCCTATATCCTACGATATCACTTATAGGCGTTATCTAATAACTGACACAAATGAAAATATTTCCACAGAGAAAGTCAATCACAGACTTATTAAAGAAAAACTATGCTTATCTAAAAGGAAAGGTGGGGGGAATGGATAAATGAAGATTACCGTTACCATATGTATACAAATACATATTATATACATATATCAAAAAGACCGACCATATAGCAAGGAAGAATTACGGAACACTCTGTAATAATTTACACGGGAAGAGGACCTCTAAATAAATAGTTATATAGAATATGTAGATGAACCAGAGTATGTATACCTTTGACGAGCAACATTCTAACCATAACCCCAATTGAAAAAATTAAAACAACGAACTAGGAGTAATGAGACATAAACTTATGGGGGGTTTTCCTGGCACATTCCATCCAAATTTAAAACCTAGGCAAACAACTTCCAGAATGGCTCTGCTGCCCTAGTACCCAGATTTGGGAATGGAGAAATGCTGCATCCTTGTGGCCGTTTCCCACAACAGCAGCTTAAAACCCACTGCAAAAGGTCACTAAATATTCACCCATTGCAGGTCTGTAAATGACACCGGCCCTCCAAAAAATACTGAGGTGGAAAATCGACCAAAAAATTCCAGAGTGCAACCTTCCAAAAAGAAAATTTGAAGAGGTATATTATACTCACACTTCTTTCCTTTTTTCTTTTAACAGAAAAGAAAAAGGCGTGGAAAAATGATGAATTGTAGGAATTTTTACAGACAGGTAAACCCAAATTACAAAAAACTATCAGCTCACACCAGTCAGAACGGCCCTCAACAAAAATGCTGCAAACAATAAATGCTGATGTGATTGTGGAGAAATGCGTACCCTCGATTCTAAGGGGGATGTGGTAAGAGCCACTAATGAAAGCACAATTGAGGTGCCTTGGAAAGGTAAACGTTGAGCTACCATACCAGTCAATCAATCATACCCACTGCTGGGTCTACCACCTGAGAAAATGAAAATCAAAAATCACAGGCTGGCAAACCTGTACTCCAGCAATATTTACCAAAGGCAACACTTGGAAGCAACGAAAATGTCCATCAACAGAGGAATGCACCAAGAAGAAGTGGTCCATGTACACAATGGAATATTAGCTATGGAAAACATTGAAGCACTGCTCTTTGAGGCACCATAGATGAGCCTGGAGATAATCACAAAACATGAAGTAGGTCGGAAAGCAAAAGACCTATATCCTATATTATCACTTATGGCATTATCTAATAACTGACACAGATGAACATATTTCCAAAGAGAAAGACACTCACAGGCTTAGAAAACAAACTATGCTCATCGAAAAGGAAAGGAGGGGGGAAATTGAGAAATGAAGATTAGTGTTACTATACATATACAAATACATAGTATATACATGTATCAAAAAGACCGAACATATAGCAAGGGAGGTCGACAGAACACTGTAATATTTTACATGGGAAGAGGATCTGTACAGTAATAGACATACATAATGTGTAAATGAACCAGATTGTGTACACCTAGGACAAACAATATTCTAAACTTTACCCAGATTAAAAAAATTTTAAAACCAAGAAGAAGTAATGAGACATAAACTTATGGGGATTTCTCCTGGCAAATTCCATTCTAATTTACAACCTAGGACAATGACTTCCAGAAAGGCTCTGCTGCCCTACTACCCAGATTGGGGAATGGAGAAATGCTACCTCCTTGTGGCCGTTTCCCACAACAGCAGCTTTGAACCCACTGCAAAAGGTGACTAAATTTTCACCAACTTGCATTTCTGTAAATGGCACCTGCCTTCCAGAAAATTTCTGGGGTCAAAAATCGACCAAAAACTTCAGAAGAGGGCAACCTTCGAAGAAGACAATTTCAAGAGGTATACTGTACTCACGGTTTTTTCTTTTAAGAGAAAAGAAAAAGGCATAGGAATATGGTTAATTTTAAAAATTTTAATGACATGCATACCCATATTACAAAAACCTATCAGATCACAGCAGTCAGAATGGCCATTAGGAATAATGCTGCAAAAAATAAACGGTGAAGGGAGTGTGGAGAAATGCGTACCCTCGGTTGTAAGGGGGGGCATGTAAAGAGCCACTAATGAAAACACAATGTAGGTGATTTGAAAAGGGAAACATTGAGCTACCAGTCAATCAATCACAACCACTGCTTGGCCTATCACCTGAGAAAATGAGAATCAAAAAGACACAGGCTGGCAAACCTGTACACCAGCAAGATTTACCATAGCCAGCACTTGGAAGCAATGAAAATGTCCATCAACCGAGGAATGCACCAAGAAGAAGTGGTCCATGTACACAATGGAATATTACTCTAATAATAAATATAAATTAAATTTAAAAACAAACAAAAGCAAGGAGACATCAACATTTGTGGGTTTATCTGGGCGCATTGCACTCTAATTTATAACCGAAGAACACCACTGGCCGGTAGGTCTGTTTCCCTACTACCAGCATGGGAAACGAAGAAAGGCTGCCACTCTCTGGCCGTTACCTGCAAAAGCAGGTTTAAAGCCTGAGCTAATGGTCACTTCATGTGAACAAGTACTGCAGGGCTGTAAATGAAACCTGCCCTCAAAATGTCTTGAGGGAGATAATGGCCAAAATATTTCAAATGGTGACACATACTTTAAGAAAACACTTTGAAGAAATAAGCTCTAATCACAGCTGGAAAAATAAAAAGGATATATCTTAAAGCTCAATTTCAACGCATTATGAGACACATGCAAATTCAACCACAAAGAGGTATCAGCTCACACCACTCAGAATAATCATCAGCAAAAACTACAAAGAATAAATCCTGAAGGTGCTGGGAAGAAATACATGCCCTCCACTTTAAGTGGGACGTAACCTAGAAAGAGCCACTAAGGAGAACAGAACAGAGGTGCCTTTTAAAGGTAAACACTGAGCTACCATATGATCCAGCAGACGTATTCCCGGACCTATAAACTAAGAAGACAGAATTGGAAGGACACAGCCACGCAAATCTGCATTGCATACTATTACAATAGCCAAGATATGGAAGTAACCAAAAAGCCGATCGACAGATGGGTGGACCAAGAAGAACTGCTACCTGTACAGATGGACTATGAGCTAGTGAAAAAATGAAACAATGCCATTTGCAGCACCATAGATGAGTCTAGAAGTAATCACGCAACTTGGAGTAAGTGAGAAAGCGAAAGACACATATCCTATCATATCACATATAGGGGTTACCTAAAAAATGATATAAACAAAGATATTTCCACAGACAAACACTATCATAGATTCATTAAAAAAATTATGGTTCACCAAATGGAAAGGTGTGAGGATTGGATACATTACCATATTGAGGTTAACAGAGAGATACAAACACATGTGAAATATATAATCACCAAAGACCTACCCAATACCAAGGGAAGACTACTCAACATTGTGTCATAACCTACATGGGAAAAGGATCCGAAGAAGAATAGATATATGTATATGTGTGAAAGAACCACATCTTGCACACCTAGAACAAACAAAACATTGTAATCAAGTTTGCTGTGATAAAAATTAAAATTAAGGTAAAAATACCAACAAGAAGTAATGAGACATAAACTTAAAGGGCTTTTTGCTCGCACATTCCATTCTAATTTACAACCTAGAACACCACTTCCAGTAAGGCTCTGTTGCCCTAGTAACCAGATTTGGTAAAGGAGAAATGCTGCCGCCTTGTGGCCGATTCCCGCAAGAGCAGCTATTAACCCACAGCTAATGGTCACTTACCATTCACAAGGACTCAGGGCTGTAAAGGACACCTGCCCTCAAAATTGTGCTGATGTAGGGAATGGATAAAAGAATTCAAAACAGGCAAAATGTTCACGAAGGTAGTATGAAGAGGTAAGTTTTACTCACTCTCTTTTTAAAGAAAGGAAAATGGATAAAAGCTCAGCCTCAGGAAGTATTAGACTCATGTAATCTAATCTACAAAAACTTTTCAACTCACACCAGTCGACTGACCATTGACAAAAAGTCTACAAACAATAAATGCTGAAGAGATTTTACAGAACTCTGTACCCTCTAGCTGCTGGGGAGATGTAAGAGGGTTAAACGCTAATAATGAGAACAGAAAGGAGCTGCGTTTAAAAGGAAAAATTGAGGTACCTTTCAATCCAGCAGGCGCACCAATGGGCCTCTCACCTGAGAAGACCAGAATGAAGAAGACCCGGGCTGCAAAAGCTGCACTGCAGCCTTATTCATAATAGACAAGGCAGTGAAGCAACCAAAATGTCCATCAACAGATGAAAGGATAAAGAAGAAGTGGTCCATGTACACAATGAATACTAGCCATGCAAAACAATGAAACACTGCTCTTTGAGGCACCATAGATGATCTTGGAGATAATCACAGAACATGAGGTAAGTCGGAAAGCAAAAGTCCTATATCCTACGATATCACTTATAGGCGTTATCTAATAACTGACACAAATGAAAATATTTCCACAGAGAAAGTCAATCACAGACTTATTAAAGAAAAACTATGCTTATCTAAAAGGAAAGGTGGGGGGAATGGATAAATGAAGATTACCGTTACCATATGTATACAAATACATATTATATACATATATCAAAAAGACCGACCATATAGCAAGGAAGAATTACGGAACACTCTGTAATAATTTACACGGGAAGAGGACCTCTAAATAAATAGTTATATAGAATATGTAGATGAACCAGAGTATGTATACCTTTGACGAGCAACATTCTAACCATAACCCCAATTGAAAAAATTAAAACAACGAACTAGGAGTAATGAGACATAAACTTATGGGGGGTTTTCCTGGCACATTCCATCCAAATTTAAAACCTAGGCAAACAACTTCCAGAATGGCTCTGCTGCCCTAGTACCCAGATTTGGGAATGGAGAAATGCTGCATCCTTGTGGCCGTTTCCCACAACAGCAGCTTAAAACCCACTGCAAAAAGTCACTAAATATTCACCCATTGCAGGTCTGTAAATGACACCGGCCCTCCAAAAAATACTGAGGTGGAAAATCGACCAAAAAATTCCAGAGTGCAACCTTCCAAAAAGAAAATTTGAAGAGGTATATTATACTCACACTTCTTTCCTTTTTTCTTTTAACAGAAAAGAAAAAGGCGTGGAAAAATGATGAATTGTAGGAATTTTTACAGACATGTAAACCCAAATTACAAAAAACTATCAGCTCACACCAGTCAGAACGGCCCTCAAAAAAAATGCTGCAAACAATAAATGCTGATGTGATTGTGGAGAAATGCGTACCCTCGATTCTAAGGGGGATGTGGTAAGAGCCACTAATGAAAGCACAATTGAGGTGCCTTGGAAAGGTAAACGTTGAGCTACCATACCAGTCAATCAATCATACCCACTGCTGGGTCTACCACCTGAGAAAATGAAAATCAAAAATCACAGGCTGGCAAACCTGTACTCCAGCAATATTTACCAAAGGCAACACTTGGAAGCAACGAAAATGTCCATCAACAGAGGAATGCACCAAGAAGAAGTGGTCCATGTACACAATGGAATATTAGCTATGGAAAACATTGAAGCACTGCTCTTTGAGGCACCATAGATGAGCCTGGAGATAATCACAAAACATGAAGTAGGTCGGAAAGCAAAAGACCTATATCCTATATTATCACTTATGGCATTATCTAATAACTGACACAGATGAACATATTTCCAAAGAGAAAGACACTCACAGGCTTAGAAAACAAACTATGCTCATCGAAAAGGAAAGGAGGGGGGAAATTGAGAAATGAAGATTAGTGTTACTATACATATACAAATACATAGTATATACATGTATCAAAAAGACCGAACATATAGCAAGGGAGGTCGACAGAACACTGTAATATTTTACATGGGAAGAGGATCTGTACAGTAATAGACATACATAATGTGTAAATGAACCAGATTGTGTACACCTAGGACAAACAATATTCTAAACTTTACCCAGATTAAAAAAATTTTAAAACCAAGAAGAAGTAATGAGACATAAACTTATGGGGATTTCTCCTGGCAAATTCCATTCTAATTTACAACCTAGGACAATGACTTCCAGAAAGGCTCTGCTGCCCTAGTACCCAGATTGGGGAATGGAGAAATGCTACCTCCTTGTGGCCGTTTCCCACAACAGCAGCTTTGAACCCACTGCAAAAGGTGACTAAATTTTCACCAACTTGCATTTCTGTAAATGGCACCTGCCTTCCAGAAAATTTCTGGGGTCAAAAATCGACCAAAAACTTCAGAAGAGGGCAACCTTCGAAGAAGACAATTTCAAGAGGTATACTGTACTCACGGTTTTTTCTTTTAAGAGAAAAGAAAAAGGCATAGGAATATGGTTAATTTTAAAAATTTTAATGACATGCATACCCATATTACAAAAACCTATCAGATCACAGCAGTCAGAATGGCCATTAGGAATAATGCTGCAAAAAATAAACGGTGAAGGGAGTGTGGAGAAATGCGTACCCTCGGTTGTAAGGGGGGGCATGTAAAGAGCCACTAATGAAAACACAATGTAGGTGATTTGAAAAGGGAAACATTGAGCTACCAGTCAATCAATCACAACCACTGCTTGGCCTATCACCTGAGAAAATGAGAATCAAAAAGACACAGGCTGGCAAACCTGTACACCAGCAAGATTTACCATAGCCAGCACTTGGAAGCAATGAAAATGTCCATCAACCGAGGAATGCACCAAGAAGAAGTGGTCCATGTACACAATGGAATATTACTCTAATAATAAATATAAATTAAATTTAAAAACAAACAAAAGCAAGGAGACATCAACATTTGTGGGTTTATCTGGGCACATTGCACTCTAATTTATAACCGAAGAACACCACTGGCCGGTAGGTCTGTTTCCCTACTACCAGCATGGGAAACGAAGAAAGGCTGCCACTCTCTGGCCGTTACCTGCAAAAGCAGGTTTAAAGCCTGAGCTAATGGTCACTTCATGTGAACAAGTACTGCAGGGCTGTAAATGAAACCTGCCCTCAAAATGTCTTGAGGGAGATAATGGCCAAAATATTTCAAATGGTGACACATACTTTAAGAAAACACTTTGAAGAAATAAGCTCTAATCACAGCTGGAAAAATAAAAAGGATATATCTTAAAGCTCAATTTCAACGCATTATGAGACACATGCAAATTCAACCACAAAGAGGTATCAGCTCACACCACTCAGAATAATCATCAGCAAAAACTACAAAGAATAAATCCTGAAGGTGCTGGGAAGAAATACATGCCCTCCACTTTAAGTGGGACGTAACCTAGAAAGAGCCACTAAGGAGAACAGAACAGAGGTGCCTTTTAAAGGTAAACACTGAGCTACCATATGATCCAGCAGACGTATTCCCGGACCTATAAACTAAGAAGACAGAATTGGAAGGACACAGCCACGCAAATCTGCATTGCATACTATTACAATAGCCAAGATATGGAAGTAACCAAAAAGCCGATCGACAGATGGGTGGACCAAGAAGAACTGCTACCTGTACAGATGGACTATGAGCTAGTGAAAAAATGAAACAATGCCATTTGCAGCACCATAGATGAGTCTAGAAGTAATCACGCAACTTGGAGTAAGTGAGAAAGCGAAAGACACATATCCTATCATATCACATATAGGGGTTACCTAAAAAATGATATAAACAAAGATATTTCCACAGACAAACACTATCATAGATTCATTAAAAAAATTATGGTTCACCAAATGGAAAGGTGTGAGGATTGGATACATTACCATATTGAGGTTAACAGAGAGATACAAACACATGTGAAATATATAATCACCAAAGACCTACCCAATACCAAGGGAAGACTACTCAACATTGTGTCATAACCTACATGGGAAAAGGATCCGAAGAAGAATAGATATATGTATATGTGTGAAAGAACCACATCTTGCACACCTAGAACAAACAAAACATTGTAATCAAGTTTGCTGTGATAAAAATTAAAATTAAGGTAAAAATACCAACAAGAAGTAATGAGACATAAACTTAAAGGGCTTTTTGCTCGCACATTCCATTCTAATTTACAACCTAGAACACCACTTCCAGTAAGGCTCTGTTGCCCTAGTAACCAGATTTGGTAAAGGAGAAATGCTGCCGCCTTGTGGCCGATTCCCGCAAGAGCAGCTATTAACCCACAGCTAATGGTCACTTACCATTCACAAGGACTCAGGGCTGTAAAGGACACCTGCCCTCAAAATTGTGCTGATGTAGGGAATGGATAAAAGAATTCAAAACAGGCAAAATGTTCACGAAGGTAGTATGAAGAGGTAAGTTTTACTCACTCTCTTTTTAAAGAAAGGAAAATGGATAAAAGCTCAGCCTCAGGAAGTATTAGACTCATGTAATCTAATCTACAAAAACTTTTCAACTCACACCAGTCGACTGACCATTGACAAAAAGTCTACAAACAATAAATGCTGAAGAGATTTTACAGAACTCTGTACCCTCTAGCTGCTGGGGAGATGTAAGAGGGTTAAACGCTAATAATGAGAACAGAAAGGAGCTGCATTTAAAAGGAAAAATTGAGGTACCTTTCAATCCAGCAGGCGCACCAATGGGCCTCTCACCTGAGAAGACCAGAATGAAGAAGACCCGGGCTGCAAAAGCTGCACTGCAGCCTTATTCATAATAGACAAGGCAGTGAAGCAACCAAAATGTCCATCAACAGATGAAAGGATAAAGAAGAAGTGGTCCATGTACACAATGAATACTAGCCATGCAAAACAATGAAACACTGCTCTTTGAGGCACCATAGATGATCTTGGAGATAATCACAGAACATGAGGTAAGTCGGAAAGCAAAAGTCCTATATCCTACGATATCACTTATAGGCGTTATCTAATAACTGACACAAATGAAAATATTTCCACAGAGAAAGTCAATCACAGACTTATTAAAGAAAAACTATGCTTATCTAAAAGGAAAGGTGGGGGGAATGGATAAATGAAGATTACCGTTACCATATGTATACAAATACATATTATATACATATATCAAAAAGACCGACCATATAGCAAGGAAGAATTACGGAACACTCTGTAATAATTTACACGGGAAGAGGACCTCTAAATAAATAGTTATATAGAATATGTAGATGAACCAGAGTATGTATACCTTTGACGAGCAACATTCTAACCATAACCCCAATTGAAAAAATTAAAACAACGAACTAGGAGTAATGAGACATAAACTTATGGGGGGTTTTCCTGGCACATTCCATCCAAATTTAAAACCTAGGCAAACAACTTCCAGAATGGCTCTGCTGCCCTAGTACCCAGATTTGGGAATGGAGAAATGCTGCATCCTTGTGGCCGTTTCCCACAACAGCAGCTTAAAACCCACTGCAAAAGGTCACTAAATATTCACCCATTGCAGGTCTGTAAATGACACCGGCCCTCCAAAAAATACTGAGGTGGAAAATCGACCAAAAAATTCCAGAGTGCAACCTTCCAAAAAGAAAATTTGAAGAGGTATATTATACTCACACTTTTTTCCTTTTTTCTTTTAACAGAAAAGAAAAAGGTGTGGAAAAATGATGAATTGTAGGAATTTTTACAGACATGTAAACCCAAATTACAAAAAACTATCAGCTCACACCAGTCAGAACGGCCCTCAACAAAAATGCTGCAAACAATAAATGCTGATGTGATTGTGGAGAAATGCGTACCCTCGATTCTAAGGGGGATGTGGTAAGAGCCACTAATGAAAGCACAATTGAGGTGCCTTGGAAAGGTAAACGTTGAGCTACCATACCAGTCAATCAATCATACCCACTGCTGGGTCTACCACCTGAGAAAATGAAAATCAAAAATCACAGGCTGGCAAACCTGTACTCCAGCAATATTTACCAAAGGCAACACTTGGAAGCAACGAAAATGTCCATCAACAGAGGAATGCACCAAGAAGAAGTGGTCCATGTACACAATGGAATATTAGCTATGGAAAACATTGAAGCACTGCTCTTTGAGGCACCGTAGATGAGCCTGGAGATAATCACAAAACATGAAGTAGGTGGGAAAGCAAAAGACCTATATCCTATATTATCACTTATGGCATTATCTAATAACTGACACAGATGAACATATTTCCAAAGAGAAAGACACTCACAGGCTTAGAAAACAAACTATGCTCATCGAAAAGGAAAGGAGGGGGGAAATTGAGAAATGAAGATTAGTGTTACTATACATATACAAATACATAGTATATACATGTATCAAAAAGACCGAACATATAGCAAGGGAGGTCGACAGAACACTGTAATATTTTACATGGGAAGAGGATCTGTACAGTAATAGACATACATAATGTGTAAATGAACCAGATTGTGTACACCTAGGACAAACAATATTCTAAACTTTACCCAGATTAAAAAAATTTTAAAACCAAGAAGAAGTAATGAGACATAAACTTATGGGGATTTCTCCTGGCAAATTCCATTCTAATTTACAACCTAGGACAATGACTTCCAGAAAGGCTCTGCTGCCCTACTACCCAGATTGGGGAATGGAGAAATGCTACCTCCTTGTGGCCGTTTCCCACAACAGCAGCTTTGAACCCACTGCAAAAGGTGACTAAATTTTCACCAACTTGCATTTCTGTAAATGGCACCTGCCTTCCAGAAAATTTCTGGGGTCAAAAATCGACCAAAAACTTCAGAAGAGGGCAACCTTCGAAGAAGACAATTTCAAGAGGTATATTGTACTCATGGTTTTTTCTTTTAAGAGAAAAGAAAAAGGCATAGGAATATGGTTAATTTTAAAAATTTTAATGACATGCATACCCATATTACAAAAACCTATCAGATCACAGCAGTCAGAATGGCCATTAGGAATAATGCTGCAAAAAATAAACGGTGAAGGGAGTGTGGAGAAATGCGTACCCTCGGTTGTAAGGGGGGGCATGTAAAGAGCCACTAATGAAAACACAATGTAGGTGATTTGAAAAGGGAAACATTGAGCTACCAGTCAATCAATCACAACCACTGCTTGGCCTATCACCTGAGAAAATGAGAATCAAAAAGACACAGGCTGGCAAACCTGTACACCAGCAAGATTTACCATAGCCAGCACTTGGAAGCAATGAAAATGTCCATCAACCGAGGAATGCACCAAGAAGAAGTGGTCCATGTACACAATGGAATATTACTCTAATAATAAATATAAATTAAATTTAAAAACAAACAAAAGCAAGGAGACATCAACATTTGTGGGTTTATCTGGGCGCATTGCACTCTAATTTATAACCGAAGAACACCACTGGCCGGTAGGTCTGTTTCCCTACTACCAGCATGGGAAACGAAGAAAGGCTGCCACTCTCTGGCCGTTACCTGCAAAAGCAGGTTTAAAGCCTGAGCTAATGGTCACTTCATGTGAACAAGTACTGCAGGGCTGTAAATGAAACCTGCCCTCAAAATGTCTTGAGGGAGATAATGGCCAAAATATTTCAAATGGTGACACATACTTTAAGAAAACACTTTGAAGAAATAAGCTCTAATCACAGCTGGAAAAATAAAAAGGATATATCTTAAAGCTCAATTTCAACGCATTATGAGACACATGCAAATTCAACCACAAAGAGGTATCAGCTCACACCACTCAGAATAATCATCAGCAAAAACTACAAAGAATAAATCCTGAAGGTGCTGGGAAGAAATACATGCCCTCCACTTTAAGTGGGACGTAACCTAGAAAGAGCCACTAAGGAGAACAGAACAGAGGTGCCTTTTAAAGGTAAACACTGAGCTACCATATGATCCAGCAGACGTATTCCCGGACCTATAAACTAAGAAGACAGAATTGGAAGGACACAGCCACGCAAATCTGCATTGCATACTATTACAATAGCCAAGATATGGAAGTAACCAAAAAGCCGATAGACAGATGGGTGGACCAAGAAGAACTGCTACCTGTACAGATGGACTATGAGCTAGTGAAAAAATGAAACAATGCCATTTGCAGCACCATAGATGAGTCTAGAAGTAATCACGCAACTTGGAGTAAGTGAGAAAGCGAAAGACACATATCCTATCATATCACATATAGGGGTTACCTAAAAAATGATATATACAAAGATATTTCCACAGACAAACACTATCATAGATTCATTAAAAAAATTATGGTTCACCAAATGGAAAGGTGTGAGGATTGGATACATTACCATATTGAGGTTAACAGAGAGATACAAACACATGTGAAATATATAATCACCAAAGACCTACCCAATACCAAGGGAAGACTACTCAACATTGTGTCATAACCTACATGGGAAAAGGATCCGAAGAAGAATAGATATATGTATATGTGTGAAAGAACCACATCTTGCACACCTAGAACAAACAAAACATTGTAATCAAGTTTGCTGTGATAAAAATTAAAATTAAGGTAAAAATACCAACAAGAAGTAATGAGACATAAACTTAAAGGGCTTTTTGCTCGCACATTCCATTCTAATTTACAACCTAGAACACCACTTCCAGTAAGGCTCTGTTGCCCTAGTAACCAGATTTGGTAAAGGAGAAATGCTGCCGCCTTGTGGCCGATTCCCGCAAGAGCAGCTATTAACCCACAGCTAATGGTCACTTACCATTCACAAGGACTCAGGGCTGTAAAGGACACCTGCCCTCAAAATTGTGCTGATGTAGGGAATGGATAAAAGAATTCAAAACAGGCAAAATGTTCACGAAGGTAGTATGAAGAGGTAAGTTTTACTCACTCTCTTTTTAAAGAAAGGAAAATGGATAAAAGCTCAGCCTCAGGAAGTATTAGACTCATGTAATCTAATCTACAAAAACTTTTCAACTCACACCAGTCGACTGACCATTGGCAAAAAGTCTACAAACAATAAATGCTGAAGAGATTTTACAAAACTCTGTACCCTCTAGCTGCTGGGGAGATGTAAGAGGGTTAAACGCTAATAATGAGAACAGAAAGGAGCTGCGTTTAAAAGGAAAAATTGAGGTACCATTCAATCCAGCAGGCGCACCAATGGGCCTCTCACCTGAGAAGACCAGAATGAAGAAGACCCGGGCTGCAAAAGCTGCACTGCAGCCTTATTCATAATAGACAAGGCAGTGAAGCAACCAAAATGTCCATCAACAGATGAAAGGATAAAGAAGAAGTGGTCCATGTACACAATGAATACTAGCCATGCAAAACAATGAAACACTGCTCTTTGAGGCACCATAGATGATCTTGGAGATAATCACAGAACATGAGGTAAGTCGGAAAGCAAAAGTCCTATATCCTACGATATCACTTATAGGCGTTATCTAATAACGGACACAAATGAAAATATTTCCACAGAGAAAGTCAATCACAGACTTATTAAAGAAAAACTATGCTTATCTAAAAGGAAAGGTGGGGGGAATGGATAAATGAAGATTACCGTTACCATATGTATACAAATACATATTATATACATATATCAAAAAGACCGACCATATAGCAAGGAAGAATTACGGAACACTCTGTAATAATTTACACGGGAAGAGGACCTCTAAATAAATAGTTATATAGAATATGTAGATGAACCAGAGTATGTATACCTTTGACGAGCAACATTCTAACCATAACCCCAATTGAAAAAATTAAAACAACGAACTAGGAGTAATGAGACATAAACTTATGGGGGGTTTTCCTGGCACATTCCATCCAAATTTAAAACCTAGGCAAACAACTTCCAGAATGGCTCTGCTGCCCTAGTACCCAGATTTGGGAATGGAGAAATGCTGCATCCTTGTGGCCGTTTCCCACAACAGCAGCTTAAAACCCACTGCAAAAGGTCACTAAATATTCACCCATTGCAGGTCTGTAAATGACACCGGCCCTCCAAAAAATACTGAGGTGGAAAATCGACCAAAAAATTCCAGAGTGCAACCTTCCAAAAAGAAAATTTGAAGAGGTATATTATACTCACACTTCTTTCCTTTTTTCTTTTAACAGAAAAGAAAAAGGCGTGGAAAAATGATGAATTGTAGGAATTTTTACAGACAGGTAAACCCAAATTACAAAAAACTATCAGCTCACACCAGTCAGAACGGCCCTCAACAAAAATGCTGCAAACAATAAATGCTGATGTGATTGTGGAGAAATGCGTACCCTCGATTCTAAGGGGGATGTGGTAAGAGCCACTAATGAAAGCACAATTGAGGTGCCTTGGAAAGGTAAACGTTGAGCTACCATACCAGTCAATCAATCATACCCACTGCTGGGTCTACCACCTGAGAAAATGAAAATCAAAAATCACAGGCTGGCAAACCTGTACTCCAGCAATATTTACCAAAGGCAACACTTGGAAGCAACGAAAATGTCCATCAACAGAGGAATGCACCCAGAAGAAGTGGTCCATGTACACAATGGAATATTAGCTATGGAAAACATTGAAGCACTGCTCTTTGAGGCACCATAGATGAGCCTGGAGATAATCACAAAACATGAAGTAGGTCGGAAAGCAAAAGACCTATATCCTATATTATCACTTATGGCATTATCTAATAACTGACACAGATGAACATATTTCCAAAGAGAAAGACACTCACAGGCTTAGAAAACAAACTATGCTCATCGAAAAGGAAAGGAGGGGGGAAATTGAGAAATGAAGATTAGTGTTACTATACATATACAAATACATAGTATATACATGTATCAAAAAGACCGAACATATAGCAAGGGAGGTCGACAGAACACTGTAATATTTTACATGGGAAGAGGATCTGTACAGTAATAGACATACATAATGTGTAAATGAACCAGATTGTGTACACCTAGGACAAACAATATTCTAAACTTTACCCAGATTAAAAAAATTTTAAAACCAAGAAGAAGTAATGAGACATAAACTTATGGGGATTTCTCCTGGCAAATTCCATTCTAATTTACAACCTAGGACAATGACTTCCAGAAAGGCTCTGCTGCCCTAGTACCCAGATTGGGGAATGGAGAAATGCTACCTCCTTGTGGCCGTTTCCCACAACAGCAGCTTTGAACCCACTGCAAAAGGTGACTAAATTTTCACCAACTTGCATTTCTGTAAATGGCACCTGCCTTCCAGAAAATTTCTGGGGTCAAAAATCGACCAAAAACTTCAGAAGAGGGCAACCTTCGAAGAAGGCAATTTCAAGAGGTATACTGTACTCACGGTTTTTTCTTTTAAGAGAAAAGATAAAGGCATAGGAATACGGTTAATTTTAAAAATTTTAATGACATGCATACCCATATTACAAAAACCTATCAGATCACAGCAGTCAGAATGGCCATTAGGAATAATGCTGCAAAAAATAAACGGTGAAGGGAGTGTGGAGAAATGCGTACCCTCGGTTGTCAGGGGGGGCATGTAAAGAGCCACTAATGAAAACACAATGTAGGTGATTTGAAAAGGGAAACATTGAGCTACCAGTCAATCAATCACAACCACTGCTTGGCCTATCACCTGAGAAAATGAGAATCAAAAAGACACAGGCTGGCAAACCTGTACACCAGCAAGATTTACCATAGCCAGCACTTGGAAGCAATGAAAATGTCCATCAACCGAGGAATGCACCAAGAAGAAGTGGTCCATGTACACAATGGAATATTACTCTAATAATAAATATAAATTAAATTTAAAAACAAACAAAAGCAAGGAGACATCAACATTTGTGGGTTTATCTGGGCACATTGCACTCTAATTTATAACCGAAGAACACCACTGGCCGGTAGGTCTGTTTCCCTACTACCAGCATGGGAAACGAAGAAAGGCTGCCACTCTCTGGCCGTTACCTGCAAAAGCAGGTTTAAAGCCTGAGCTAATGGTCACTTCATGTGAACAAGTACTGCAGGGCTGTAAATGAAACCTGCCCTCAAAATGTCTTGAGGGAGATAATGGCCAAAATATTTCAAATGGTGACACATACTTTAAGAAAACACTTTGAAGAAATAAGCTCTAATCACAGCTGGAAAAATAAAAAGGATATATCTTAAAGCTCAATTTCAACGCATTATGAGACACATGCAAATTCAACCACAAAGAGGTATCAGCTCACACCACTCAGAATAATCATCAGCAAAAACTACAAAGAATAAATCCTGAAGGTGCTGGGAAGAAATACATGCCCTCCACTTTAAGTGGGACGTAACCTAGAAAGAGCCACTAAGGAGAACAGAACAGAGGTGCCTTTTAAAGGTAAACACTGAGCTACCATATGATCCAGCAGACGTATTCCCGGACCTATAAACTAAGAAGACAGAATTGGAAGGACACAGCCACGCAAATCTGCATTGCATACTATTACAATAGCCAAGATATGGAAGTAACCAAAAAGCCGATCGACAGATGGGTGGACCAAGAAGAACTGCTACCTGTACAGATGGACTATGAGCTAGTGAAAAAATGAAACAATGCCATTTGCAGCACCATAGATGAGTCTAGAAGTAATCACGCAACTTGGAGTAAGTGAGAAAGCGAAAGACACATATCCTATCATATCACATATAGGGGTTACCTAAAAAATGATATATACAAAGATATTTCCAAAGACAAACACTATCATAGATTCATTAAAAAAATTATGGTTCACCAAATGGAAAGGTGTGAGGATTGGATACATTACCATATTGAGGTTAACAGAGAGATACAAACACATGTGAAATATATAATCACCAAAGACCTACCCAATACCAAGGGAAGACTACTCAACATTGTGTCATAACCTACATGGGAAAAGGATCCGAAGAAGAATAGATATATGTATATGTGTGAAAGAACCACATCTTGCACACCTAGAACAAACAAAACATTGTAATCAAGTTTGCTGTGATAAAAATTAAAATTAAGGTAAAAATACCAACAAGAAGTAATGAGACATAAACTTAAAGGGCTTTTTGCTCGCACATTCCATTCTAATTTACAACCTAGAACACCACTTCCAGTAAGGCTCTGTTGCCCTAGTAACCAGATTTGGTAAAGGAGAAATGCTGCCGCCTTGTGGCCGATTCCCGCAAGAGCAGCTATTAACCCACAGCTAATGGTCACTTACCATTCACAAGGACTCAGGGCTGTAAAGGACACCTGCCCTCAAAATTGTGCTGATGTAGGGAATGGATAAAAGAATTCAAAACAGGCAAAATGTTCACGAAGGTAGTATGAAGAGGTAAGTTTTACTCACTCTCTTTTTAAAGAAAGGAAAATGGATAAAAGCTCAGCCTCAGGAAGTATTAGACTCATGTAATCTAATCTACAAAAACTTTTCAACTCACACCAGTCGACTGACCATTGGCAAAAAGTCTACAAACAATAAATGCTGAAGAGATTTTACAGAACTCTGTACCCTCTAGCTGCTGGGGAGATGTAAGAGGGTTAAACGCTAATAATGAGAACAGAAAGGAGCTGCGTTTAAAAGGAAAAATTGAGGTACCTTTCAATCCAGCAGGCGCACCAATGGGCCTCTCACCTGAGAAGACCAGAATGAAGAAGACCCGGGCTGCAAAAGCTGCACTGCAGCCTTATTCATAATAGACAAGGCAGTGAAGCAACCAAAATGTCCATCAACAGATGAAAGGATAAAGAAGAAGTGGTCCATGTACACAATGAATACTAGCCATGCAAAACAATGAAACACTGCTCTTTGAGGCACCATAGATGATCTTGGAGATAATCACAGAACATGAGGTAAGTCGGAAAGCAAAAGTCCTATATCCTACGATATCACTTATAGGCGTTATCTAATAACGGACACAAATGAAAATATTTCCACAGAGAAAGTCAATCACAGACTTATTAAAGAAAAACTATGCTTATCTAAAAGGAAAGGTGGGGGGAATGGATAAATGAAGATTACCGTTACCATATGTATACAAATACATATTATATACATATATCAAAAAGACCGACCATATAGCAAGGAAGAATTACGGAACACTCTGTAATAATTTACACGGGAAGAGGACCTCTAAATAAATAGTTATATAGAATATGTAGATGAACCAGAGTATGTATACCTTTGACGAGCAACATTCTAACCATAACCCCAATTGAAAAAATTAAAACAACGAACTAGGAGTAATGAGACATAAACTTATGGGGGGTTTTCCTGGCACATTCCATCCAAATTTAAAACCTAGGCAAACAACTTCCAGAATGGCTCTGCTGCCCTAGTACCCAGATTTGGGAATGGAGAAATGCTGCATCCTTGTGGCCGTTTCCCACAACAGCAGCTTAAAACCCACTGCAAAAGGTCACTAAATATTCACCCATTGCAGGTCTGTAAATGACACCGGCCCTCCAAAAAATACTGAGGTGGAAAATCGACCAAAAAATTCCAGAGTGCAACCTTCCAAAAAGAAAATTTGAAGAGGTATATTATACTCACACTTTTTTCCTTTTTTCTTTTAACAGAAAAGAAAAAGGCGTGGAAAAATGATGAATTGTAGGAATTTTTACAGACATGTAAACCCAAATTACAAAAAACTATCAGCTCACACCAGTCAGAACGGCCCTCAACAAAAATGCTGCAAACAATAAATGCTGATGTGATTGTGGAGAAATGCGTACCCTCGATTCTAAGGGAGATGTGGTAAGAGCCACTAATGAAAGCACAATTGAGGTGCCTTGGAAAGGTAAACGTTGAGCTACCATACCAGTCAATCAATCATACCCACTGCTGGGTCTACCACCTGAGAAAATGAAAATCAAAAATCACAGGCTGGCAAACCTGTACTCCAGCAATATTTACCAAAGGCAACACTTGGAAGCAACGAAAATGTCCATCAACAGAGGAATGCACCCAGAAGAAGTGGTCCATGTACACAATGGAATATTAGCTATGGAAAACATTGAAGCACTGCTCTTTGAGGCACCATAGATGAGCCTGGAGATAATCACAAAACATGAAGTAGGTGGGAAAGCAAAAGACCTATATCCTATATTATCACTTATGGCATTATCTAATAACTGACACAGATGAACATATTTCCAAAGAGAAAGACACTCACAGGCTTAGAAAACAAACTATGCTCATCGAAAAGGAAAGGAGGGGGGAAATTGAGAAATGAAGATTAGTGTTACTATACATATACAAATACATAGTATATACATGTATCAAAAAGACCGAACATATAGCAAGGGAGGTCGACAGAACACTGTAATATTTTACATGGGAAGAGGATCTGTACAGTAATAGACATACATAATGTGTAAATGAACCAGATTGTGTACACCTAGGACAAACAATATTCTAAACTTTACCCAGATTAAAAAAATTTTAAAACCAAGAAGAAGTAATGAGACATAAACTTATGGGGATTTCTCCTGGCAAATTCCATTCTAATTTACAACCTAGGACAATGACTTCCAGAAAGGCTCTGCTGCCCTAGTACCCAGATTGGGGAATGGAGAAATGCTACCTCCTTGTGGCCGTTTCCCACAACAGCAGCTTTGAACCCACTGCAAAAGGTGACTAAATTTTCACCAACTTGCATTTCTGTAAATGGCACCTGCCTTCCAGAAAATTTCTGGGGTCAAAAATCGACCAAAAACTTCAGAAGAGGGCAACCTTCGAAGAAGACAATTTCAAGAGGTATACTGTACTCACGGTTTTTTCTTTTAAGAGGAAAGAAAAAGGCATAGGAATATGGTTAATTTTAAAAATTTTAATGACATGCATACCCATATTACAAAAACCTATCAGATCACAGCAGTCAGAATGGCCATTAGGAATAATGCTGCAAAAAATAAACGGTGAAGGGAGTGTGGAGAAATGCGTACCCTCGGTTGTAAGGGGGGGCATGTAAAGAGCCACTAATGAAAACACAATGTAGGTGATTTGAAAAGGGAAACATTGAGCTACCAGTCAATCAATCACAACCACTGCTTGGCCTATCACCTGAGAAAATGAGAATCAAAAAGACACAGGCTGGCAAACCTGTACACCAGCAAGATTTACCATAGCCAGCACTTGGAAGCAATGAAAATGTCCATCAACCGAGGAATGCACCAAGAAGAAGTGGTCCATGTACACAATGGAATATTACTCTAATAATAAATATAAATTAAATTTAAAAACAAACAAAAGCAAGGAGACATCAACATTTGTGGGTTTATCTGGGCACATTGCACTCTAATTTATAACCGAAGAACACCACTGGCCGGTAGGTCTGTTTCCCTACTACCAGCATGGGAAACGAAGAAAGGCTGCCACTCTCTGGCCGTTACCTGCAAAAGCCGGTTTAAAGCCTGAGCTAATGGTCACTTCATGTGAACAAGTACTGCAGGGCTGTAAATGAAACCTGCCCTCAAAATGTCTTGAGGGAGATAATGGCCAAAATATTTCAAATGGTGACTCATACTTTAAGAAAACACTTTGAAGAAATAAGCTCTAATCACAGCTGGAAAAATAAAAAGGATATATCTTAAAGCTCAATTTCAACGCATTATGAGACACATGCAAATTCAACCACAAAGAGGTATCAGCTCACACCACTCAGAATAATCATCAGCAAAAACTACAAAGAATAAATCCTGAAGGTGCTGGGAAGAAATACATGCCCTCCACTTTAAGTGGGACGTAACCTAGAAAGAGCCACTAAGGAGAACAGAACAGAGGTGCCTTTTAAAGGTAAACACTGAGCTACCATATGATCCAACAGACGTATTCCCGGACCTATAAACTAAGAAGACAGAATTGGAAGGACACAGCCACGCAAATCTGCATTGCATACTATTACAATAGCCAAGATATGGAAGTAACCAAAAAGCCGATCGACAGATGGGTGGACCAAGAAGAACTGCTACCTGTACAGATGGACTATGAGCTAGTGAAAAAATGAAACAATGCCATTTGCAGCACCATAGATGAGTCTAGAAGTAATCACGCAACTTGGAGTAAGTGAGAAAGCGAAAGACACATATCCTATCATATCACATATAGGGGTTACCTAAAAAATGATATAAACAAAGATATTTCCACAGACAAACACTATCATAGATTCATTAAAAAAATTATGGTTCACCAAATGGAAAGGTGTGAGGATTGGATACATTACCATATTGAGGTTAACAGAGAGATACAAACACATGTGAAATATATAATCACCAAAGACCTACCCAATACCAAGGGAAGACTACTCAACATTGTGTCATAACCTACATGGGAAAAGGATCCGAAGAAGAATAGATATATGTATATGTGTGAAAGAACCACATCTTGCACACCTAGAACAAACAAAACATTGTAATCAAGTTTGCTGTGATAAAAATTAAAATTAAGGTAAAAATACCAACAAGAAGTAATGAGACATAAACTTAAAGGGCTTTTTGCTCGCACATTCCATTCTAATTTACAACCTAGAACACCACTTCCAGTAAGGCTCTGTTGCCCTAGTAACCAGATTTGGTAAAGGAGAAATCCTGCCGCCTTGTGGCCAATTCCCGCAAGAGCAGCTATTAACCCACAGCTAATGGTCACTTACCATTCACAAGGACTCAGGGCTGTAAAGGACACCTGCCCTCAAAATTGTGCTGATGTAGGGAATGGATAAAAGAATTCAAAACAGGCAAAATGTTCACGAAGGTAGTATGAAGAGGTAAGTTTTACTCACTCTCTTTTTAAAGAAAGGAAAATGGATAAAAGCTCAGCCTCAGGAAGTATTAGACTCATGTAATCTAATCTACAAAAACTTTTCAACTCACACCAGTCGACTGACCATTGGCAAAAAGTCTACAAACAATAAATGCTGAAGAGATTTTACAGAACTCTGTACCCTCTAGCTGCTGGGGAGATGTAAGAGGGTTAAACGCTAATAATGAGAACAGAAAGGAGCTGCGTTTAAAAGGAAAAATTGAGGTACCTTTCAATCCAGCAGGCGCACCAATGGGCCTCTCACCTGAGAAGACCAGAATGAAGAAGACCCGGGCTGCAAAAGCTGCACTGCAGCCTTATTCATAATAGACAAGGCAGTGAAGCAACCAAAATGTCCATCAACAGATGAAAGGATAAAGAAGAAGTGGTCCATGTACACAATGAATACTAGCCATGCAAAACAATGAAACACTGCTCTTTGAGGCACCATAGATGATCTTGGAGATAATCACAGAACATGAGGTAAGTCGGAAAGCAAAAGTCCTATATCCTACGATATCACTTATAGGCGTTATCTAATAACGGACACAAATGAAAATATTTCCACAGAGAAAGTCAATCACAGACTTATTAAAGAAAAACTATGCTTATCTAAAAGGAAAGGTGGGGGGAATGGATAAATGAAGATTACCGTTACCATATGTATACAAATACATATTATATACATATATCAAAAAGACCGACCATATAGCAAGGAAGAATTACGGAACACTCTGTAATAATTTACACGGGAAGAGGACCTCTAAATAAATAGTTATATAGAATATGTAGATGAACCAGAGTATGTATACCTTTGACGAGCAACATTCTAACCATAACCCCAATTGAAAAAATTAAAACAACGAACTAGGAGTAATGAGACATAAACTTATGGGGGGTTTTCCTGGCACATTCCATCCAAATTTAAAACCTAGGCAAACAACTTCCAGAATGGCTCTGCTGCCCTAGTACCCAGATTTGGGAATGGAGAAATGCTGCATCCTTGTGGCCGTTTCCCACAACAGCAGCTTAAAACCCACTGCAAAAGGTCACTAAATATTCACCCATTGCAGGTCTGTAAATGACACCGGCCCTCCAAAAAATACTGAGGTGGAAAATCGACCAAAAAATTCCAGAGTGCAACCTTCCAAAAAGAAAATTTGAAGAGGTATATTATACTCACACTTTTTTCCTTTTTTCTTTTAACAGAAAAGAAAAAGGTGTGGAAAAATGATGAATTGTAGGAATTTTTACAGACATGTAAACCCAAATTACAAAAAACTATCAGCTCACACCAGTCAGAACGGCCCTCAACAAAAATGCTGCAAACAATAAATGCTGATGTGATTGTGGAGAAATGCGTACCCTCGATTCTAAGGGAGATGTGGTAAGAGCCACTAATGAAAGCACAATTGAGGTGCCTTGGAAAGGTAAACGTTGAGCTACCATACCAGTCAATCAATCATACCCACTGCTGGGTCTACCACCTGAGAAAATGAAAATCAAAAATCACAGGCTGGCAAACCTGTACTCCAGCAATATTTACCAAAGGCAACACTTGGAAGCAACGAAAATGTCCATCAACAGAGGAATGCACCCAGAAGAAGTGGTCCATGTACACAATGGAATATTAGCTATGGAAAACATTGAAGCACTGCTCTTTGAGGCACCATAGATGAGCCTGGAGATAATCACAAAACATGAAGTAGGTGGGAAAGCAAAAGACCTATATCCTATATTATCACTTATGGCATTATCTAATAACTGACACAGATGAACATATTTCCAAAGAGAAAGACACTCACAGGCTTAGAAAACAAACTATGCTCATCGAAAAGGAAAGGAGGGGGGAAATTGAGAAATGAAGATTAGTGTTAATATACATATACAAATACATAGTATATACATGTATCAAAAAGACCGAACATATAGCAAGGGAGGTCGACAGAACACTGTAATATTTTACATGGGAAGAGGATCTGAACAGTAATAGACATACATAATGTGTAAATGAACCAGATTGTGTACACCTAGGACAAACAATATTCTAAACTTTACCCAGATTAAAAAAATTTTAAAACCAAGAAGAAGTAATGAGACATAAACTTATGGGGATTTCTCCTGGCAAATTCCATTCTAATTTACAACCTAGGACAATGACTTCCAGAAAGGCTCTGCTGCCCTAGTACCCAGATTGGGGAATGGAGAAATGCTACCTCCTTGTGGCCGTTTCCCACAACAGCAGCTTTGAACCCACTGCAAAAGGTGACTAAATTTTCACCAACTTGCATTTCTGTAAATGGCACCTGCCTTCCAGAAAATTTCTGGGGTCAAAAATCGACCAAAAACTTCAGAAGAGGGCAACCTTCGAAGAAGGCAATTTCAAGAGGTATACTGTACTCACGGTTTTTTCTTTTAAGAGAAAAGAAAAAGGCATAGGAATATGGTTAATTTTAAAAATTTTAATGACATGCATACCCATATTACAAAAACCTATCAGATCACAGCAGTCAGAATGGCCATTAGGAATAATGCTGCAAAAAATAAACGGTGAAGGGAGTGTGGAGAAATGCGTACCCTCGGTTGTAAGGGGGGGCATGTAAAGAGCCACTAATGAAAACACAATGTAGGTGATTTGAAAAGGGAAACATTGAGCTACCAGTCAATCAATCACAACCACTGCTTGGCCTATCACCTGAGAAAATGAGAATCAAAAAGACACAGGCTGGCAAACCTGTACACCAGCAAGATTTACCATAGCCAGCACTTGGAAGCAATGAAAATGTCCATCAACCGAGGAATGCACCAAGAAGAAGTGGTCCATGTACACAATGGAATATTACTCTAATAATAAATATAAATTAAATTTAAAAACAAACAAAAGCAAGGAGACATCAACATTTGTGGGTTTATCTGGGCACATTGCACTCTAATTTATAACCGAAGAACACCACTGGCCGGTAGGTCTGTTTCCCTACTACCAGCATGGGAAACGAAGAAAGGCTGCCACTCTCTGGCCGTTACCTGCAAAAGCAGGTTTAAAGCCTGAGCTAATGGTCACTTCATGTGAACAAGTACTGCAGGGCTGTAAATGAAACCTGCCCTCAAAATGTCTTGAGGGAGATAATGGCCAAAATATTTCAAATGGTGACACATACTTTAAGAAAACACTTTGAAGAAATAAGCTCTAATCACAGCTGGAAAAATAAAAAGGATATATCTTAAAGCTCAATTTCAACGCATTATGAGACACATGCAAATTCAACCACAAAGAGGTATCAGCTCACACCACTCAGAATAATCATCAGCAAAAACTACAAAGAATAAATCCTGAAGGTGCTGGGAAGAAATACATGCCCTCCACTTTAAGTGGGACGTAACCTAGAAAGAGCCACTAAGGAGAACAGAACAGAGGTGCCTTTTAAAGGTAAACACTGAGCTACCATATGATCCAGCAGACGTATTCCCGGACCTATAAACTAAGAAGACAGAATTGGAAGGACACAGCCACGCAAATCTGCATTGCATACTATTACAATAGCCAAGATATGGAAGTAACCAAAAAGCCGATCGACAGATGGGTGGACCAAGAAGAACTGCTACCTGTACAGATGGACTATGAGCTAGTGAAAAAATGAAACAATGCCATTTGCAGCACCATAGATGAGTCTAGAAGTAATCACGCAACTTGGAGTAAGTGAGAAAGCGAAAGACACATATCCTATCATATCACATATAGGGGTTACCTAAAAAATGATATAAACAAAGATATTTCCACAGACAAACACTATCATAGATTCATTAAAAAAATTATGGTTCACCAAATGGAAAGGTGTGAGGATTGGATACATTACCATATTGAGGTTAACAGAGAGATACAAACACATGTGAAATATATAATCACCAAAGACCTACCCAATACCAAGGGAAGACTATTCAACATTGTGTCATAACCTACATGGGAAAAGGATCCGAAGAAGAATAGATATATGTATATATGTGAAAGAACCACATCTTGCACACCTAGAACAAACAAAACATTGTAATCAAGTTTGCTGTGATAAAAATTAAAATTAAGGTAAAAATACCAACAAGAAGTAATGAGACATAAACTTAAAGGGCTTTTTGCTCGCACATTCCATTCTAATTTACAACCTAGAACACCACTTCCAGTAAGCCTCTGTTGCCCTAGTAACCAGATTTGGTAAAGGAGAAATGCTGCCGCCTTGTGGCCGATTCCCGCAAGAGCAGCTATTAACCCACAGCTAATGGTCACTTACCATTCACAAGGACTCAGGGCTGTAAAGGACACCTGCCCTCAAAATTGTGCTGATGTAGGGAATGGATAAAAGAATTCAAAACAGGCAAAATGTTCACGAAGGTAGTATGAAGAGGTAAGTTTTACTCACTCTCTTTTTAAAGAAAGGAAAATGGATAAAAGCTCAGCCTCAGGAAGTATTAGACTCATGTAATCTAATCTACAAAAACTTTTCAACTCACACCAGTCGACTGACCATTGGCAAAAAGTCTACAAACAATAAATGCTGAAGAGATTTTACAGAACTCTGTACCCTCTAGCTGCTGGGGAGATGTAAGAGGGTTAAACGCTAATAATGAGAACAGAAAGGAGCTGCGTTTAAAAGGAAAAATTGAGGTACCTTTCAATCCAGCAGGCGCACCAATGGGCCTCTCACCTGAGAAGACCAGAATGAAGAAGACCCGGGCTGCAAAAGCTGCACTGCAGCCTTATTCATAATAGACAAGGCAGTGAAGCAACCAAAATGTCCATCAACAGATGAAAGGATAAAGAAGAAGTGGTCCATGTACACAATGAATACTAGCCATGCAAAACAATGAAACACTGCTCTTTGAGGCACCATAGATGATCTTGGAGATAATCACAGAACATGAGGTAAGTCGGAAAGCAAAAGTCCTATATCCTACGATATCACTTATAGGCGTTATCTAATAACGGACACAAATGAAAATATTTCCACAGAGAAAGTCAATCACAGACTTATTAAAGAAAAACTATGCTTATCTAAAAGGAAAGGTGGGGGGAATGGATAAATGAAGATTACCGTTACCATATGTATACAAATACATATTATATACATATATCAAAAAGACCGACCATATAGCAAGGAAGAATTACGGAACACTCTGTAATAATTTACACGGGAAGAGGACCTCTAAATAAATAGTTATATAGAATATGTAGATGAACCAGAGTATGTATACCTTTGACGAGCAACATTCTAACCATAACCCCAATTGAAAAAATTAAAACAACGAACTAGGAGTAATGAGACATAAACTTATGGGGGGTTTTCCTGGCACATTCCATCCAAATTTAAAACCTAGGCAAACAACTTCCAGAATGGCTCTGCTGCCCTAGTACCCAGATTTGGGAATGGAGAAATGCTGCATCCTTGTGGCCGTTTCCCACAACAGCAGCTTAAAACCCACTGCAAAAGGTCACTAAATATTCACCCATTGCAGGTCTGTAAATGACACCGGCCCTCCAAAAAATACTGAGGTGGAAAATCGACCAAAAAATTCCAGAGTGCAACCTTCCAAAAAGAAAATTTGAAGAGGTATATTATACTCACACTTCTTTCCTTTTTTCTTTTAACAGAAAAGAAAAAGGCGTGGAAAAATGATGAATTGTAGGAATTTTTACAGACATGTAAACCCAAATTACAAAAAACTATCAGCTCACACCAGTCAGAACGGCCCTCAACAAAAATGCTGCAAACAATAAATGCTGATGTGATTGTGGAGAAATGCGTACCCTCGATTCTAAGGGGGATGTGGTAAGAGCCACTAATGAAAGCACAATTGAGGTGCCTTGGAAAGGTAAACGTTGAGCTACCATACCAGTCAATCAATCATACCCACTGCTGGGTCTACCACCTGAGAAAATGAAAATCAAAAATCACAGGCTGGCAAACCTGTACTCCAGCAATATTTACCAAAGGCAACACTTGGAAGCAACGAAAATGTCCATCAACAGAGGAATGCACCAAGAAGAAGTGGTCCATGTACACAATGGAATATTAGCTATGGAAAACATTGAAGCACTGCTCTTTGAGGCACCATAGATGAGCCTGGAGATAATCACAAAACATGAAGTAGGTCGGAAAGCAAAAGACCTATATCCTATATTATCACTTATGGCATTATCTAATAACTGACACAGATGAACATATTTCCAAAGAGAAAGACACTCACAGGCTTAGAAAACAAACTATGCTCATCGAAAAGGAAAGGATGGGGGAAATTGAGAAATGAAGATTAGTGTTACTATACATATACAAATACATAGTATATACATGTATCAAAAAGACCGAACATAAAGCAAGGGAGGTCGACACAACACTGTAATATTTTACATGGGAAGAGGATCTGTACAGTAATAGACATACATAATGTGTAAATGAACCAGATTGTGTACACCTAGGACAAACAATATTCTAAACTTTACCCAGATTAAAAAAATTTTAAAACCAAGAAGAAGTAATGAGACATAAACTTATGGGGATTTCTCCTGGCAAATTCCATTCTAATTTACAACCTAGGACAATGACTTCCAGAAAGGCTCTGCTGCCCTAGTACCCAGATTGGGGAATGGAGAAATGCTACCTCCTTATGGCCGTTTCCCACAACAGCAGCTTTGAACCCACTGCAAAAGGTGACTAAATTTTCACCAACTTGCATTTCTGTAAATGGCACCTGCCTTCCAGAAAATTTCTGGGGTCAAAAATCGACCAAAAACTTCAGAAGAGGGCAACCTTCGAAGAAGGCAATTTCAAGAGCTATATTGTACTCAAAGTTTTTTCTTTTAAGAGAAAAGAAAAAGGCATAGGAATATGGTGAATTTTAAAAATTTTAATGACATGCATACCCATATTACAAAAACCTATCAGCTCACAGCAGTCAGAATGGCCATTAGGAATAATGCTGCAAAAAATAAACAGTGAAGGGAGTGTGGAGAAATGCGTACCCTCGGTTGTAAGGGGGGGCATGTAAAGAGCCACTAATGAAAACACAATGTAGGTGATTTGAAAAGGGAAACATTGAGCTACCAGTCAATCAATCACAACCACTGCTTGGCCTATCACCTGAGAAAATGAGAATCAAAAAGTCACAGGCTGGCAAACCTGTACGCCAGCAAGATTTACCATAGCCAGCACTTGGAAGCAATGAAAATGTCCATCAACCGAGGAATGCACCAAGAAGTAGTGGTCCACGTACACAATGGAATATTACTCTAATAATAAATATAAATTAAATTTAAAAACAAACAAAAGCAAAGAGACATCAACATTTGTGGGTTTATCCGGGAACATTGCACTCTAATTTATAACCAAAGAACACCACTGGCCGGTAGGTCTGTTTCCCTAGTACCAGCATGGGAAACGTAGAAAGGCTGCCGCTCTCTGGCCGTTACCTGCAAAAGCAGGATTAAAGCCTGAGCTAATGGTCACTTCATAAGAACAAGTACTGCAGGGCTGTAAATGAAACCTGCCCTCAAAATGTCTTGAGGGAGATAATGGCCAAAATATTTCAAATGGTGACACATACTTTAAGAAAACACTTTGAAGAAATAAGCTCTAATCACAGCTCGAAAAATAAAAAGGACATGTCTTAAAGCTCAATTTCAACGCATTATGAGACACATGCAAATTCAACCACAAAGAGGTATCAGCTCACACCACTCAGAATAATCATCAGCAAAAACTACAAAGAATAAATCCAGAAGGTGCTGGGAAGAAATACATGCCCTCTACTTTAAGTGGGACGTTATCTGGAAAGAGCCACTAAGGAGAACAGAACAGAGGTGCCTTTAAAAGGTAAACACAGAGCTACCATATGATCCAGCAGACCTATTCCTGGACCTATAAACTAAGAAGACAGAATTGGAAGGACACAGCCACGCAAATCTGCATTGCATACTAATACAATAGCCAAGATATGGAAGTAACCAAAAAGCCCATCGACAGATGGGTGGACAAAGAACAACTGCTACCTGTACAGATGGAATATGAGCTAGTGAAAAAAATGAAACAATGCCATTTGCAGCACCATAGATGAGTCTAGAAGTAATCACGCAACTTGGAGTAAGTGAGAAAGCGAAAGACACATATCCTATCATATCACATATAGGGGTTACCTAAAGAATGATACAAACAAAGATATTTCCACAGACAAACATTATCATAGATACATTAAAAAAACTTATGGTTGACCAAATGGAAAGGTGTGAGGATTGGATACATTACCATATTGAGGTTAACAGAGAGATACAAACACATGTGAAATATATAATCACCAAAGACCTATGCAATACCAAGAGAAGACTACTCAACCTTGTGTCATAACCTACATGGGAAAAGGATCCGAAGAAGAATAGATATATGTATATGTGTGAAAGAACCACATCTTGCACACCTAGAACAAACAAAACATTGTAATCAAGTTTGCTGTGATAAATAATTAAAATTAAGTTAAAAATACCAACAAGAAGTAATGAGACATAAACTTAAAGAGCTTTTTCCTCGCACATTCCATTCTAATTTACAACCTAGAACACCACTTCCAGTAAGGCTCTGTTGCCCTAGTAACCAGATTTGGTAAAGGAGAAATGCTGCCGCCTTGTGGCCAATTCCTGCCAGAGCAGCTTTTAACCCACAGCTAATGGTCACTTACCATTCACAAGGACTCAGGGCTGTAAAGGACACCTGCCCTCAAAATTGTGCTGAGGTAGGGAATGGATAAAAATTTCAAAACAGGCAAAATTTGCAAGAAGATAGTATGAAGAGGTATGTTTTACTCACTCTCTTTTTAAAGAAAGGAAAATGGATAAAAGCTCAGCCTCAGGAAGTATTAGACTCATGCAATCTAATCTACAAAAAGTTTTCAACTCACACCAGTCGGCTGACCATTGGAAAAAAGACTACAAAGAATAAATGCCTAAGAGGTTTTAGAGAACTGTGTACCCTGTAGCTGCTGGTGAGATGTAAGAGGGTTAAACGCTAATAATGAGAACAGAAAGGAGCTGCGTTCAAAAGGAAAAATTGAGGTACCATTCAATCCAGCAGGCGCACCAATGGGTCTCTCACCTGAGAAGACCAGAATGAAGAAGACCCGGGCTGCAAAAGCTGCACTGCAGCCTGATTCACAATAGACAAGGCAGTGAAGCAACCAAAATGTCCATCAACAGATGAAAGGATAAAGAAGAAGTGGTCCATGTACACAATGAATACTAGCCATTGTAAAACAATGAAACACTGCTCTTTGAGGCAACATAGATGATCTTGGAGATAATCACAGAATATGAGGTAAGTCGGAAAGCAAAAGTCCTATATCCTATGATATCACTTATAGGCGTTATCTAATAACTGACTCAAATGAACATATTTCCACAGAGAAAGTCAATCACAGACTTATTAAAAAAAACTATGCTTATCTAAAAGGAAAGGTGGGGGGAATGGATAAATGAAGATTAGCGTTACCATATGTATAGAAATACATATTATATACTTATATCAAAAAGACTGACCAAATAGCGAGGAAGGTTTACGGAACACTCTGTAATAATTTACAAGGGAAGAGGATCTCTACATAAATAGGTATATAGAATATGTAGATGAACCAGAGTGTGTACACCTTGGACGAGAAACATTCTAACCATAAACCAAATTGAAAAAATTAAAACAACGAACTAGGAGTAATGAGACAAAATCATATGGGGGGTTTTCCTGGCACATTCCATCCAAATTTACAACCTAGGCAAAAAACTTCCAGAACGGCTCTGCTGCCCTAGTACCCAGATTTGGGAATGGAGAAATGCTGCATCCTTGTGGCCGTTTCCCACAACAGCAGCTTTAATACCACTGCAAAAGGTCACAAAATATTCACCAATTGCAGGTCTGTAAATGACACCGTCCCTCCAAAAAATCCTGAGGTCGAAAATCGACCAAAAAATTCCAGAGTGCACCCTTCCAAAAAGAAAATTTGAAGAGGTATATTATACTCACACTTTTTTTCTTTTTTCTTTTAACAGAAAAGAAAAAGGCATGGAAAAATGATGAATTGTAGGAATTTTTACATACATGTAAACCCAAATTACAAAAACTTACCAGCTCACACCAGTCAGAAGGGCCATCAACAAAAATGGTGCAAGCCTTAAATGCTGACGTGATTGTGGAGAAATGCGTACCCTCGATTCTAAGGGGGACGTGGTAAGAGCCACTAATGAAAGCACTATTGAGGTGCCTTGAAAAGGTAAACGTTGAGCTACCATACCAGTCAATCAATCATACCCACTGCTGGGTCTATCACCTGAGAAAATGAAAATCAAAAATCACAGGCTGGCAATCCTGCACTCCAGCAATATTTACCATAGGCAACACTTGGAAGCAACGAAAATGTCCATCAACAGAGGAATGCACCAAGAAGAAGTGGTCCATGTACACAATGGAATATTAGCTATGGAAAACATTGAAGCACTGCTCTTTGAGGCACCATAGATGAGCCTGGAGTTAATCACAAAACATGAAGTAGGTCGGAAAGCAAAAGACCTATATCCTATATTATCACTTATGGCATTATGTAATAACTGACACAGATGAACATATTTCCAAAGAGAAAGACACTCACAGGCTTAGAAAACAAACTATGCTCATCGAAAAGGAAAGGAGGGGGGAAATTGAGAAATGAAGATTAGTGTTACTATACATATACAAATACATAGTATATACATGTATCAAAAAGACCGAACATATAGCAAGGGAGGTCGACAGAACACTGTAATATTTTACATGGGAAGAGGATCTGTACATTAATAGACATACATAATGTATAAATGAACCAGATTGTGTACACCTAGGACAAACAATATTCTAAACTTTACCCAGATTAAAAAAATTTTAAAACCAAGAAGAAGTAATGAGACATAAACTTATGGGGATTTCTCCTGGCAAATTCCATTCTAATTTACAACCTAGGACAATGACTTCCAGAAAGGCTCTGCTGCCCTAGTACCCAGATTGGGGAATGGAGAAATGCTACCTCCTTGTGGCCGTTTCCCACAACAGCAGCTTTGAACCCACTGCAAAAGGTGACTAAATTTTCACCAACTTGCATTTCTGTAAATGGCACCTGCCTTCCAGAAAATTTCTGGGGTCAAAAATCGACCAAAAACTTCAGAAGAGGGCAACCTACGAAGAAGACAATTTCAAGAGGTATATTGTACTCACGGTTTTTTCTTTTAAGAGAAAAGATAAAGGCATAGGAATATGATGAATTTTAAAAATTTTAATGACATGCATACCCATATTACAAAAACCTATCAGCTCACAGCAGTCAGAATGGCCATTAGGAATAATGCTGCAAAAAATAAACGGTGAAGGGAGTGTGGAGAAATACGTACCCTCGGTTGTAAGCGGGGGCATGTAAAGAGCCACTAATGAAAACACAATGTAGGTGCTTTGAAAAGGGAAACGTTGAGCTACCAGTCAATCAATCACAACCACTGCTTGGCCTACCACCTGAGAAAATGAGAATCAAAAAGTCACAGGCTGGCAAACCTGTACGCCAGCAAGATTTACCATAGCCAGCACTTGGAAGCAATGAAAATGTCCATCAACCGAGGAATGCACCAAGAAGAAGTGGTCCACGTACACAATGGAATATTACTCTAATAATAAATATAAATTAAATTTAAAAACAAACAAAAGCAAGGAGACATCAACATTTGTGGGTTTATCCGGGCACATTGCACTCTCATTTATAACCGAAGAACACCACTGGCCGGTAGGTCTGTTTCCCTAGTACCACCATGGGAAACGTAGAAAGGCTGCCGCTCTCTGGCCGTTACCTGCAAAAGCAGGTTTAAAGCCTGAGCTAATGGTCACTTCATAAGAACAAGTACTGCAGGGCTGTAAATGAAACCTGCCCTCAAAATGTCTTGAGGGAGATAATGGCCAAAATATTTCAAATGGTGACACATACTTTAAGAAAACACTTTGAAGAAATAAGCTCTAATCACAGCTGGAAAAATAAAAAGGACATGTCTTAAAGCTCAGTTTCAACGCATTATGAGACACATGCAAATTCAACCACAAAGAGGTATCAGCTCACACCACTCAGAAAAATCATCAGCAAAAACTACAAAGAATAAATCCTGAAGGTGCTGGAAGAAATACATGCCCTCCACTTTAAGTGGGACGTAACCTGGAAAGAGCCACTAAGGAGAACAGAACAGAGGTGCCTTTAAAAGGTAAACACTGAGCTACCATATGATACAGCAGACCTATTCCTGGACCTATAAACTAAGAAGACAGAATTGGAAGGACACAGCCACGCAAATCTGCATTGCATACTAATACAATAGCCAAGATATGGAAGTAACCAAAAAGCCCATCGACAGATGGGTGGACAAAGAACAACTGCTACCTGTACAGATGGAATATGAGCTAGTGAAAAAAATGAAACAATGCCATTTGCAGCACCATAGATGAGTCTAGAAGTAATCACGCAACTTGGAGTAAGTGAGAAAGCGAAAGACACATATCCTATCATATCACATATAGGGGTTACCTAAAGAATGATACAAACAAAGATATTTCCACAGACAAACATTATCATAGATACATTAAAAAAACTTATGGTTGACCAAATGGAAAGGTGTGAGGATTGGATACATTACCATATTGAGGTTAACAGAGAGATACAAACACATGTGAAATATATAATCACCAAAGACCTATGCAATACCAAGAGAAGACTACTCAACATTGTGTCATAACCTACATGGGAAAAGGATCCGAAGAAGAATAGATATAAGTATATGTGTGAAAGAACCACATCTTGCACACCTAGAACAAACAAAACATTGTAATCAAGTTTGCTGTGATAAATAATTAAAATTAAGTTAAAAATACCAACAAGAAGTAATGAGACATAAACTTAAAGAGCTTTTTCCTCGCACATTCCATTCTAATTTACAATCTAGAACACCACTTCCAGTAAGGCTCTGTTGCCCTAGTAACCAGATTTGGTAAAGGAGAAATGCTGCCGCCTTGTGGCCAATTCCTGCCAGAGCAGCTTTTAACCCACAGCTAATGGTCACTTACCATTCACAAGGACTCAGGGCTGTAAAGGACACCTGCCCTCAAAATTGTGCTGAGGTAGGGAATGGATAAAAATTTCAAAACAGGCAAAATTTGCAAGAAGATAGTATGAAGAGGTATGTTTTACTCACTCTCTTTTTAAAGAAAGGAAAATGGATAAAAGCTCAGCCTCAGGAAGTATTAGACTCATGTAATCTAATCTACAAAAACTTTTCAACTCACACCAGTCGACTGACCATTGGCAAAAAGTCTACAAACAATAAATGCTGAAGAGATTGTACAGAACTCTGTACCCTCTAGCTGCTGGGGAGATGTAAGAGGGTTAAACGCTAATAATGAGAACAGAAAGGAGCTGCGTTTAAAAGGAAAAATTGAGGTACCATTCAATCCAGCAGGCGCACCAATGGGTCTCTCACCTGAGAAGACCAGAATGAAGAAGACCCGGGCTGCAAAAGCTGCACTGCAGCCTGATTCACAATAGACAAGGCAGTGAAGCAACCAAAATGTCCATCAACAGATGAAAGGATAAAGAAGAAGTGGTCCATGTACACAATGAATACTAGCCATGCAAAACAATGAAACACTGCTCTTTGAGGCACCATAGATGATCTTGCAGATAATCACAGAACATGAGGTAAGTCGGAAAGCAAAAGTCCTATATCCTACGATATCACTTATAGGCGTTATCTAATAACGGACACAAATGAAAATATTTCCACAGAGAAAGTCAATCACAGACTTATTAAAGAAAAACTATGCTTATCTAAAAGGAAAGGTGGGGGGAATGGATAAATGAAGATTACCGTTACCATATGTATACAAATACATATTATATACATATATCAAAAAGACCGACCATATAGCAAGGAAGAATTACGGAACACTCTGTAATAATTTACACGGGAAGAGGACCTCTAAATAAATAGTTATATAGAATATGTAGATGAACCAGAGTATGTATACCTTTGACGAGCAACATTCTAACCATAACCCCAATTGAAAAAATTAAAACAACGAACTAGGAGTAATGAGACATAAACTTATGGGGGGTTTTCCTGGCACATTCCATCCAAATTTAAAACCTAGGCAAACAACTTCCAGAATGGCTCTGCTGCCCTAGTACCCAGATTTGGGAATGGAGAAATGCTGCATCCTTGTGGCCGTTTCCCACAACAGCAGCTTAAAACCCACTGCAAAAGGTCACTAAATATTCACCCATTGCAGGTCTGTAAATGACACCGGCCCTCCAAAAAATACTGAGGTGGAAAATCGACCAAAAAATTCCAGAGTGCAACCTTCCAAAAAGAAAATTTGAAGAGGTATATTATACTCACACTTTTTTCCTTTTTTCTTTTAACAGAAAAGAAAAAGGCGTGGAAAAATGATGAATTGTAGGAATTTTTACAGACATGTAAACCCAAATTACAAAAAACTATCAGCTCACACCAGTCAGAACGGCCCTCAACAAAAATGCTGCAAACAATAAATGCTGATGTGATTGTGGAGAAATGCGTACCCTCGATTCTAAGGGGGATGTGGTAAGAGCCACTAATGAAAGCACAATTGAGGTGCCTTGGAAAGGTAAACGTTGAGCTACCATACCAGTCAATCAATCATACCCACTGCTGGGTCTACCACCTGAGAAAATGAAAATCAAAAATCACAGGCTGGCAAACCTGTACTCCAGCAATATTTACCAAAGGCAACACTTGGAAGCAACGAAAATGTCCATCAACAGAGGAATGCACCCAGAAGAAGTGGTCCATGTACACAATGGAATATTAGCTATGGAAAACATTGAAGCACTGCTCTTTGAGGCACCATAGATGAGCCTGGAGATAATCACAAAACATGAAGTAGGTCGGAAAGCAAAAGACCTATATCCTATATTATCACTTATGGCATTATCTAATAACTGACACAGATGAACATATTTCCAAAGAGAAAGACACTCACAGGCTTAGAAAACAAACTATGCTCATCGAAAAGGAAAGGAGGGGGGAAATTGAGAAATGAAGATTAGTGTTACTATACATATACAAATACATAGTATATACATGTATCAAAAAGACCGAACATATAGCAAGGGAGGTCGACAGAACACTGTAATATTTTACATGGGAAGAGGATCTGTACAGTAATAGACATACATAATGTGTAAATGAACCAGATTGTGTACACCTAGGACAAACAATATTCTAAACTTTACCCAGATTAAAAAAATTTTAAAACCAAGAAGAAGTAATGAGACATAAACTTATGGGGATTTCTCCTGGCAAATTCCATTCTAATTTACAACCTAGGACAATGACTTCCAGAAAGGCTCTGCTGCCCTAGTACCCAGATTGGGGAATGGAGAAATGCTACCTCCTTATGGCCGTTTCCCACAACAGCAGCTTTGAACCCACTGCAAAAGGTGACTAAATTTTCACCAACTTGCATTTCTGTAAATGGCACCTGCCTTCCAGAAAATTTCTGGGGTCAAAAATCGACCAAAAACTTCAGAAGAGGGCAACCTTCGAAGAAGGCAATTTCAAGAGCTATATTGTACTCAAAGTTTTTTCTTTTAAGAGAAAAGAAAAAGGAATAGGAATATGGTGAATTTTAAAAATTTTAATGACATGCATACCCATATTACAAAAACCTATCAGCTCACAGCAGTCAGAATGGCCATTAGGAGTAATGCTGCAAAAAATAAACAGTGAAGGGAGTGTGGAGAAATGCGTACCCTCGGTTGTAAGGGGGGGCATGTAAAGAGCCACTAATGAAAACACAATGTAGGTGCTTTGAAAAGGGAAACATTGAGCTACCAGTCAATCAATCACAACCACTGCTTGGCCTATCACCTGAGAAAATGAGAATCAAAAAGTCACAGGCTGGCAAACCTGTACGCCAGCAAGATTTACCATAGCCAGCACTTGGAAGCAATGAAAATGTCCATCAACCGAGGAATGCACCAAGAAGTAGTGGTCCACGTACACAATGGAATATTACTCTAATAATAAATATAAATTAAATTTAAAAACAAACAAAAGCAAAGAGACATCAACATTTGTGGGTTTATCCGGGAACATTGCACTCTAATTTATAACCAAAGAACACCACTGGCCGGTAGGTCTGTTTCCCTAGTACCAGCATGGGAAACGTAGAAAGGCTGCCGCTCTCTGGCCGTTACCTGCAAAAGCAGGATTAAAGCCTGAGCTAATGGTCACTTCATAAGAACAAGTACTGCAGGGCTGTAAATGAAACCTGCCCTCAAAATGTCTTGAGGGAGATAATGGCCAAAATATTTCAAATGGTGACACATACTTTAAGAAAACACTTTGAAGAAATAAGCTCTAATCACAGCTCGAAAAATAAAAAGGACATGTCTTAAAGCTCAATTTCAACGCATTATGAGACACATGCAAATTCAACCACAAAGAGGTATCAGCTCACACCACTCAGAATAATCATCAGCAAAAACTACAAAGAATAAATCCAGAAGGTGCTGGGAAGAAATACATGCCCTCTACTTTAAGTGGGACGTTATCTGGAAAGAGCCACTAAGGAGAACAGAACAGAGGTGCCTTTAAAAGGTAAACACAGAGCTACCATATGATCCAGCAGACCTATTCCTGGACCTATAAACTAAGAAGACAGAATTGGAAGGACACAGCCACGCAAATCTGCATTGCATACTAATACAATAGCCAAGATATGGAAGTAACCAAAAAGCCCATCGACAGATGGGTGGACAAAGAACAACTGCTACCTGTACAGATGGAATATGAGCTAGTGAAAAAAATGAAACAATGCCATTTGCAGCACCATAGATGAGTCTAGAAGTAATCACGCAACTTGGAGTAAGTGAGAAAGCGAAAGACACATATCCTATCATATCACATATAGGGGTTACCTAAAGAATGATACAAACAAAGATATTTCCACAGACAAACATTATCATAGATACATTAAAAAAACTTATGGTTGACCAAATGGAAAGGTGTGAGGATTGGATACATTACCATATTGAGGTTAACAGAGAGATAGAAACACATGTGAAATATATAATCACCAAAGACCTATGCAATACCAAGAGAAGACTACTCAACCTTGTGTCATAACCTACATGGGAAAAGGATCCGAAGAAGAATAGATATATGTATATGTGTGAAAGAACCACATCTTGCACACCTAGAACAAACAAAACATTGTAATCAAGTTTGCTGTGATAAATAATTAAAATTAAGTTAAAAATACCAACAAGAAGTAATGAGACATAAACTTAAAGAGCTTTTTCCTCGCACATTCCATTCTAATTTACAACCTAGAACACCACTTCCAGTAAGGCTCTGTTGCCCTAGTAACCAGATTTGGTAAAGGAGAAATGCTGCCGCCTTGTGGCCAATTCCTGCCAGAGCAGCTTTTAACCCACAGCTAATGGTCACTTACCATTCACAAGGACTCAGGGCTGTAAAGGACACCTGCCCTCAAAATTGTGCTGAGGTAGGGAATGGATAAAAATTTCAAAACAGGCAAAATTTGCAAGAAGATAGTATGAAGAGGTATGTTTTACTCACTCTCTTTTTAAAGAAAGGAAAATGGATAAAAGCTCAGCCTCAGGAAGTATTAGACTCATGCAATCTAATCTACAAAATGTTTTCAACTCACACCAGTCGGCTGACCATTGGAAAAAAGACTACAAAGAATAAATGCCTAAGAGGTTTTAGAGAACTGTGTACCCTGTAGCTGCTGGTGAGATGTAACAGGGTTAAACGCTAATAATGAGAACAGAAAGGAGCTGCGTTCAAAAGGAAAAATTGAGGTACCATTCAATCCAGCAGGCGCACCAATGGGTCTCTCACCTGAGAAGACCAGAATGAAGAAGACCCGGGCTGCAAAAGCTGCACTGCAGCCTGATTCACAATAGACAAGGCAGTGAAGCAACCAAAATGTCCATCAACAGATGAAAGGATAAAGAAGAAGTGGTCCATGTACACAATGAATACTAGCCATGCAAAACAATGAAACACTGCTCTTTGAGGCACCATAGATGATCTTGCAGATAATCACAGAACATGAGGTAAGTCGGAAAGCAAAAGTCCTATATCCTACGATATCACTTATAGGCGTTATCTAATAACGGACACAAATGAAAATATTTCCACAGAGAAAGTCAATCACAGACTTATTAAAGAAAAACTATGCTTATCTAAAAGGAAAGGTGGGGGGAATGGATAAATGAAGATTACCGTTACCATATGTATACAAATACATATTATATACATATATCAAAAAGACCGACCATATAGCAAGGAAGAATTACGGAACACTCTGTAATAATTTACACGGGAAGAGGACCTCTAAATAAATAGTTATATAGAATATGTAGATGAACCAGAGTATGTATACCTTTGACGAGCAACATTCTAACCATAACCCCAATTGAAAAAATTAAAACAACGAACTAGGAGTAATGAGACATAAACTTATGGGGGGTTTTCCTGGCACATTCCATCCAAATTTAAAACCTAGGCAAACAACTTCCAGAATGGCTCTGCTGCCCTAGTACCCAGATTTGGGAATGGAGAAATGCTGCATCCTTGTGGCCGTTTCCCACAACAGCAGCTTAAAACCCACTGCAAAAGGTCACTAAATATTCACCCATTGCAGGTCTGTAAATGACACCGGCCCTCCAAAAAATACTGAGGTGGAAAATCGACCAAAAAATTCCAGAGTGCAACCTTCCAAAAAGAAAATTTGAAGAGGTATATTATACTCACACTTTTTTCCTTTTTTCTTTTAACAGAAAAGAAAAAGGCGTGGAAAAATGATGAATTGTAGGAATTTTTACAGACATGTAAACCCAAATTACAAAAAACTATCAGCTCACACCAGTCAGAACGGCCCTCAACAAAAATGCTGCAAACAATAAATGCTGATGTGATTGTGGAGAAATGCGTACCCTCGATTCTAAGGGGGATGTGGTAAGAGCCACTAATGAAAGCACAATTGAGGTGCCTTGGAAAGGTAAACGTTGAGCTACCATACCAGTCAATCAATCATACCCACTGCTGGGTCTACCACCTGAGAAAATGAAAATCAAAAATCACAGGCTGGCAAACCTGTACTCCAGCAATATTTACCAAAGGCAACACTTGGAAGCAACGAAAATGTCCATCAACAGAGGAATGCACCCAGAAGAAGTGGTCCATGTACACAATGGAATATTAGCTATGGAAAACATTGAAGCACTGCTCTTTGAGGCACCATAGATGAGCCTGGAGATAATCACAAAACATGAAGTAGGTCGGAAAGCAAAAGACCTATATCCTATATTATCACTTATGGCATTATCTAATAACTGACACAGATGAACATATTTCCAAAGAGAAAGACACTCACAGGCTTAGAAAACAAACTATGCTCATCGAAAAGGAAAGGAGGGGGGAAATTGAGAAATGAAGATTAGTGTTACTATACATATACAAATACATAGTATATACATGTATCAAAAAGACCGAACATATAGCAAGGGAGGTCGACAGAACACTGTAATATTTTACATGGGAAGAGGATCTGTACAGTAATAGACATACATAATGTGTAAATGAACCAGATTGTGTACACCTAGGACAAACAATATTCTAAACTTTACCCAGATTAAAAAAATTTTAAAACCAAGAAGAAGTAATGAGACATAAACTTATGGGGATTTCTCCTGGCAAATTCCATTCTAATTTACAACCTAGGACAATGACTTCCAGAAAGGCTCTGCTGCCCTAGTACCCAGATTGGGGAATGGAGAAATGCTACCTCCTTATGGCCGTTTCCCACAACAGCAGCTTTGAACCCACTGCAAAAGGTGACTAAATTTTCACCAACTTGCATTTCTGTAAATGGCACCTGCCTTCCAGAAAATTTCTGGGGTAAAAAATCGACCAAAAACTTCAGAAGAGGGCAACCTTCGAAGAAGGCAATTTCAAGAGCTATATTGTACTCAAAGTTTTTTCTTTTAAGAGAAAAGAAAAAGGAATAGGAATATGGTGAATTTTAAAAATTTTAATGACATGCATACCCATATTACAAAAACCTATCAGCTCACAGCAGTCAGAATGGCCATTAGGAATAATGCTGCAAAAAATAAACAGTGAAGGGAGTGTGGAGAAATGCGTACCCTCGGTTGTAAGGGGGGGCATGTAAAGAGCCACTAATGAAAACACAATGTAGGTGCTTTGAAAAGGGAAACATTGAGCTACCAGTCAATCAATCACAACCACTGCTTGGCCTATCACCTGAGAAAATGAGAATCAAAAAGTCACAGGCTGGCAAACCTGTACGCCAGCAAGATTTACCATAGCCAGCACTTGGAAGCAATGAAAATGTCCATCAACCGAGGAATGCACCAAGAAGTAGTGGTCCACGTACACAATGGAATATTACTCTAATAATAAATATAAATTAAATTTAAAAACAAACAAAAGCAAAGAGACATCAACATTTGTGGGTTTATCCGGGAACATTGCACTCTAATTTATAACCAAAGAACACCACTGGCCGGTAGGTCTGTTTCCCTAGTACCAGCATGGGAAACGTAGAAAGGCTGCCGCTCTCTGGCCGTTACCTGCAAAAGCAGGATTAAAGCCTGAGCTAATGGTCACTTCATAAGAACAAGTACTGCAGGGCTGTAAATGAAACCTGCCCTCAAAATGTCTTGAGGGAGATAATGGCCAAAATATTTCAAATGGTGACACATACTTTAAGAAAACACTTTGAAGAAATAAGCTCTAATCACAGCTCGAAAAATAAAAAGGACATGTCTTAAAGCTCAATTTCAACGCATTATGAGACACATGCAAATTCAACCACAAAGAGGTATCAGCTCACACCACTCAGAATAATCATCAGCAAAAACTACAAAGAATAAATCCAGAAGGTGCTGGGAAGAAATACATGCCCTCTACTTTAAGTGGGACGTTATCTGGAAAGAGCCACTAAGGAGAACAGAACAGAGGTGCCTTTAAAAGGTAAACACAGAGCTACCATATGATCCAGCAGACCTATTCCTGGACCTATAAACTAAGAAGACAGAATTGGAAGGACACAGCCACGCAAATCTGCATTGCATACTAATACAATAGCCAAGATATGGAAGTAACCAAAAAGCCCATCGACAGATGGGTGGACAAAGAACAACTGCTACCTGTACAGATGGAATATGAGCTAGTGAAAAAAATGAAACAATGCCATTTGCAGCACCATAGATGAGTCTAGAAGTAATCACGCAACTTGGAGTAAGTGAGAAAGCGAAAGACACATATCCTATCATATCACATATAGGGGTTACCTAAAGAATGATACAAACAAAGATATTTCCACAGACAAACATTATCATAGATACATTAAAAAAACTTATGGTTGACCAAATGGAAAGGTGTGAGGATTGGATACATTACCATATTGAGGTTAACAGAGAGATACAAACACATGTGAAATATATAATCACCAAAGACCTATGCAATACCAAGAGAAGACTACTCAACCTTGTGTCATAACCTACATGGGAAAAGGATCCGAAGAAGAATAGATATATGTATATGTGTGAAAGAACCACATCTTGCACACCTAGAACAAACAAAACATTGTAATCAAGTTTGCTGTGATAAATAATTAAAATTAAGTTAAAAATACCAACAAGAAGTAATGAGACATAAACTTAAAGAGCTTTTTCCTCGCACATTCCATTCTAATTTACAACCTAGAACACCACTTCCAGTAAGGCTCTGTTGCCCTAGTAACCAGATTTGGTAAAGGAGAAATGCTGCCGCCTTGTGGCCAATTCCTGCCAGAGCAGCTTTTAACCCACAGCTAATGGTCACTTACCATTCACAAGGACTCAGGGCTGTAAAGGACACCTGCCCTCAAAATTGTGCTGAGGTAGGGAATGGATAAAAATTTCAAAACAGGCAAAATTTGCAAGAAGATAGTATGAAGAGGTATGTTTTACTCACTCTCTTTTTAAAGAAAGGAAAATGGATAAAAGCTCAGCCTCAGGAAGTATTAGACTCATGCAATCTAATCTACAAAAAGTTTTCAACTCACACCAGTCGGCTGACCATTGGAAAAAAGACTACAAAGAATAAATGCCTAAGAGGTTTTAGAGAACTGTGTACCCTGTAGCTGCTGGTGAGATGTAAGAGGGTTAAACGCTAATAATGAGAACAGAAAGGAGCTGCGTTCAAAAGGAAAAATTGAGGTACCATTCAATCCAGCAGGCGCACCAATGGGTCTCTCACCTGAGAAGACCAGAATGAAGAAGACCCGGGCTGCAAAAGCTGCACTGCAGCCTGATTCACAATAGACAAGGCAGTGAAGCAACCAAAATGTCCATCAACAGATGAAAGGATAAAGAAGAAGTGGTCCATGTACACAATGAATACTAGCCATTGTAAAACAATGAAACACTGCTCTTTGAGGCAACATAGATGATCTTGGAGATAATCACAGAACATGAGGTAAGTCGGAAAGCAAAAGTCCTATATCCTATGATATCACTTATAGGCGTTATCTAATAACTGACTCAAATGAACATATTTCCACAGAGAAAGTCAATCACAGACTTATTAAAAAAAACTATGCTTATCTAAAAGGAAAGGTGGGGGGAATGGATAAATGAAGATTAGCGTTACCATATGTATAGAAATACATATTATATACTTATATCAAAAAGACTGACCAAATAGCAAGGAAGGTTTACGGAACACTCTGTAATAATTTACAAGGGAAGAGGATCTCTACATAAATAGGTATATAGAATATGTAGATGAACCAGAGTGTGTACACCTTGGACGAGAAACATTCTAACCATAAACCAAATTGAAAAAATTAAAACAACGAACTAGGAGTAATGAGACCAAATCTTATGGGGGGTTTTCCTGGCACATTCCATCCAAATTTATAACCTAGGCAAAAAACTTCCAGAACGGCTCTGCTGCCCTAGTACCCAGATTTGGGAATGGAGAAATGCTGCATCCTTGTGGCCGTTTCCCACAACAGCAGCTTTAATACCACTGCAAAAGGTCACAAAATATTCACCAATTGCAGGTCTGTAAATGACACCGTCCCTCCAAAAAATCCTGAGGTCGAAAATCGACCAAAAAATTCCAGAGTGCACCCTTCCAAAAAGAAAATTTGAAGAGGTATATTATACTCACACTTTTTTTCTTTTTTCTTTTAACAGAAAAGAAAAAGGCATGGAAAAATGATGAATTGTAGGAATTTTTACATACATGTAAACCCAAATTACAAAAACTTACCAGCTCACACCAGTCAGAAGGGCCATCAACAAAAATGGTGCAAGCCTTAAATGCTGACGTGATTGTGGAGAAATGCGTACCCTCGATTCTAAGGGGGACGTGGTAAGAGCCACTAATGAAAGCACTATTGAGGTGCCTTGAAAAGGTAAACGTTGAGCTACCATACCAGTCAATCAATCATACCCACTGCTGGGTCTATCACCTGAGAAAATGAAAATCAAAAATCACAGGCTGGCAATCCTGCACTCCAGCAATATTTACCATAGGCAACACTGGGAAGCAACGAAAATGTCCATCAACAGAGGAATGCACCCAGAAGAAGTGGTCCATGTACACAATGGAATATTAGCTATGGAAAACATTGAAGCACTGCTCTTTGAGGCACCATAGATGAGCCTGGAGATAATCACAAAACATGAAGTAGGTCGGAAAGCAAAAGACCTATATCCTATATTATCACTTATGGCATTATCTAATAACTGACACAGATGAACATATTTCCAAAGAGAAAGACACTCACAGGCTTAGAAAACAAACTATGCTCATCGAAAAGGAAAGGAGGGGGGAAATTGAGAAATGAAGATTAGTGTTACTATACATATACAAATACATAGTATATACATGTATCAAAAAGACCGAACATATAGCAAGGGAGGTCGACAGAACACTGTAATATTTTACATGGGAAGAGGATCTGTACAGTAATAGATATACATAATGTGTAAATGAACCAGATTGTGTACACTTAGGACAAACAATATTCTAAACTTTACCCAGATTAAAAAAATTTTAAAACCAAGAAGAAGTAATGAGACATAAACTTATGGGGATTTCTCCTGGCAAATTCCATTCTAATTTACAACCTAGGACAATGACTTCCAGAAAGGCTCTGCTGCCCTAGTACCCAGATTGGGGAATGGAGAAATGCTACCTCCTTATGGCCGTTTCCCACAACAGCAGCTTTGAACCCACTGCAAAAGGTGACTAAATTTTCACCAACTTGCATTTCTGTAAATGGCACCTGCCTTCCAGAAAATTTCTGGGGTCAAAAATCGACCAAAAACTTCAGAAGAGGGCAACCTTCGAAGAAGGCAATTTCAAGAGCTATATTGTACTCAAAGTTTTTTCTTTTAAGAGAAAAGAAAAAGGAATAGGAATATGGTGAATTTTAAAAATTTTAATGACATGCATACCCATATTACAAAAACCTATCAGCTCACAGCAGTCAGAATGGCCATTAGGAATAATGCTGCAAAAAATAAACGGTGAAGAGAGTGTGGAGAAATGCGTACCCTGGGTTGTAAGGGGGGGCATGTAAAGAGCCATTAATGAAAACACAATGTAGGTGCTTTGAAAAGGGAAACATTGAGCTACCAGTCAATCAATCACAACCACTGCTTGGCCTATCACCTGAGAAAATGAGAATCAAAAAGTCACAGGCTGGCAAACCTGTACGCCAGCAAGATTTACCATAGCCAGCACTTGGAAGCAATGAAAATGTCCATCAACCGAGGAATGCACCAAGAAGTAGTGGTCCACGTACAGAATGGAATATTACTCTAATAATAAATATAAATTAAATTTAAAAACAAACAAAAGCAAAGAGACATCAACATTTGTGGGTTTATCCGGGAACATTGCACTCTAATTTATAACCAAAGAACACCACTGGCCGGTAGGTCTGTTTCCCTAGTACCAGCATGGGAAACGTAGAAAGGCTGCCGCTCTCTGGCCGTTACCTGCAAAAGCAGGATTAAAGCCTGAGCTAATGGTCACTTCATAAGAACAAGTACTGCAGGGCTGTAAATGAAACCTGCCCTCAAAATGTCTTGAGGGAGATAATGGCCAAAATATTTCAAATGGTGACACATACTTTAAGAAAACACTTTGAAGAAATAAGCTCTAATCACAGCTCGAAAAATAAAAAGGACATGTCTTAAAGCTCAATTTCAACGCATTATGAGACACATGCAAATTCAACCACAAAGAGGTATCAGCTCACACCACTCAGAATAATCATCAGCAAAAACTACAAAGAATAAATCCAGAAGGTGCTGGGAAGAAATACATGCCCTCTACTTTAAGTGGGACGTTATCTGGAAAGAGCCACTAAGGAGAACAGAACAGAGGTGCCTTTAAAAGGTAAACACAGAGCTACCATATGATCCAGCAGACCTATTCCTGGACCTATAAACTAAGAAGACAGAATTGGAAGGACACAGCCACGCAAATCTGCATTGCATACTAATACAATAGCCAAGATATGGAAGTAACCAAAAAGCCCATCGACAGATGGGTGGACAAAGAACAACTGCTACCTGTACAGATGGAATATGAGCTAGTGAAAAAAATGAAACAATGCCATTTGCAGCACCATAGATGAGTCTAGAAGTAATCACGCAACTTGGAGTAAGTGAGAAAGCGAAAGACACATATCCTATCATATCACATATAGGGGTTACCTAAAGAATGATACAAACAAAGATATTTCCACAGACAAACATTATCATAGATACATTAAAAAAACTTATGGTTGACCAAATGGAAAGGTGTGAGGATTGGATACATTACCATATTGAGGTTAACAGAGAGATACAAACACATGTGAAATATATAATCACCAAAGACCTATGCAATACCAAGAGAAGACTACTCAACCTTGTGTCATAACCTACATGGGAAAAGGATCCGAAGAAGAATAGATATATGTATATGTGTGAAAGAACCACATCTTGCACACCTAGAACAAACAAAACATTGTAATCAAGTTTGCTGTGATAAATAATTAAAATTAAGTTAAAAATACCAACAAGAAGTAATGAGACATAAACTTAAAGAGCTTTTTCCTCGCACATTCCATTCTAATTTACAACCTAGAACACCACTTCCAGTAAGGCTCTGTTGCCCTAGTAACCAGATTTGGTAAAGGAGAAATGCTGCCGCCTTGTGGCCAATTCCTGCCAGAGCAGCTTTTAACCCACAGCTAATGGTCACTTACCATTCACAAGGACTCAGGGCTGTAAAGGACACCTGCCCTCAAAATTGTGCTGAGGTAGGGAATGGATAAAAATTTCAAAACAGGCAAAATTTGCAAGAAGATAGTATGAAGAGGTATGTTTTACTCACTCTCTTTTTAAAGAAAGGAAAATGGATAAAAGCTCAGCCTCAGGAAGTATTAGACTCATGCAATCTAATCTACAAAAAGTTTTCAACTCACACCAGTCGGCTGACCATTGGAAAAAAGACTACAAAGAATAAATGCCTAAGAGGTTTTAGAGAACTGTGTACCCTGTAGCTGCTGGTGAGATGTAAGAGGGTTAAACGCTAATAATGAGAACAGAAAGGAGCTGCGTTCAAAAGGAAAAATTGAGGTACCATTCAATCCAGCAGGCGCACCAATGGGTCTCTCACCTGAGAAGACCAGAATGAAGAAGACCCGGGCTGCAAAAGCTGCACTGCAGCCTGATTCACAATAGACAAGGCAGTGAAGCAACCAAAATGTCCATCAACAGATGAAAGGATAAAGAAGAAGTGGTCCATGTACACAATGAATACTAGCCATTGTAAAACAATGAAACACTGCTCTTTGAGGCAACATAGATGATCTTGGAGATAATCACAGAATATGAGGTAAGTCGGAAAGCAAAAGTCCTATATCCTATGATATCACTTATAGGCGTTATCTAATAACTGACTCAAATGAACATATTTCCACAGAGAAAGTCAATCACAGACTTATTAAAAAAAACTATGCTTATCTAAAAGGAAAGGTGGGGGGAATGGATAAATGAAGATTAGCGTTACCATATGTATAGAAATACATATTATATACTTATATCAAAAAGACTGACCAAATAGCGAGGAAGGTTTACGGAACACTCTGTAATAATTTACAAGGGAAGAGGATCTCTACATAAATAGGTATATAGAATATGTAGATGAACCAGAGTGTGTACACCTTGGACGAGAAACATTCTAACCATAAACCAAATTGAAAAAATTAAAACAACGAACTAGGAGTAATGAGACAAAATCTTATGGGGGGTTTTCCTGGCACATTCCATCCAAATTTACAACCTAGGCAAAAAACTTCCAGAACGGCTCTGCTGCCCTAGTACCCAGATTTGGGAATGGAGAAATGCTGCATCCTTGTGGCCGTTTCCCACAACAGCAGCTTTAATACCACTGCAAAAGGTCACAAAATATTCACCAATTGCACGTCTGTAAATGACACCGGCCCTCCAAAAAATCCTGAGGTCGAAAATCGACCAAAAAATTCCAGAGTGCACCCTTCCAAAAAGAAAATTTGAAGAGGTATATTATACTCACACTTTTTTTCTTTTTTCTTTTAACAGAAAAGAAAAAGGCATGGAAAAATGATGAACTGTAGGAATTTTTACATACATGTAAACCCAAATTACAAAAACTTACCAGCTCACACCAGTCAGAAGGGCCATCAACAAAAATGGTGCAAGCCTTAAATGCTGACGTGATTGTGGAGAAATGCGTACCCTCGATTCTAAGGGGGACGTGGTAAGAGCCACTAATGAAAGCACTATTGAGGTGCCTTGAAAAGGTAAACGTTGAGCTACCATACCAGTCAATCAATCATACCCACTGCTGGGTCTATCACCTGAGAAAATGAAAATCAAAAATCACAGGCTGGCAATCCTGCACTCCAGCAATATTTACCATAGGCAACACTTGGAAGCAACGAAAATGTCCATCAACAGAGGAATGCACCCAGAAGAAGTGGTCCATGTACACAATGGAATATTAGCTATGGAAAACATTGAAGCACTGCTCTTTGAGGCACCATAGATGAGCCTGGAGATAATCACAAAACATGAAGTAGGTCGGAAAGCAAAAGACCTATATCCTATATTATCACTTATGGCATTATGTAATAACTGACACAGATGAACATATTTCCAAAGAGAAAGACACTCACAGGCTTTGAAAACAAACTATGCTCATCGAAAAGGAAAGGAGGGGGGAAATTGAGAAATGAAGATTAGTGTTACTATACATATACAAATACATAGTATATACATGTATCAAAAAGACCGAACATATAGCAAGGGAGGTCGACAGAACACTGTAATATTTTACATGGGAAGAGGATCTGTACATTAATAGACATACATAATGTATAAATGAACCAGATTGTGTACACCTAGGACAAACAATATTCTAAACTTTACCCAGATTAAAAAAATTTTAAAACCAAGAAGAAGTAATGAGACATAAACTTATGGGGATTTCTCCTGGCAAATTCCATTCTAATTTACAACCTAGGACAATGACTTCCAGAAAGGCTCTGCTGCCCTAGTACCCAGATTGGGGAATGGAGAAATGCTACCTCCTTGTGGCCGTTTCCCACAACAGCAGCTTTGAACCCACTGCAAAAGGTGACTAAATTTTCACCAACTTGCATTTCTGTAAATGGCACCTGCCTTCCAGAAAATTTCTGGGGTCAAAAATCGACCAAAAACTTCAGAAGAGGGCAACCTTCGAAGAAGACAATTTCAAGAGGTATATTGTACTCACGGTTTTTTCTTTTAAGAGAAAAGATAAAGGCATAGGAATATGATGAATTTTAAAAATTTTAATGACATGCATACCCATATTACAAAAACCTATCAGCTCACAGCAGTCAGAATGGCCATTAGGAATAATGCTGCAAAAAATAAACGGTGAAGGGAGTGTGGAGAAATACGTACCCTCGGTTGTAAGCGGGGGCATGTAAAGAGCCACTAATGAAAACACAATGTAGGTGCTTTGAAAAGGGAAACGTTGAGCTACCAGTCAATCAATCACAACCACTGCTTGGCCTACCACCTGAGAAAATGAGAATCAAAAAGTCACAGGCTGGCAAACCTGTACGCCAGCAAGATTTACCATAGCCAGCACTTGGAAGCAATGAAAATGTCCATCAACCGAGGAATGCACCAAGAAGAAGTGGTCCACGTACACAATGGAATATTACTCTAATAATAAATATAAATTAAATTTAAAAACAAACAAAAGCAAGGAGACATCAACATTTGTGGGTTTATCCGGGCACATTGCACTCTCATTTATAACCGAAGAACACCACTGGCCGGTAGGTCTGTTTCCCTAGTACCACCATGGGAAACGTAGAAAGGCTGCCGCTCTCTGGCCGTTACCTGCAAAAGCAGGTTTAAAGCCTGAGCTAATGGTCACTTCATAAGAACAAGTACTGCAGGGCTGTAAATGAAACCTGCCCTCAAAATGTCTTGAGGGAGATAATGGCCAAAATATTTCAAATGGTGACACATACTTTAAGAAAACACTTTGAAGAAATAAGCTCTAATCACAGCTGGAAAAATAAAAAGGACATGTCTTAAAGCTCAGTTTCAACGCATTATGAGACACATGCAAATTCAACCACAAAGAGGTATCAGCTCACACCACTCAGAAAAATCATCAGCAAAAACTACAAAGAATAAATCCTGAAGGTGCTGGGAAGAAATACATGCCCTCCACTTTAAGTGGGACGTAACCTGGAAAGAGCCACTAAGGAGAACAGAACAGAGGTGCCTTTAAAAGGTAAACACTGAGCTACCATATGATACAGCAGACCTATTCCTGGACCTATAAACTAAGAAGACAGAATTGGAAGGACACAGCCTCGCAAATCTGCATTGCATACTATTACAATAGGCAAGATATGGAAGTAACCAAAAAGCCCATCGACAGATGGGTGGACAAAGAAGAACTGCTACCTGTACAGATGGAATATGAGCTAGTGAAAAAATGAAACAATGCCATTTGCAGCACCATAGATGAGTCTAGAAGTAATCACGCAACTTGGAGTAAGTGAGAAAGCGAAAGACACATATCCTATCGTATCACATATAGGGGTTACCTAAAAAATGATACCAACAAAGATATTTCCACAGACAAACACTATCATAGATTCATTAAAAAACTTATGGTTCACCAAATGGAAAGGTGTGAGGATTGGATACATTACCATATTGAGGTTAACAGAGAGATACAAACACATGTGAAATATATAATCACCAAAGACCTACCCAATACCAAGGGAAGACTACTCAACATTGTGTCATAACCTACATGGGAAAAGGATCCGAAGAAGAATAGATATATGTATATGTGTGAAAGAACCACATCTTGCACACCTAGAACAAACAAAACATTGTAATCAAGTTTGCTGTGATAAAAATTAAAATTAAGGTAAAAATACCAACAAGAAGTAATGAGACATAAACTTAAAGGGCTTTTTGCTCGCACATTCCATTCTAATTTACAACCTAGAACACCACTTCCAGTAAGGCTCTGTTGCCCTAGTAACCAGATTTGGTAAAGGAGAAATGCTGCCGCCTTGTGGCCGATTCCCGCAAGAGCAGCTATTAACCCACAGCTAATGGTCACTTACCATTCACAAGGACTCAGGGCTGTAAAGGACACCTGCCCTCAAAATTGTGCTGATGTAGGGAATGGATAAAAGAATTCAAAACAGGCAAAATGTTCACGAAGGTAGTATGAAGAGGTAAGTTTTACTCACTCTCTTTTTAAAGAAAGGAAAATGGATAAAAGCTCAGCCTCAGGAAGTATTAGACTCATGTAATCTAATCTACAAAAACTTTTCAACTCACACCAGTCGACTGACCATTGGCAAAAAGTCTACAAACAATAAATGCTGAAGAGATTTTACAGAACTCTGTACCCTCTAGCTGCTGGGGAGATGTAAGAGGGTTAAACGCTAATAATGAGAACAGAAAGGAGCTGCGTTTAAAAGGAAAAATTGAGGTACCTTTCAATCCAGCAGGCGCACCAATGGGCCTCTCACCTGAGAAGACCAGAATGAAGAAGACCCGGGCTGCAAAAGCTGCACTGCAGCCTTATTCATAATAGACAAGGCAGTGAAGCAACCAAAATGTCCATCAACAGATGAAAGGATAAAGAAGAAGTGGTCCATGTACACAATGAATACTAGCCATGCAAAACAATGAAACACTGCTCTTTGAGGCACCATAGATGATCTTGGAGATAATCACAGAACATGAGGTAAGTCGGAAAGCAAAAGTCCTATATCCTACGATATCACTTATAGGCGTTATCTAATAACGGACACAAATGAAAATATTTCCACAGAGAAAGTCAATCACAGACTTATTAAAGAAAAACTATGCTTATCTAAAAGGAAAGGTGGGGGGAATGGATAAATGAAGATTACCGTTACCATATGTATACAAATACATATTATATACATATATCAAAAAGACCGACCATATAGCAAGGAAGAATTACGGAACACTCTGTAATAATTTACACGGGAAGAGGACCTCTAAATAAATAGTTATATAGAATATGTAGATGAACCAGAGTATGTATACCTTTGACGAGCAACATTCTAACCATAACCCCAATTGAAAAAATTAAAACAACGAACTAGGAGTAATGAGACATAAACTTATGGGGGGTTTTCCTGGCACATTCCATCCAAATTTAAAACCTAGGCAAACAACTTCCAGAATGGCTCTGCTGCCCTAGTACCCAGATTTGGGAATGGAGAAATGCTGCATCCTTGTGGCCGTTTCCCACAACAGCAGCTTAAAACCCACTGCAAAAGGTCACTAAATATTCACCCATTGCAGGTCTGTAAATGACACCGGCCCTCCAAAAAATACTGAGGTGGAAAATCGACCAAAAAATTCCAGAGTGCAACCTTCCAAAAAGAAAATTTGAAGAGGTATATTATACTCACACTTTTTTCCTTTTTTCTTTTAACAGAAAAGAAAAAGGCGTGGAAAAATGATGAATTGTAGGAATTTTTACAGACATGTAAACCCAAATTACAAAAAACTATCAGCTCACACCAGTCAGAACGGCTCTCAACAAAAATGCTGCAAACAATAAATGCTGATGTGATTGTGGAGAAATGCGTACCCTCGATTCTAAGGGGGATGTGGTAAGAGCCACTAATGAAAGCACAATTGAGGTGCCTTGGAAAGGTAAACGTTGAGCTACCATACCAGTCAATCAATCATACCCACTGCTGGGTCTACCACCTGAGAAAATGAAAATCAAAAATCACAGGCTGGCAAACCTGTACTCCAGCAATATTTACCAAAGGCAACACTTGGAAGCAACGAAAATGTCCATCAACAGAGGAATGCACCAAGAAGAAGTGGTCCATGTACACAATGGAATATTAGCTATGGAAAACATTGAAGCACTGCTCTTTGAGGCACCATAGATGAGCCTGGAGATAATCACAAAACATGAAGTAGGTCGGAAAGCAAAAGACCTATATCCTATATTATCACTTATGGCATTATCTAATAACTGACACAGATGAACATATTTCCAAAGAGAAAGACACTCACAGGCTTAGAAAACAAACTATGCTCATCGAAAAGGAAAGGAGGGGGGAAATTGAGAAATGAAGATTAGTGTTACTATACATATACAAATACATAGTATATACATGTATCAAAAAGACCGAACATATAGGAAGGGAGGTCGACAGAACACTGTAATATTTTACATGGGAAGAGGATCTGTACATTAATAGACATACATAATGTATAAATGAACCAGATTGTGTACACCTAGGACAAACAATATTCTAAACTTTACCCAGATTAAAAAAATTTTAAAACCAAGAAGAAGTAATGAGACATAAACTTATGGGGATTTCTCCTGGCAAATTCCATTCTAATTTACAACCTAGGACAATGACTTCCAGAAAGGCTCTGCTGCCCTAGTACCCAGATTGGGGAATGGAGAAATGCTACCTCCTTGTGGCCGTTTCCCACAACAGCAGCTTTGAACCCACTGCAAAAGGTGACTAAATTTTCACCAACTTGCATTTCTGTAAATGGCACCTGCCTTCCAGAAAATTTCTGGGGTCAAAAATCGACCAAAAACTTCAGAAGAGGGCAACCTTCGAAGAAGACAATTTCAAGAGGTATATTGTACTCATGGTTTTTTCTTTTAAGAGAAAAGATAAAGGCATAGGAATATGATGAATTTTAAAAATTTTAATGACATGCATACCCATATTACAAAAACCTATCAGCTCACAGCAGTCAGAATGGCCATTAGGAATAATGCTGCAAAAAATAAACGGTGAAGGGAGTGTGGAGAAATACGTACCCTCGGTTGTAAGCGGGGGCATGTAAAGAGCCACTAATGAAAACACAATGTAGGTGCTTTGAAAAGGGAAACGTTGAGCTACCAGTCAATCAATCACAACCACTGCTTGGCCTACCACCTGAGAAAATGAGAATCAAAAAGTCACAGGCTGGCAAACCTGTACGCCAGCAAGATTTACCATAGCCAGCACTTGGAAGCAATGAAAATGTCCATCAACCGAGGAATGCACCAAGAAGTAGTGGTCCACGTACACAATGGAATATTACTCTAATAATAAATATAAATTAAATTTAAAAACAAACAAAAGCAAGGAGACATCAACATTTGTGGGTTTATCCGGGCACATTGCACTCTCATTTATAACCGAAAAACACCACTGGCCGGTAGGTCTGTTTCCCTAGTACCACCATGGGAAACGTAGAAAGGCTGCCGCTCTCTGGCCGTTACCTGCAAAAGCAGGTTTAAAGCCTGAGCTAATGGTCACTTCATAAGAACAAGTACTGCAGGGCTGTAAATGAAACCTGCCCTCAAAATGTCTTGAGGGAGATAATGGCCAAAATATTTCAAATGGTGACACATACTTTAAGAAAACACTTTGAAGAAATAAGCTCTAATCACAGCTGGAAAAATAAAAAGGACATGTCTTAAAGCTCAGTTTCAACGCATTATGAGACACATGCAAATTCAACCACAAAGAGGTATCAGCTCACACCACTCAGAAAAATCATCAGCAAAAACTACAAAGAATAAATCCTGAAGGTGCTGGGAAGAAATACATGCCCTCCACTTTAAGTGGGACGTAACCTGGAAAGAGCCACTAAGGAGAACAGAACAGAGGTGCCTTTAAAAGGTAAACACTGAGCTACCATATGATACAGCAGACCTATTCCTGGACCTATAAACTAAGAAGACAGAATTGGAAGGACACAGCCTCGCAAATCTGCATTGCATACTATTACAATAGGCAAGATATGGAAGTAACCAAAAAGCCCATCGACAGATGGGTGGACAAAGAAGAACTGCTACCTGTACAGATGGAATATGAGCTAGTGAAAAAATGAAACAATGCCATTTGCAGCACCATAGATGAGTCTAGAAGTAATCACGCAACTTGGAGTAAGTGAGAAAGCGAAAGACACATATCCTATCGTATCACATATAGGGGTTACCTAAAAAATGATACCAACAAAGATATTTCCACAGACAAACACTATCATAGATTCATTAAAAAACTTATGGTTCACCAAATGGAAAGGTGTGAGGATTGGATACATTACCATATTGAGGTTAACAGAGAGATACAAACACATGTGAAATATATAATCACCAAAGACCTACCCAATACCAAGGGAAGACTACTCAACATTGTGTCATAACCTACATGGGAAAAGGATCCGAAGAAGAATAGATATATGTATATGTGTGAAAGAACCACATCTTGCACACCTAGAACAAACAAAACATTGTAATCAAGTTTGCTGTGATAAAAATTAAAATTAAGGTAAAAATACCAACAAGAAGTAATGAGACATAAACTTAAAGGGCTTTTTGCTCGCACATTCCATTCTAATTTACAACCTAGAACACCACTTCCAGTAAGGCTCTGTTGCCCTAGTAACCAGATTTGGTAAAGGAGAAATGCTGCCGCCTTGTGGCCGATTCCCGCAAGAGCAGCTATTAACCCACAGCTAATGGTCACTTACCATTCACAAGGACTCAGGGCTGTAAAGGACACCTGCCCTCAAAATTGTGCTGATGTAGGGAATGGATAAAAGAATTCAAAACAGGCAAAATGTTCACGAAGGTAGTATGAAGAGGTAAGTTTTACTCACTCTCTTTTTAAAGAAAGGAAAATGGATAAAAGCTCAGCCTCAGGAAGTATTAGACTCATGTAATCTAATCTACAAAAACTTTTCAACTCACACCAGTCGACTGACCATTGGCAAAAAGTCTACAAACAATAAATGCTGAAGAGATTTTACAGAACTCTGTACCCTCTAGCTGCTGGGGAGATGTAAGAGGGTTAAACGCTAATAATGAGAACAGAAAGGAGCTGCGTTTAAAAGGAAAAATTGAGGTACCTTTCAATCCAGCAGGCGCACCAATGGGCCTCTCACCTGAGAAGACCAGAATGAAGAAGACCCGGGCTGCAAAAGCTGCACTGCAGCCTTATTCATAATAGACAAGGCAGTGAAGCAACCAAAATGTCCATCAACAGATGAAAGGATAAAGAAGAAGTGGTCCATGTACACAATGAATACTAGCCATGCAAAACAATGAAACACTGCTCTTTGAGGCACCATAGATGATCTTGGAGATAATCACAGAACATGAGGTAAGTCGGAAAGCAAAAGTCCTATATCCTACGATATCACTTATAGGCGTTATCTAATAACGGACACAAATGAAAATATTTCCACAGAGAAAGTCAATCACAGACTTATTAAAGAAAAACTATGCTTATCTAAAAGGAAAGGTGGGGGGAATGGATAAATGAAGATTACCGTTACCATATGTATACAAATACATATTATATACATATATCAAAAAGACCGACCATATAGCAAGGAAGAATTACGGAACACTCTGTAATAATTTACACGGGAAGAGGACCTCTAAATAAATAGTTATATAGAATATGTAGATGAACCAGAGTATGTATACCTTTGACGAGCAACATTCTAACCATAACCCCAATTGAAAAAATTAAAACAACGAACTAGGAGTAATGAGACATAAACTTATGGGGGGTTTTCCTGGCACATTCCATCCAAATTTAAAACCTAGGCAAACAACTTCCAGAATGGCTCTGCTGCCCTAGTACCCAGATTTGGGAATGGAGAAATGCTGCATCCTTGTGGCCGTTTCCCACAACAGCAGCTTAAAACCCACTGCAAAAGGTCACTAAATATTCACCCATTGCAGGTCTGTAAATGACACCGGCCCTCCAAAAAATACTGAGGTGGAAAATCGACCAAAAAATTCCAGAGTGCAACCTTCCAAAAAGAAAATTTGAAGAGGTATATTATACTCACACTTTTTTCCTTTTTTCTTTTAACAGAAAAGAAAAAGGCGTGGAAAAATGATGAATTGTAGGAATTTTTACAGACATGTAAACCCAAATTACAAAAAACTATCAGCTCACACCAGTCAGAACGGCCCTCAACAAAAATGCTGCAAACAATAAATGCTGATGTGATTGTGGAGAAATGCGTACCCTCGATTCTAAGGGGGATGTGGTAAGAGCCACTAATGAAAGCACAATTGAGGTGCCTTGGAAAGGTAAACGTTGAGCTACCATACCAGTCAATCAATCATACCCACTGCTGGGTCTACCACCTGAGAAAATGAAAATCAAAAATCACAGGCTGGCAAACCTGTACTCCAGCAATATTTACCAAAGGCAACACTTGGAAGCAACGAAAATGTCCATCAACAGAGGAATGCACCAAGAAGAAGTGGTCCATGTACACAATGGAATATTAGCTATGGAAAACATTGAAGCACTGCTCTTTGAGGCACCATAGATGAGCCTGGAGATAATCACAAAACATGAAGTAGGTCGGAAAGCAAAAGACCTATATCCTATATTATCACTTATGGCATTATCTAATAACTGACACAGATGAACATATTTCCAAAGAGAAAGACACTCACAGGCTTAGAAAACAAACTATGCTCATCGAAAAGGAAAGGAGGGGGGAAATTGAGAAATGAAGATTAGTGTTACTATACATATACAAATACATAGTATATACATGTATCAAAAAGACCGAACATATAGCAAGGGAGGTCGACAGAACACTGTAATATTTTACATGGGAAGAGGATCTGTACAGTAATAGACATACATAATGTGTAAATGAACCAGATTGTGTACACCTAGGACAAACAATATTCTAAACTTTACCCAGATTAAAAAAATTTTAAAACCAAGAAGAAGTAATGAGACATAAACTTATGGGGATTTCTCCTGGCAAATTCCATTCTAATTTACAACCTAGGACAATGACTTCCAGAAAGGCTCTGCTGCCCTAGTACCCAGATTGGGGAATGGAGAAATGCTACCTCCTTGTGGCCGTTTCCCACAACAGCAGCTTAAAACCCACTGCAAAAGGTCACTAAATATTCACCCATTGCAGGTCTGTAAATGACACCGGCCCTCCAAAAAATACTGAGGTGGAAAATCGACCAAAAAATTCCAGAGTGCAACCTTCCAAAAAGAAAATTTGAAGAGGTATATTATACTCACACTTTTTTCCTTTTTTCTTTTAACAGAAAAGAAAAAGGCGTGGAAAAATGATGAATTGTAGGAATTTTTACAGACATGTAAACCCAAATTACAAAAAACTATCAGCTCACACCAGTCAGAACGGCCCTCAACAAAAATGCTGCAAACAATAAATGCTGATGTGATTGTGGAGAAATGCGTACCCTCGATTCTAAGGGGGATGTGGTAAGAGCCACTAATGAAAGCACAATTGAGGTGCCTTCGAAAGGTAAACGTTGAGCTACCATACCAGTCAATCAATCATACCCACTGCTGGGTCTACCACCTGAGAAAATGAAAATCAAAAATCACAGGCTGGCAAACCTGTACTCCAGCAATATTTACCAAAGGCAACACTTGGAAGCAACGAAAATGTCCATCAACAGAGGAATGCACCAAGAAGAAGTGGTCCATGTACACAATGGAATATTAGCTATGGAAAACATTGAAGCACTGCTCTTTGAGGCACCATAGATGAGCCTGGAGATAATCACAAAACATGAAGTAGGTCGGAAAGCAAAAGACCTATATCCTATATTATCACTTATGGCATTATCTAATAACTGACACAGATGAACATATTTCCAAAGAGAAAGACACTCACAGGCTTAGAAAACAAACTATGCTCATCGAAAAGGAAAGGAGGGGGGAAATTGAGAAATGAAGATTAGTGTTACTATACATATACAAATACATAGTATATACATGTATCAAAAAGACCGAACATATAGCAAGGGAGGTCGACACAACACTGTAATATTTTACATGGGAAGAGGATCTGTACAGTAATAGACATACATAATGTGTAAATGAACCAGATTGTGTACACCTAGTACAAACAATATTCTAAACTTTACCCAGATTAAAAAAATTTTAAAACCAAGAAGAAGTAATGAGACATAAACTTATGGGGATTTCTCCTGGCAAATTCCATTCTAATTTACAACCTAGGACAATGACTTCCAGAAAGGCTCTGCTGCCCTAGTACCCAGATTGGGGAATGGAGAAATGCTACCTCCTTGTGGCCGTTTCCCACAACAGCAGCTTTGAACCCACTGCAAAAGGTGACTAAATTTTCACCAACTTGCATTTCTGTAAATGGCACCTGCCTTCCAGAAAATTTCTGGGGTCAAAAATCGACCAAAAACTTCACAAGAGGGCAACCTTCGAAGAAGACAATTTCAAGAGGTATATTGTACTCACGGTTTTTTCTTTTAAGAGAAAAGATAAAGGCATAGGAATATGATGAATTTTAAAAATTTTAATGACATGCATACCCATATTACAAAAACCTATCAGATCACAGCAGTCAGAATGGCCATTAGGAATAATGCTGCAAAAAATAAACGGTGAAGGGAGTGTGGAGAAATGCGTACCCTCGGTTGTAAGGGGGGGCATGTAAAGAGCCACTAATGAAAACACAATGTAGGTGATTTGAAAAGGGAAACATTGAGCTACCAGTCAATCAATCACAACCACTGCTTGGCCTATCACCTGAGAAAATGAGAATCAAAAAGACACAGGCTGGCAAACCTGTACACCAGCAAGATTTACCATAGCCAGCACTTGGAAGCAATGAAAATGTCCATCAACCGAGGAATGCACCAAGAAGAAGTGGTCCATGTACACAATGGAATATTACTCTAATAATAAATATAAATTAAATTTAAAAACAAACAAAAGCAAGGAGACATCAACATTTGTGGGTTTATCTGGGCACATTGCACTCTAATTTATAACCGAAGAACACCACTGGCCGGTAGGTCTGTTTCCCTACTACCAGCATGGGAAACGAAGAAAGGCTGCCACTCTCTGGCCGTTACCTGCAAAAGCAGGTTTAAAGCCTGAGCTAATGGTCACTTCATGTGAACAAGTACTGCAGGGCTGTAAATGAAACCTGCCCTCAAAATGTCTTGAGGGAGATAATGGCCAAAATATTTCAAATGGTGACACATACTTTAAGAAAACACTTTGAAGAAATAAGCTCTAATCACAGCTGGAAAAATAAAAAGGATATATCTTAAAGCTCAATTTCAACGCATTATGAGACACATGCAAATTCAACCACAAAGAGGTATCAGCTCACACCACTCAGAATAATCATCAGCAAAAACTACAAAGAATAAATCCTGAAGGTGCTGGGAAGAAATACATGCCCTCCACTTTAAGTGGGACGTAACCTAGAAAGAGCCACTAAGGAGAACAGAACAGAGGTGCCTTTTAAAGGTAAACACTGAGCTACCATATGATCCAGCAGACGTATTCCCGGACCTATAAACTAAGAAGACAGAATTGGAAGGACACAGCCACGCAAATCTGCATTGCATACTATTACAATAGCCAAGATATGGAAGTAACCAAAAAGCCGATCGACAGATGGGTGGACCAAGAAGAACTGCTACCTGTACAGATGGACTATGAGCTAGTGAAAAAATGAAACAATGCCATTTGCAGCACCATAGATGAGTCTAGAAGTAATCACGCAACTTGGAGTAAGTGAGAAAGCGAAAGACACATATCCTATCGTATCACATATAGGGGTTACCTAAAAAATGATATAAACAAAGATATTTCCACAGACAAACACTATCATAGATTCATTAAAAAAATTATGGTTCACCAAATGGAAAGGTGTGAGGATTGGATACATTACCATATTGAGGTTAACAGAGAGATACAAACACATGTGAAATATATAATCACCAAAGACCTACCCAATACCAAGGGAAGACTATTCAACATTGTGTCATAACCTACATGGGAAAAGGATCCGAAGAAGAATAGATATATGTATATATGTGAAAGAACCACATCTTGCACACCTAGAACAAACAAAACATTGTAATCAAGTTTGCTGTGATAAAAATTAAAATTAAGGTAAAAATACCAACAAGAAGTAATGAGACATAAACTTAAAGGGCTTTTTGCTCGCACATTCCATTCTAATTTACAACCTAGAACACCACTTCCAGTAAGCCTCTGTTGCCCTAGTAACCAGATTTGGTAAAGGAGAAATGCTGCCGCCTTGTGGCCGATTCCCGCAAGAGCAGCTATTAACCCACAGCTAATGGTCACTTACCATTCACAAGGACTCAGGGCTGTAAAGGACACCTGCCCTCAAAATTGTGCTGATGTAGGGAATGGATAAAAGAATTCAAAACAGGCAAAATGTTCACGAAGGTAGTATGAAGAGGTAAGTTTTACTCACTCTCTTTTTAAAGAAAGGAAAATGGATAAAAGCTCAGCCTCAGGAAGTATTAGACTCATGTAATCTAATCTACAAAAACTTTTCAACTCACACCAGTCGACTGACCATTGGCAAAAAGTCTACAAACAATAAATGCTGAAGAGATTTTACAGAACTCTGTACCCTCTAGCTGCTGGGGAGATGTAAGAGGGTTAAACGCTAATAATGAGAACAGAAAGGAGCTGCGTTTAAAAGGAAAAATTGAGGTACCTTTCAATCCAGCAGGCGCACCAATGGGCCTCTCACCTGAGAAGACCAGAATGAAGAAGACCCGGGCTGCAAAAGCTGCACTGCAGCCTTATTCATAATAGACAAGGCAGTGAAGCAACCAAAATGTCCATCAACAGATGAAAGGATAAAGAAGAAGTGGTCCATGTACACAATGAATACTAGCCATGCAAAACAATGAAACACTGCTCTTTGAGGCACCATAGATGATCTTGGAGATAATCACAGAACATGAGGTAAGTCGGAAAGCAAAAGTCCTATATCCTACGATATCACTTATAGGCGTTATCTAATAACGGACACAAATGAAAATATTTCCACAGAGAAAGTCAATCACAGACTTATTAAAGAAAAACTATGCTTATCTAAAAGGAAAGGTGGGGGGAATGGATAAATGAAGATTACCGTTACCATATGTATACAAATACATATTATATACATATATCAAAAAGACCGACCATATAGCAAGGAAGAATTACGGAACACTCTGTAATAATTTACACGGGAAGAGGACCTCTAAATAAATAGTTATATAGAATATGTAGATGAACCAGAGTATGTATACCTTTGACGAGCAACATTCTAACCATAACCCCAATTGAAAAAATTAAAACAACGAACTAGGAGTAATGAGACATAAACTTATGGGGGGTTTTCCTGGCACATTCCATCCAAATTTAAAACCTAGGCAAACAACTTCCAGAATGGCTCTGCTGCCCTAGTACCCAGATTTGGGAATGGAGAAATGCTGCATCCTTGTGGCCGTTTCCCACAACAGCAGCTTAAAACCCACTGCAAAAGGTCACTAAATATTCACCCATTGCAGGTCTGTAAATGACACCGGCCCTCCAAAAAATACTGAGGTGGAAAATCGACCAAAAAATTCCAGAGTGCAACCTTCCAAAAAGAAAATTTGAAGAGGTATATTATACTCACACTTCTTTCCTTTTTTCTTTTAACAGAAAAGAAAAAGGCGTGGAAAAATGATGAATTGTAGGAATTTTTACAGACATGTAAACCCAAATTACAAAAAACTATCAGCTCACACCAGTCAGAACGGCCCTCAACAAAAATGCTGCAAACAATAAATGCTGATGTGATTGTGGAGAAATGCGTACCCTCGATTCTAAGGGGGATGTGGTAAGAGCCACTAATGAAAGCACAATTGAGGTGCCTTGGAAAGGTAAACGTTGAGCTACCATACCAGTCAATCAATCATACCCACTGCTGGGTCTACCACCTGAGAAAATGAAAATCAAAAATCACAGGCTGGCAAACCTGTACTCCAGCAATATTTACCAAAGGCAACACTTGGAAGCAACGAAAATGTCCATCAACAGAGGAATGCACCAAGAAGAAGTGGTCCATGTACACAATGGAATATTAGCTATGGAAAACATTGAAGCACTGCTCTTTGAGGCACCATAGATGAGCCTGGAGATAATCACAAAACATGAAGTAGGTCGGAAAGCAAAAGACCTATATCCTATATTATCACTTATGGCATTATCTAATAACTGACACAGATGAACATATTTCCAAAGAGAAAGACACTCACAGGCTTAGAAAACAAACTATGCTCATCGAAAAGGAAAGGAGGGGGGAAATTGAGAAATGAAGATTAGTGTTACTATACATATACAAATACATAGTATATACATGTATCAAAAAGACCGAACATAAAGCAAGGGAGGTCGACACAACACTGTAATATTTTACATGGGAAGAGGATCTGTACAGTAATAGACATACATAATGTGTAAATGAACCAGATTGTGTACACCTAGGACAAACAATATTCTAAACTTTACCCAGATTAAAAAAATTTTAAAACCAAGAAGAAGTAATGAGACATAAACTTATGGGGATTTCTCCTGGCAAATTCCATTCTAATTTACAACCTAGGACAATGACTTCCAGAAAGGCTCTGCTGCCCTAGTACCCAGATTGGGGAATGGAGAAATGCTACCTCCTTATGGCCGTTTCCCACAACAGCAGCTTTGAACCCACTGCAAAAGGTGACTAAATTTTCACCAACTTGCATTTCTGTAAATGGCACCTGCCTTCCAGAAAATTTCTGGGGTCAAAAATCGACCAAAAACTTCAGAAGAGGGCAACCTTCGAAGAAGGCAATTTCAAGAGCTATATTGTACTCAAAGTTTTTTCTTTTAAGAGAAAAGAAAAAGGCATAGGAATATGGTGAATTTTAAAAATTTTAATGACATGCATACCCATATTACAAAAACCTATCAGCTCACAGCAGTCAGAATGGCCATTAGGAATAATGCTGCAAAAAATAAACAGTGAAGGGAGTGTGGAGAAATGCGTACCCTCGGTTGTAAGGGGGGGCATGTAAAGAGCCACTAATGAAAACACAATGTAGGTGATTTGAAAAGGGAAACATTGAGCTACCAGTCAATCAATCACAACCACTGCTTGGCCTATCACCTGAGAAAATGAGAATCAAAAAGTCACAGGCTGGCAAACCTGTACGCCAGCAAGATTTACCATAGCCAGCACTTGGAAGCAATGAAAATGTCCATCAACCGAGGAATGCACCAAGAAGTAGTGGTCCACGTACACAATGGAATATTACTCTAATAATAAATATAAATTAAATTTAAAAACAAACAAAAGCAAAGAGACATCAACATTTGTGGGTTTATCCGGGAACATTGCACTCTAATTTATAACCAAAGAACACCACTGGCCGGTAGGTCTGTTTCCCTAGTACCAGCATGGGAAACGTAGAAAGGCTGCCGCTCTCTGGCCGTTACCTGCAAAAGCAGGATTAAAGCCTGAGCTAATGGTCACTTCATAAGAACAAGTACTGCAGGGCTGTAAATGAAACCTGCCCTCAAAATGTCTTGAGGGAGATAATGGCCAAAATATTTCAAATGGTGACACATACTTTAAGAAAACACTTTGAAGAAATAAGCTCTAATCACAGCTCGAAAAATAAAAAGGACATGTCTTAAAGCTCAATTTCAACGCATTATGAGACACATGCAAATTCAACCACAAAGAGGTATCAGCTCACACCACTCAGAATAATCATCAGCAAAAACTACAAAGAATAAATCCAGAAGGTGCTGGGAAGAAATACATGCCCTCTACTTTAAGTGGGACGTTATCTGGAAAGAGCCACTAAGGAGAACAGAACAGAGGTGCCTTTAAAAGGTAAACACAGAGCTACCATATGATCCAGCAGACCTATTCCTGGACCTATAAACTAAGAAGACAGAATTGGAAGGACACAGCCACGCAAATCTGCATTGCATACTAATACAATAGCCAAGATATGGAAGTAACCAAAAAGCCCATCGACAGATGGGTGGACAAAGAACAACTGCTACCTGTACAGATGGAATATGAGCTAGTGAAAAAAATGAAACAATGCCATTTGCAGCACCATAGATGAGTCTAGAAGTAATCACGCAACTTGGAGTAAGTGAGAAAGCGAAAGACACATATCCTATCATATCACATATAGGGGTTACCTAAAGAATGATACAAAGATATTTCCACAGACAAACATTATCATAGATACATTAAAAAAACTTATGGTTGACCAAATGGAAAGGTGTGAGGATTGGATACATTACCATATTGAGGTTAACAGAGAGATACAAACACATGTGAAATATATAATCACCAAAGACCTATGCAATACCAAGAGAAGACTACTCAACATTGTGTCATAACCTACATGGGAAAAGGATCCGAAGAAGAATAGATATATGTATATGTGTGAAAGAACCACATCTTGCACACCTAGAACAAACAAAACATTGTAATCAAGTTTGCTGTGATAAATAATTAAAATTAAGTTAAAAATACCAACAAGAAGTAATGAGACATAAACTTAAAGAGCTTTTTCCTCGCACATTCCATTCTAATTTACAACCTAGAACACCACTTCCAGTAAGGCTCTGTTGCCCTAGTAACCAGATTTGGTAAAGGAGAAATGCTGCCGCCTTGTGGCCAATTCCTGCCAGAGCAGCTTTTAACCCACAGCTAATGGTCACTTACCATTCACAAGGACTCAGGGCTGTAAAGGACACCTGCCCTCAAAATTGTGCTGAGGTAGGGAATGGATAAAAATTTCAAAACAGGCAAAATTTGCAAGAAGATAGTATGAAGAGGTATGTTTTACTCACTCTCTTTTTAAAGAAAGGAAAATGGATAAAAGCTCAGCCTCAGGAAGTATTAGACTCATGCAATCTAATCTACAAAAAGTTTTCAACTCACACCAGTCGGCTGACCATTGGAAAAAAGACTACAAAGAATAAATGCCTAAGAGGTTTTAGAGAACTGTGTACCCTGTAGCTGCTGGTGAGATGTAAGAGGGTTAAACGCTAATAATGAGAACAGAAAGGAGCTGCGTTCAAAAGGAAAAATTGAGGTACCATTCAATCCAGCAGGCGCACCAATGGGTCTCTCACCTGAGAAGACCAGAATGAAGAAGACCCGGGCTGCAAAAGCTGCACTGCAGCCTGATTCACAATAGACAAGGCAGTGAAGCAACCAAAATGTCCATCAACAGATGAAAGGATAAAGAAGAAGTGGTCCATGTACACAATGAATACTAGCCATTGTAAAACAATGAAACACTGCTCTTTGAGGCAACATAGATGATCTTGGAGATAATCACAGAATATGAGGTAAGTCGGAAAGCAAAAGTCCTATATCCTATGATATCACTTATAGGCGTTATCTAATAACTGACTCAAATGAACATATTTCCACAGAGAAAGTCAATCACAGACTTATTAAAAAAAACTATGCTTATCTAAAAGGAAAGGTGGGGGGAATGGATAAATGAAGATTAGCGTTACCATATGTATAGAAATACATATTATATACTTATATCAAAAAGACTGACCAAATAGCGAGGAAGGTTTACGGAACACTCTGTAATAATTTACAAGGGAAGAGGATCTCTACATAAATAGGTATATAGAATATGTAGATGAACCAGAGTGTGTACACCTTGGACGAGAAACATTCTAACCATAAACCAAATTGAAAAAATTAAAACAACGAACTAGGAGTAATGAGACAAAATCATATGGGGGGTTTTCCTGGCACATTCCATCCAAATTTACAACCTAGGCAAAAAACTTCCAGAACGGCTCTGCTGCCCTAGTACCCAGATTTGGGAATGGAGAAATGCTGCATCCTTGTGGCCGTTTCCCACAACAGCAGCTTTAATACCACTGCAAAAGGTCACAAAATATTCACCAATTGCAGGTCTGTAAATGACACCGTCCCTCCAAAAAATCCTGAGGTCGAAAATCGACCAAAAAATTCCAGAGTGCACCCTTCCAAAAAGAAAATTTGAAGAGGTATATTATACTCACACTTTTTTTCTTTTTTCTTTTAACAGAAAAGAAAAAGGCATGGAAAAATGATGAATTGTAGGAATTTTTACATACATGTAAACCCAAATTACAAAAACTTACCAGCTCACACCAGTCAGAAGGGCCATCAACAAAAATGGTGCAAGCCTTAAATGCTGACGTGATTGTGGAGAAATGCGTACCCTCGATTCTAAGGGGGACGTGGTAAGAGCCACTAATGAAAGCACTATTGAGGTGCCTTGAAAAGGTAAACGTTGAGCTACCATACCAGTCAATCAATCATACCCACTGCTGGGTCTATCACCTGAGAAAATGAAAATCAAAAATCACAGGCTGGCAATCCTGCACTCCAGCAATATTTACCATAGGCAACACTTGGAAGCAACGAAAATGTCCATCAACAGAGGAATGCACCAAGAAGAAGTGGTCCATGTACACAATGGAATATTAGCTATGGAAAACATTGAAGCACTGCTCTTTGAGGCACCATAGATGAGCCTGGAGTTAATCACAAAACATGAAGTAGGTCGGAAAGCAAAAGACCTATATCCTATATTATCACTTATGGCATTATGTAATAACTGACACAGATGAACATATTTCCAAAGAGAAAGACACTCACAGGCTTAGAAAACAAACTATGCTCATCGAAAAGGAAAGGAGGGGGGAAATTGAGAAATGAAGATTAGTGTTACTATACATATACAAATACATAGTATATACATGTATCAAAAAGACCGAACATATAGCAAGGGAGGTCGACAGAACACTGTAATATTTTACATGGGAAGAGGATCTGTACATTAATAGACATACATAATGTATAAATGAACCAGATTGTGTACACCTAGGACAAACAATATTCTAAACTTTACCCAGATTAAAAAAATTTTAAAACCAAGAAGAAGTAATGAGACATAAACTTATGGGGATTTCTCCTGGCAAATTCCATTCTAATTTACAACCTAGGACAATGACTTCCAGAAAGGCTCTGCTGCCCTAGTACCCAGATTGGGGAATGGAGAAATGCTACCTCCTTGTGGCCGTTTCCCACAACAGCAGCTTTGAACCCACTGCAAAAGGTGACTAAATTTTCACCAACTTGCATTTCTGTAAATGGCACCTGCCTTCCAGAAAATTTCTGGGGTCAAAAATCGACCAAAAACTTCAGAAGAGGGCAACCTACGAAGAAGACAATTTCAAGAGGTATATTGTACTCACGGTTTTTTCTTTTAAGAGAAAAGATAAAGGCATAGGAATATGATGAATTTTAAAAATTTTAATGACATGCATACCCATATTACAAAAACCTATCAGCTCACAGCAGTCAGAATGGCCATTAGGAATAATGCTGCAAAAAATAAACGGTGAAGGGAGTGTGGAGAAATACGTACCCTCGGTTGTAAGCGGGGGCATGTAAAGAGCCACTAATGAAAACACAATGTAGGTGCTTTGAAAAGGGAAACGTTGAGCTACCAGTCAATCAATCACAACCACTGCTTGGCCTACCACCTGAGAAAATGAGAATCAAAAAGTCACAGGCTGGCAAACCTGTACGCCAGCAAGATTTACCATAGCCAGCACTTGGAAGCAATGAAAATGTCCATCAACCGAGGAATGCACCAAGAAGAAGTGGTCCACGTACACAATGGAATATTACTCTAATAATAAATATAAATTAAATTTAAAAACAAACAAAAGCAAGGAGACATCAACATTTGTGGGTTTATCCGGGCACATTGCACTCTCATTTATAACCGAAGAACACCACTGGCCGGTAGGTCTGTTTCCCTAGTACCACCATGGGAAACGTAGAAAGGCTGCCGCTCTCTGGCCGTTACCTGCAAAAGCAGGTTTAAAGCCTGAGCTAATGGTCACTTCATAAGAACAAGTACTGCAGGGCTGTAAATGAAACCTGCCCTCAAAATGTCTTGAGGGAGATAATGGCCAAAATATTTCAAATGGTGACACATACTTTAAGAAAACACTTTGAAGAAATAAGCTCTAATCACAGCTGGAAAAATAAAAAGGACATGTCTTAAAGCTCAGTTTCAACGCATTATGAGACACATGCAAATTCAACCACAAAGAGGTATCAGCTCACACCACTCAGAAAAATCATCAGCAAAAACTACAAAGAATAAATCCTGAAGGTGCTGGGAAGAAATACATGCCCTCCACTTTAAGTGGGACGTAACCTGGAAAGAGCCACTAAGGAGAACAGAACAGAGGTGCCTTTAAAAGGTAAACACTGAGCTACCATATGATACAGCAGACCTATTCCTGGACCTATAAACTAAGAAGACAGAATTGGAAGGACACAGCCACGCAAATCTGCATTGCATACTAATACAATAGCCAAGATATGGAAGTAACCAAAAAGCCCATCGACAGATGGGTGGACAAAGAACAACTGCTACCTGTACAGATGGAATATGAGCTAGTGAAAAAAATGAAACAATGCCATTTGCAGCACCATAGATGAGTCTAGAAGTAATCACGCAACTTGGAGTAAGTGAGAAAGCGAAAGACACATATCCTATCATATCACATATAGGGGTTACCTAAAGAATGATACAAACAAAGATATTTCCACAGACAAACATTATCATAGATACATTAAAAAAACTTATGGTTGACCAAATGGAAAGGTGTGAGGATTGGATACATTACCATATTGAGGTTAACAGAGAGATACAAACACATGTGAAATATATAATCACCAAAGACCTATGCAATACCAAGAGAAGACTACTCAACATTGTGTCATAACCTACATGGGAAAAGGATCCGAAGAAGAATAGATATAAGTATATGTGTGAAAGAACCACATCTTGCACACCTAGAACAAACAAAACATTGTAATCAAGTTTGCTGTGATAAATAATTAAAATTAAGTTAAAAATACCAACAAGAAGTAATGAGACATAAACTTAAAGAGCTTTTTCCTCGCACATTCCATTCTAATTTACAATCTAGAACACCACTTCCAGTAAGGCTCTGTTGCCCTAGTAACCAGATTTGGTAAAGGAGAAATGCTGCCGCCTTGTGGCCAATTCCTGCCAGAGCAGCTTTTAACCCACAGCTAATGGTCACTTACCATTCACAAGGACTCAGGGCTGTAAAGGACACCTGCCCTCAAAATTGTGCTGAGGTAGGGAATGGATAAAAATTTCAAAACAGGCAAAATTTGCAAGAAGATAGTATGAAGAGGTATGTTTTACTCACTCTCTTTTTAAAGAAAGGAAAATGGATAAAAGCTCAGCCTCAGGAAGTATTAGACTCATGTAATCTAATCTACAAAAACTTTTCAACTCACACCAGTCGACTGACCATTGGCAAAAAGTCTACAAACAATAAATGCTGAAGAGATTTTACAGAACTCTGTACCCTCTAGCTGCTGGGGAGATGTAAGAGGGTTAAACGCTAATAATGAGAACAGAAAGGAGCTGCGTTTAAAAGGAAAAATTGAGGTACCATTCAATCCAGCAGGCGCACCAATGGGTCTCTCACCTGAGAAGACCAGAATGAAGAAGACCCGGGCTGCAAAAGCTGCACTGCAGCCTGATTCACAATAGACAAGGCAGTGAAGCAACCAAAATGTCCATCAACAGATGAAAGGATAAAGAAGAAGTGGTCCATGTACACAATGAATACTAGCCATGCAAAACAATGAAACACTGCTCTTTGAGGCACCATAGATGATCTTGCAGATAATCACAGAACATGAGGTAAGTCGGAAAGCAAAAGTCCTATATCCTACGATATCACTTATAGGCGTTATCTAATAACGGACACAAATGAAAATATTTCCACAGAGAAAGTCAATCACAGACTTATTAAAGAAAAACTATGCTTATCTAAAAGGAAAGGTGGGGGGAATGGATAAATGAAGATTACCGTTACCATATGTATACAAATACATATTATATACATATATCAAAAAGACCGACCATATAGCAAGGAAGAATTACGGAACACTCTGTAATAATTTACACGGGAAGAGGACCTCTAAATAAATAGTTATATAGAATATGTAGATGAACCAGAGTATGTATACCTTTGACGAGCAACATTCTAACCATAACCCCAATTGAAAAAATTAAAACAACGAACTAGGAGTAATGAGACATAAACTTATGGGGGGTTTTCCTGGCACATTCCATCCAAATTTAAAACCTAGGCAAACAACTTCCAGAATGGCTCTGCTGCCCTAGTACCCAGATTTGGGAATGGAGAAATGCTGCATCCTTGTGGCCGTTTCCCACAACAGCAGCTTAAAACCCACTGCAAAAGGTCACTAAATATTCACCCATTGCAGGTCTGTAAATGACACCGGCCCTCCAAAAAATACTGAGGTGGAAAATCGACCAAAAAATTCCAGAGTGCAACCTTCCAAAAAGAAAATTTGAAGAGGTATATTATACTCACACTTTTTTCCTTTTTTCTTTTAACAGAAAAGAAAAAGGCGTGGAAAAATGATGAATTGTAGGAATTTTTACAGACATGTAAACCCAAATTACAAAAAACTATCAGCTCACACCAGTCAGAACGGCCCTCAACAAAAATGCTGCAAACAATAAATGCTGATGTGATTGTGGAGAAATGCGTACCCTCGATTCTAAGGGGGATGTGGTAAGAGCCACTAATGAAAGCACAATTGAGGTGCCTTGGAAAGGTAAACGTTGAGCTACCATACCAGTCAATCAATCATACCCACTGCTGGGTCTACCACCTGAGAAAATGAAAATCAAAAATCACAGGCTGGCAAACCTGTACTCCAGCAATATTTACCAAAGGCAACACTTGGAAGCAACGAAAATGTCCATCAACAGAGGAATGCACCCAGAAGAAGTGGTCCATGTACACAATGGAATATTAGCTATGGAAAACATTGAAGCACTGCTCTTTGAGGCACCATAGATGAGCCTGGAGATAATCACAAAACATGAAGTAGGTCGGAAAGCAAAAGACCTATATCCTATATTATCACTTATGGCATTATCTAATAACTGACACAGATGAACATATTTCCAAAGAGAAAGACACTCACAGGCTTAGAAAACAAACTATGCTCATCGAAAAGGAAAGGAGGGGGGAAATTGAGAAATGAAGATTAGTGTTACTATACATATACAAATACATAGTATATACATGTATCAAAAAGACCAAACATATAGCAAGGGAGGTCGACAGAACACTGTAATATTTTACATGGGAAGAGGATCTGTACAGTAATAGACATACATAATGTGTAAATGAACCAGATTGTGTACACCTAGGACAAACAATATTCTAAACTTTACCCAGATTAAAAAAATTTTAAAACCAAGAAGAAGTAATGAGACATAAACTTATGGGGATTTCTCCTGGCAAATTCCATTCTAATTTACAACCTAGGACAATGACTTCCAGAAAGGCTCTGCTGCCCTAGTACCCAGATTGGGGAATGGAGAAATGCTACCTCCTTGTGGCCGTTTCCCACAACAGCAGCTTAAAACCCACTGCAAAAGGTCACTAAATATTCACCCATTGCAGGTCTGTAAATGACACCGGCCCTCCAAAAAATACTGAGGTGGAAAATCGACCAAAAAATTCCAGAGTGCAACCTTCCAAAAAGAAAATTTGAAGAGGTATATTATACTCACACTTTTTTCCTTTTTTCTTTTAACAGAAAAGAAAAAGGCGTGGAAAAATGATGAATTGTAGGAATTTTTACAGACATGTAAACCCAAATTACAAAAAACTATCAGCTCACACCAGTCAGAACGGCCCTCAACAAAAATGCTGCAAACAATAAATGCTGATGTGATTGTGGAGAAATGCGTACCCTCGATTCTAAGGGGGATGTGGTAAGAGCCACTAATGAAAGCACAATTGAGGTGCCTTCGAAAGGTAAACGTTGAGCTACCATACCAGTCAATCAATCATACCCACTGCTGGGTCTACCACCTGAGAAAATGAAAATCAAAAATCACAGGCTGGCAAACCTGTACTCCAGCAATATTTACCAAAGGCAACACTTGGAAGCAACGAAAATGTCCATCAACAGAGGAATGCACCAAGAAGAAGTGGTCCATGTACACAATGGAATATTAGCTATGGAAAACATTGAAGCACTGCTCTTTGAGGCACCATAGATGAGCCTGGAGATAATCACAAAACATGAAGTAGGTCGGAAAGCAAAAGACCTATATCCTATATTATCACTTATGGCATTATCTAATAACTGACACAGATGAACATATTTCCAAAGAGAAAGACACTCACAGGCTTAGAAAACAAACTATGCTCATCGAAAAGGAAAGGAGGGGGGAAATTGAGAAATGAAGATTAGTGTTACTATACATATACAAATACATAGTATATACATGTATCAAAAAGACCGAACATATAGCAAGGGAGGTCGACACAACACTGTAATATTTTACATGGGAAGAGGATCTGTACAGTAATAGACATACATAATGTGTAAATGAACCAGATTGTGTACACCTAGTACAAACAATATTCTAAACTTTACCCAGATTAAAAAAATTTTAAAACCAAGAAGAAGTAATGAGACATAAACTTATGGGGATTTCTCCTGGCAAATTCCATTCTAATTTACAACCTAGGACAATGACTTCCAGAAAGGCTCTGCTGCCCTAGTACCCAGATTGGGGAATGGAGAAATGCTACCTCCTTGTGGCCGTTTCCCACAACAGCAGCTTTGAACCCACTGCAAAAGGTGACTAAATTTTCACCAACTTGCATTTCTGTAAATGGCACCTGCCTTCCAGAAAATTTCTGGGGTCAAAAATCGACCAAAAACTTCACAAGAGGGCAACCTTCGAAGAAGACAATTTCAAGAGGTATATTGTACTCACGGTTTTTTCTTTTAAGAGAAAAGATAAAGGCATAGGAATATGATGAATTTTAAAAATTTTAATGACATGCATACCCATATTACAAAAACCTATCAGATCACAGCAGTCAGAATGGCCATTAGGAATAATGCTGCAAAAAATAAACGGTGAAGGGAGTGTGGAGAAATGCGTACCCTCGGTTGTAAGGGGGGGCATGTAAAGAGCCACTAATGAAAACACAATGTAGGTGATTTGAAAAGGGAAACATTGAGCTACCAGTCAATCAATCACAACCACTGCTTGGCCTATCACCTGAGAAAATGAGAATCAAAAAGACACAGGCTGGCAAACCTGTACACCAGCAAGATTTACCATAGCCAGCACTTGGAAGCAATGAAAATGTCCATCAACCGAGGAATGCACCAAGAAGAAGTGGTCCATGTACACAATGGAATATTACTCTAATAATAAATATAAATTAAATTTAAAAACAAACAAAAGCAAGGAGACATCAACATTTGTGGGTTTATCTGGGCACATTGCACTCTAATTTATAACCGAAGAACACCACTGGCCGGTAGGTCTGTTTCCCTACTACCAGCATGGGAAACGAAGAAAGGCTGCCACTCTCTGGCCGTTACCTGCAAAAGCAGGTTTAAAGCCTGAGCTAATGGTCACTTCATGTGAACAAGTACTGCAGGGCTGTAAATGAAACCTGCCCTCAAAATGTCTTGAGGGAGATAATGGCCAAAATATTTCAAATGGTGACACATACTTTAAGAAAACACTTTGAAGAAATAAGCTCTAATCACAGCTGGAAAAATAAAAAGGATATATCTTAAAGCTCAATTTCAACGCATTATGAGACACATGCAAATTCAACCACAAAGAGGTATCAGCTCACACCACTCAGAATAATCATCAGCAAAAATTACAAAGAATAAATCCTGAAGGTGCTGGGAAGAAATACATGCCCTCCACTTTAAGTGGGACGTAACCTAGAAAGAGCCACTAAGGAGAACAGAACAGAGGTGCCTTTTAAAGGTAAACACTGAGCTACCATATGATCCAGCAGACGTATTCCCGGACCTATAAACTAAGAAGACAGAATTGGAAGGACACAGCCACGCAAATCTGCATTGCATACTATTACAATAGCCAAGATATGGAAGTAACCAAAAAGCCGATCGACAGATGGGTGGACCAAGAAGAACTGCTACCTGTACAGATGGACTATGAGCTAGTGAAAAAATGAAACAATGCCATTTGCAGCACCATAGATGAGTCTAGAAGTAATCACGCAACTTGGAGTAAGTGAGAAAGCGAAAGACACATATCCTATCATATCACATATAGGGGTTACCTAAAAAATGATATAAACAAAGATATTTCCACAGACAAACACTATCATAGATTCATTAAAAAAATTATGGTTCACCAAATGGAAAGGTGTGAGGATTGGATACATTACCATATTGAGGTTAACAGAGAGATACAAACACATGTGAAATATATAATCACCAAAGACCTACCCAATACCAAGGGAAGACTATTCAACATTGTGTCATAACCTACATGGGAAAAGGATCCGAAGAAGAATAGATATATGTATATATGTGAAAGAACCACATCTTGCACACCTAGAACAAACAAAACATTGTAATCAAGTTTGCTGTGATAAAAATTAAAATTAAGGTAAAAATACCAACAAGAAGTAATGAGACATAAACTTAAAGGGCTTTTTGCTCGCACATTCCATTCTAATTTACAACCTAGAACACCACTTCCAGTAAGCCTCTGTTGCCCTAGTAACCAGATTTGGTAAAGGAGAAATGCTGCCGCCTTGTGGCCGATTCCCGCAAGAGCAGCTATTAACCCACAGCTAATGGTCACTTACCATTCACAAGGACTCAGGGCTGTAAAGGACACCTGCCCTCAAAATTGTGCTGATGTAGGGAATGGATAAAAGAATTCAAAACAGGCAAAATGTTCACGAAGGTAGTATGAAGAGGTAAGTTTTACTCACTCTCTTTTTAAAGAAAGGAAAATGGATAAAAGCTCAGCCTCAGGAAGTATTAGACTCATGTAATCTAATCTACAAAAACTTTTCAACTCACACCAGTCGACTGACCATTGGCAAAAAGTCTACAAACAATAAATGCTGAAGAGATTTTACAGAACTCTGTACCCTCTAGCTGCTGGGGAGATGTAAGAGGGTTAAACGCTAATAATGAGAACAGAAAGGAGCTGCGTTTAAAAGGAAAAATTGAGGTACCTTTCAATCCAGCAGGCGCACCAATGGGCCTCTCACCTGAGAAGACCAGAATGAAGAAGACCCGGGCTGCAAAAGCTGCACTGCAGCCTTATTCATAATAGACAAGGCAGTGAAGCAACCAAAATGTCCATCAACAGATGAAAGGATAAAGAAGAAGTGGTCCATGTACACAATGAATACTAGCCATGCAAAACAATGAAACACTGCTCTTTGAGGCACCATAGATGATCTTGGAGATAATCACAGAACATGAGGTAAGTCGGAAAGCAAAAGTCCTATATCCTACGATATCACTTATAGGCGTTATCTAATAACGGACACAAATGAAAATATTTCCACAGAGAAAGTCAATCACAGACTTATTAAAGAAAAACTATGCTTATCTAAAAGGAAAGGTGGGGGGAATGGATAAATGAAGATTACCGTTACCATATGTATACAAATACATATTATATACATATATCAAAAAGACCGACCATATAGCAAGGAAGAATTACGGAACACTCTGTAATAATTTACACGGGAAGAGGACCTCTAAATAAATAGTTATATAGAATATGTAGATGAACCAGAGTATGTATACCTTTGACGAGCAACATTCTAACCATAACCCCAATTGAAAAAATTAAAACAACGAACTAGGAGTAATGAGACATAAACTTATGGGGGGTTTTCCTGGCACATTCCATCCAAATTTAAAACCTAGGCAAACAACTTCCAGAATGGCTCTGCTGCCCTAGTACCCAGATTTGGGAATGGAGAAATGCTGCATCCTTGTGGCCGTTTCCCACAACAGCAGCTTAAAACCCACTGCAAAAGGTCACTAAATATTCACCCATTGCAGGTCTGTAAATGACACCGGCCCTCCAAAAAATACTGAGGTGGAAAATCGACCAAAAAATTCCAGAGTGCAACCTTCCAAAAAGAAAATTTGAAGAGGTATATTATACTCACACTTTTTTCCTTTTTTCTTTTAACAGAAAAGAAAAAGGCGTGGAAAAATGATGAATTGTAGGAATTTTTACAGACATGTAAACCCAAATTACAAAAAACTATCAGCTCACACCAGTCAGAACGGCCCTCAACAAAAATGCTGCAAACAATAAATGCTGATGTGATTGTGGAGAAATGCGTACCCTCGATTCTAAGGGGGATGTGGTAAGAGCCACTAATGAAAGCACAATTGAGGTGCCTTGGAAAGGTAAACGTTGAGCTACCATACCAGTCAATCAATCATACCCACTGCTGGGTCTACCACCTGAGAAAATGAAAATCAAAAATCACAGGCTGGCAAACCTGTACTCCAGCAATATTTACCAAAGGCAACACTTGGAAGCAACGAAAATGTCCATCAACAGAGGAATGCACCAAGAAGAAGTGGTCCATGTACACAATGGAATATTAGCTATGGAAAACATTGAAGCACTGCTCTTTGAGGCACCATAGATGAGCCTGGAGATAATCACAAAACATGAAGTAGGTCGGAAAGCAAAAGACCTATATCCTATATTATCACTTATGGCATTATCTAATAACTGACACAGATGAACATATTTCCAAAGAGAAAGACACTCACAGGCTTAGAAAACAAACTATGCTCATCGAAAAGGAAAGGAGGGGGGAAATTGAGAAATGAAGATTAGTGTTACTATACATATACAAATACATAGTATATACATGTATCAAAAAGACCGAACATATAGCAAGGGAGGTCGACACAACACTGTAATATTTTACATGGGAAGAGGATCTGTACAGTAATAGACATACATAATGTGTAAATGAACCAGATTGTGTACACCTAGTACAAACAATATTCTAAACTTTACCCAGATTAAAAAAATTTTAAAACCAAGAAGAAGTAATGAGACATAAACTTATGGGGATTTCTCCTGGCAAATTCCATTCTAATTTACAACCTAGGACAATGACTTCCAGAAAGGCTCTGCTGCCCTAGTACCCAGATTGGGGAATGGAGAAATGCTACCTCCTTATGGCCGTTTCCCACAACAGCAGCTTTGAACCCACTGCAAAAGGTGACTAAATTTTCACCAACTTGCATTTCTGTAAATGGCACCTGACTTCCAGAAAATTTCTGGGGTCAAAAATCGACCAAAAACTTCAGAAGAGGGCAACCTTCGAAGAAGGCAATTTCAAGAGCTATATTGTACTCAAAGTTTTTTCTTTTAAGAGAAAAGAAAAAGGCATAGGAATATGGTGAATTTTAAAAATTTTAATGACATGCATACCCATATTACAAAAACCTATCAGCTCACAGCAGTCAGAATGGCCATTAGGAATAATGCTGCAAAAAATAAACAGTGAAGGGAGTGTGGAGAAATGCGTACCCTCGGTTGTAAGGGGGGGCATGTAAAGAGCCACTAATGAAAACACAATGTAGGTGATTTGAAAAGGGAAACATTGAGCTACCAGTCAATCAATCACAACCACTGCTTGGCCTATCACCTGAGAAAATGAGAATCAAAAAGTCACAGGCTGGCAAACCTGTACGCCAGCAAGATTTACCATAGCCAGCACTTGGAAGCAATGAAAATGTCCATCAACCGAGGAATGCACCAAGAAGTAGTGGTCCACGTACACAATGGAATATTACTCTAATAATAAATATAAATTAAATTTAAAAACAAACAAAAGCAAAGAGACATCAACATTTGTGGGTTTATCCGGGAACATTGCACTCTAATTTATAACCAAAGAACACCACTGGCCGGTAGGTCTGTTTCCCTAGTACCAGCATGGGAAACGTAGAAAGGCTGCCGCTCTCTGGCCGTTACCTGCAAAAGCAGGATTAAAGCCTGAGCTAATGGTCACTTCATAAGAACAAGTACTGCAGGGCTGTAAATGAAACCTGCCCTCAAAATGTCTTGAGGGAGATAATGGCCAAAATATTTCAAATGGTGACACATACTTTAAGAAAACACTTTGAAGAAATAAGCTCTAATCACAGCTCGAAAAATAAAAAGGACATGTCTTAAAGCTCAATTTCAACGCATTATGAGACACATGCAAATTCAACCACAAAGAGGTATCAGCTCACACCACTCAGAATAATCATCAGCAAAAACTACAAAGAATAAATCCAGAAGGTGCTGGGAAGAAATACATGCCCTCTACTTTAAGTGGGACGTTATCTGGAAAGAGCCACTAAGGAGAACAGAACAGAGGTGCCTTTAAAAGGTAAACACAGAGCTACCATATGATCCAGCAGACCTATTCCTGGACCTATAAACTAAGAAGACAGAATTGGAAGGACACAGCCACGCAAATCTGCATTGCATACTAATACAATAGCCAAGATATGGAAGTAACCAAAAAGCCCATCGACAGATGGGTGGACAAAGAACAACTGCTACCTGTACAGATGGAATATGAGCTAGTGAAAAAAATGAAACAATGCCATTTGCAGCACCATAGATGAGTCTAGAAGTAATCACGCAACTTGGAGTAAGTGAGAAAGCGAAAGACACATATCCTATCATATCACATATAGGGGTTACCTAAAGAATGATACAAAGATATTTCCACAGACAAACATTATCATAGATACATTAAAAAAACTTATGGTTGACCAAATGGAAAGGTGTGAGGATTGGATACATTACCATATTGAGGTTAACAGAGAGATACAAACACATGTGAAATATATAATCACCAAAGACCTATGCAATACCAAGAGAAGACTACTCAACATTGTGTCATAACCTACATGGGAAAAGGATCCGAAGAAGAATAGATATATGTATATGTGTGAAAGAACCACATCTTGCACACCTAGAACAAACAAAACATTGTAATCAAGTTTGCTGTGATAAATAATTAAAATTAAGTTAAAAATACCAACAAGAAGTAATGAGACATAAACTTAAAGAGCTTTTTCCTCGCACATTCCATTCTAATTTACAACCTAGAACACCACTTCCAGTAAGGCTCTGTTGCCCTAGTAACCAGATTTGGTAAAGGAGAAATGCTGCCGCCTTGTGGCCAATTCCTGCCAGAGCAGCTTTTAACCCACAGCTAATGGTCACTTACCATTCACAAGGACTCAGGGCTGTAAAGGACACCTGCCCTCAAAATTGTGCTGAGGTAGGGAATGGATAAAAATTTCAAAACAGGCAAAATTTGCAAGAAGATAGTATGAAGAGGTATGTTTTACTCACTCTCTTTTTAAAGAAAGGAAAATGGATAAAAGCTCAGCCTCAGGAAGTATTAGACTCATGCAATCTAATCTACAAAAAGTTTTCAACTCACACCAGTCGGCTGACCATTGGAAAAAAGACTACAAAGAATAAATGCCTAAGAGGTTTTAGAGAACTGTGTACCCTGTAGCTGCTGGTGAGATGTAAGAGGGTTAAACGCTAATAATGAGAACAGAAAGGAGCTGCGTTCAAAAGGAAAAATTGAGGTACCATTCAATCCAGCAGGCGCACCAATGGGTCTCTCACCTGAGAAGACCAGAATGAAGAAGACCCGGGCTGCAAAAGCTGCACTGCAGCCTGATTCACAATAGACAAGGCAGTGAAGCAACCAAAATGTCCATCAACAGATGAAAGGATAAAGAAGAAGTGGTCCATGTACACAATGAATACTAGCCATTGTAAAACAATGAAACACTGCTCTTTGAGGCAACATAGATGATCTTGGAGATAATCACAGAATATGAGGTAAGTCGGAAAGCAAAAGTCCTATATCCTATGATATCACTTATAGGCGTTATCTAATAACTGACTCAAATGAACATATTTCCACAGAGAAAGTCAATCACAGACTTATTAAAAAAAACTATGCTTATCTAAAAGGAAAGGTGGGGGGAATGGATAAATGAAGATTAGCGTTACCATATGTATAGAAATACATATTATATACTTATATCAAAAAGACTGACCAAATAGCGAGGAAGGTTTACGGAACACTCTGTAATAATTTACAAGGGAAGAGGATCTCTACATAAATAGGTATATAGAATATGTAGATGAACCAGAGTGTGTACACCTTGGACGAGAAACATTCTAACCATAAACCAAATTGAAAAAATTAAAACAACGAACTAGGAGTAATGAGACAAAATCATATGGGGGGTTTTCCTGGCACATTCCATCCAAATTTACAACCTAGGCAAAAAACTTCCAGAACGGCTCTGCTGCCCTAGTACCCAGATTTGGGAATGGAGAAATGCTGCATCCTTGTGGCCGTTTCCCACAACAGCAGCTTTAATACCACTGCAAAAGGTCACAAAATATTCACCAATTGCAGGTCTGTAAATGACACCGTCCCTCCAAAAAATCCTGAGGTCGAAAATCGACCAAAAAATTCCAGAGTGCACCCTTCCAAAAAGAAAATTTGAAGAGGTATATTATACTCACACTTTTTTTCTTTTTTCTTTTAACAGAAAAGAAAAAGGCATGGAAAAATGATGAATTGTAGGAATTTTTACATACATGTAAACCCAAATTACAAAAACTTACCAGCTCACACCAGTCAGAAGGGCCATCAACAAAAATGGTGCAAGCCTTAAATGCTGACGTGATTGTGGAGAAATGCGTACCCTCGATTCTAAGGGGGACGTGGTAAGAGCCACTAATGAAAGCACTATTGAGGTGCCTTGAAAAGGTAAACGTTGAGCTACCATACCAGTCAATCAATCATACCCACTGCTGGGTCTATCACCTGAGAAAATGAAAATCAAAAATCACAGGCTGGCAATCCTGCACTCCAGCAATATTTACCATAGGCAACACTTGGAAGCAACGAAAATGTCCATCAACAGAGGAATGCACCAAGAAGAAGTGGTCCATGTACACAATGGAATATTAGCTATGGAAAACATTGAAGCACTGCTCTTTGAGGCACCATAGATGAGCCTGGAGTTAATCACAAAACATGAAGTAGGTCGGAAAGCAAAAGACCTATATCCTATATTATCACTTATGGCATTATGTAATAACTGACACAGATGAACATATTTCCAAAGAGAAAGACACTCACAGGCTTAGAAAACAAACTATGCTCATCGAAAAGGAAAGGAGGGGGGAAATTGAGAAATGAAGATTAGTGTTACTATACATATACAAATACATAGTATATACATGTATCAAAAAGACCGAACATATAGCAAGGGAGGTCGACAGAACACTGTAATATTTTACATGGGAAGAGGATCTGTACATTAATAGACATACATAATGTATAAATGAACCAGATTGTGTACACCTAGGACAAACAATATTCTAAACTTTACCCAGATTAAAAAAATTTTAAAACCAAGAAGAAGTAATGAGACATAAACTTATGGGGATTTCTCCTGGCAAATTCCATTCTAATTTACAACCTAGGACAATGACTTCCAGAAAGGCTCTGCTGCCCTAGTACCCAGATTGGGGAATGGAGAAATGCTACCTCCTTGTGGCCGTTTCCCACAACAGCAGCTTTGAACCCACTGCAAAAGGTGACTAAATTTTCACCAACTTGCATTTCTGTAAATGGCACCTGCCTTCCAGAAAATTTCTGGGGTCAAAAATCGACCAAAAACTTCAGAAGAGGGCAACCTACGAAGAAGACAATTTCAAGAGGTATATTGTACTCACGGTTTTTTCTTTTAAGAGAAAAGATAAAGGCATAGGAATATGATGAATTTTAAAAATTTTAATGACATGCATACCCATATTACAAAAACCTATCAGCTCACAGCAGTCAGAATGGCCATTAGGAATAATGCTGCAAAAAATAAACGGTGAAGGGAGTGTGGAGAAATACGTACCCTCGGTTGTAAGCGGGGGCATGTAAAGAGCCACTAATGAAAACACAATGTAGGTGCTTTGAAAAGGGAAACGTTGAGCTACCAGTCAATCAATCACAACCACTGCTTGGCCTACCACCTGAGAAAATGAGAATCAAAAAGTCACAGGCTGGCAAACCTGTACGCCAGCAAGATTTACCATAGCCAGCACTTGGAAGCAATGAAAATGTCCATCAACCGAGGAATGCACCAAGAAGAAGTGGTCCACGTACACAATGGAATATTACTCTAATAATAAATATAAATTAAATTTAAAAACAAACAAAAGCAAGGAGACATCAACATTTGTGGGTTTATCCGGGCACATTGCACTCTCATTTATAACCGAAGAACACCACTGGCCGGTAGGTCTGTTTCCCTAGTACCACCATGGGAAACGTAGAAAGGCTGCCGCTCTCTGGCCGTTACCTGCAAAAGCAGGTTTAAAGCCTGAGCTAATGGTCACTTCATAAGAACAAGTACTGCAGGGCTGTAAATGAAACCTGCCCTCAAAATGTCTTGAGGGAGATAATGGCCAAAATATTTCAAATGGTGACACATACTTTAAGAAAACACTTTGAAGAAATAAGCTCTAATCACAGCTCGAAAAATAAAAAGGACATGTCTTAAAGCTCAATTTCAACGCATTATGAGACACATGCAAATTCAACCACAAAGAGGTATCAGCTCACACCACTCAGAATAATCATCAGCAAAAACTACAAAGAATAAATCCAGAAGGTGCTGGGAAGAAATACATGCCCTCTACTTTAAGTGGGACGTTATCTGGAAAGAGCCACTAAGGAGAACAGAACAGAGGTGCCTTTAAAAGGTAAACACAGAGCTACCATATGATCCAGCAGACCTATTCCTGGACCTATAAACTAAGAAGACAGAATTGGAAGGACACAGCCACGCAAATCTGCATTGCATACTAATACAATAGCCAAGATATGGAAGTAACCAAAAAGCCCATCGACAGATGGGTGGACAAAGAACAACTGCTACCTGTACAGATGGAATATGAGCTAGTGAAAAAAATGAAACAATGCCATTTGCAGCACCATAGATGAGTCTAGAAGTAATCACGCAACTTGGAGTAAGTGAGAAAGCGAAAGACACATATCCTATCATATCACATATAGGGGTTACCTAAAGAATGATACAAAGATATTTCCACAGACAAACATTATCATAGATACATTAAAAAAACTTATGGTTGACCAAATGGAAAGGTGTGAGGATTGGATACATTACCATATTGAGGTTAACAGAGAGATACAAACACATGTGAAATATATAATCACCAAAGACCTATGCAATACCAAGAGAAGACTACTCAACATTGTGTCATAACCTACATGGGAAAAGGATCCGAAGAAGAATAGATATATGTATATGTGTGAAAGAACCACATCTTGCACACCTAGAACAAACAAAACATTGTAATCAAGTTTGCTGTGATAAATAATTAAAATTAAGTTAAAAATACCAACAAGAAGTAATGAGACATAAACTTAAAGAGCTTTTTCCTCGCACATTCCATTCTAATTTACAACCTAGAACACCACTTCCAGTAAGGCTCTGTTGCCCTAGTAACCAGATTTGGTAAAGGAGAAATGCTGCCGCCTTGTGGCCAATTCCTGCCAGAGCAGCTTTTAACCCACAGCTAATGGTCACTTACCATTCACAAGGACTCAGGGCTGTAAAGGACACCTGCCCTCAAAATTGTGCTGAGGTAGGGAATGGATAAAAATTTCAAAACAGGCAAAATTTGCAAGAAGATAGTATGAAGAGGTATGTTTTACTCACTCTCTTTTTAAAGAAAGGAAAATGGATAAAAGCTCAGCCTCAGGAAGTATTAGACTCATGCAATCTAATCTACAAAAAGTTTTCAACTCACACCAGTCGGCTGACCATTGGAAAAAAGACTACAAAGAATAAATGCCTAAGAGGTTTTAGAGAACTGTGTACCCTGTAGCTGCTGGTGAGATGTAAGAGGGTTAAACGCTAATAATGAGAACAGAAAGGAGCTGCGTTCAAAAGGAAAAATTGAGGTACCATTCAATCCAGCAGGCGCACCAATGGGTCTCTCACCTGAGAAGACCAGAATGAAGAAGACCCGGGCTGCAAAAGCTGCACTGCAGCCTGATTCACAATAGACAAGGCAGTGAAGCAACCAAAATGTCCATCAACAGATGAAAGGATAAAGAAGAAGTGGTCCATGTACACAATGAATACTAGCCATTGTAAAACAATGAAACACTGCTCTTTGAGGCAACATAGATGATCTTGGAGATAATCACAGAATATGAGGTAAGTCGGAAAGCAAAAGTCCTATATCCTATGATATCACTTATAGGCGTTATCTAATAACTGACTCAAATGAACATATTTCCACAGAGAAAGTCAATCGCAGACTTATTAAAAAAAACTATGCTTATCTAAAAGGAAAGGTGGGGGGAATGGATAAATGAAGATTAGCGTTACCATATGTATAGAAATACATATTATATACTTATATCAAAAAGACTGACCAAATAGCGAGGAAGGTTTACGGAACACTCTGTAATAATTTACAAGGGAAGAGGATCTCTACATAAATAGGTATATAGAATATGTAGATGAACCAGAGTGTGTACACCTTGGACGAGAAACATTCTAACCATAAACCAAATTGAAAAAATTAAAACAACGAACTAGGAGTAATGAGACAAAATCATATGGGGGGTTTTCCTGGCACATTCCATCCAAATTTACAACCTAGGCAAAAAACTTCCAGAACGGCTCTGCTGCCCTAGTACCCAGATTTGGGAATGGAGAAATGCTGCATCCTTGTGGCCGTTTCCCACAACAGCAGCTTTAATACCACTGCAAAAGGTCACAAAATATTCACCAATTGCAGGTCTGTAAATGACACCGTCCCTCCAAAAAATCCTGAGGTCGAAAATCGACCAAAAAATTCCAGAGTGCACCCTTCCAAAAAGAAAATTTGAAGAGGTATATTATACTCACACTTTTTTTCTTTTTTCTTTTAACAGAAAAGAAAAAGGCATGGAAAAATGATGAATTGTAGGAATTTTTACATACATGTAAACCCAAATTACAAAAACTTACCAGCTCACACCAGTCAGAAGGGCCATCAACAAAAATGGTGCAAGCCTTAAATGCTGACGTGATTGTGGAGAAATGCGTACCCTCGATTCTAAGGGGGACGTGGTAAGAGCCACTAATGAAAGCACTATTGAGGTGCCTTGAAAAGGTAAACGTTGAGCTACCATACCAGTCAATCAATCATACCCACTGCTGGGTCTATCACCTGAGAAAATGAAAATCAAAAATCACAGGCTGGCAATCCTGCACTCCAGCAATATTTACCATAGGCAACACTTGGAAGCAACGAAAATGTCCATCAACAGAGGAATGCACCAAGAAGAAGTGGTCCATGTACACAATGGAATATTAGCTATGGAAAACATTGAAGCACTGCTCTTTGAGGCACCATAGATGAGCCTGGAGTTAATCACAAAACATGAAGTAGGTCGGAAAGCAAAAGACCTATATCCTATATTATCACTTATGGCATTATGTAATAACTGACACAGATGAACATATTTCCAAAGAGAAAGACACTCACAGGCTTAGAAAACAAACTATGCTCATCGAAAAGGAAAGGAGGGGGGAAATTGAGAAATGAAGATTAGTGTTACTATACATATACAAATACATAGTATATACATGTATCAAAAAGACCGAACATATAGCAAGGGAGGTCGACAGAACACTGTAATATTTTACATGGGAAGAGGATCTGTACATTAATAGACATACATAATGTATAAATGAACCAGATTGTGTACACCTAGGACAAACAATATTCTAAACTTTACCCAGATTAAAAAAATTTTAAAACCAAGAAGAAGTAATGAGACATAAACTTATGGGGATTTCTCCTGGCAAATTCCATTCTAATTTACAACCTAGGACAATGACTTCCAGAAAGGCTCTGCTGCCCTAGTACCCAGATTGGGGAATGGAGAAATGCTACCTCCTTGTGGCCGTTTCCCACAACAGCAGCTTTGAACCCACTGCAAAAGGTGACTAAATTTTCACCAACTTGCATTTCTGTAAATGGCACCTGCCTTCCAGAAAATTTCTGGGGTCAAAAATCGACCAAAAACTTCAGAAGAGGGCAACCTACGAAGAAGACAATTTCAAGAGGTATATTGTACTCACGGTTTTTTCTTTTAAGAGAAAAGATAAAGGCATAGGAATATGATGAATTTTAAAAATTTTAATGACATGCATACCCATATTACAAAAACCTATCAGCTCACAGCAGTCAGAATGGCCATTAGGAATAATGCTGCAAAAAATAAACGGTGAAGGGAGTGTGGAGAAATACGTACCCTCGGTTGTAAGCGGGGGCATGTAAAGAGCCACTAATGAAAACACAATGTAGGTGCTTTGAAAAGGGAAACGTTGAGCTACCAGTCAATCAATCACAACCACTGCTTGGCCTACCACCTGAGAAAATGAGAATCAAAAAGTCACAGGCTGGCAAACCTGTACGCCAGCAAGATTTACCATAGCCAGCACTTGGAAGCAATGAAAATGTCCATCAACCGAGGAATGCACCAAGAAGAAGTGGTCCACGTACACAATGGAATATTACTCTAATAATAAATATAAATTAAATTTAAAAACAAACAAAAGCAAGGAGACATCAACATTTGTGGGTTTATCCGGGCACATTGCACTCTCATTTATAACCGAAGAACACCACTGGCCGGTAGGTCTGTTTCCCTAGTACCACCATGGGAAACGTAGAAAGGCTGCCGCTCTCTGGCCGTTACCTGCAAAAGCAGGTTTAAAGCCTGAGCTAATGGTCACTTCATAAGAACAAGTACTGCAGGGCTGTAAATGAAACCTGCCCTCAAAATGTCTTGAGGGAGATAATGGCCAAAATATTTCAAATGGTGACACATACTTTAAGAAAACACTTTGAAGAAATAAGCTCTAATCACAGCTGGAAAAATAAAAAGGACATGTCTTAAAGCTCAGTTTCAACGCATTATGAGACACATGCAAATTCAACCACAAAGAGGTATCAGCTCACACCACTCAGAAAAATCATCAGCAAAAACTACAAAGAATAAATCCTGAAGGTGCTGGGAAGAAATACATGCCCTCCACTTTAAGTGGGACGTAACCTGGAAAGAGCCACTAAGGAGAACAGAACAGAGGTGCCTTTAAAAGGTAAACACTGAGCTACCATATGATACAGCAGACCTATTCCTGGACCTATAAACTAAGAAGACAGAATTGGAAGGACACAGCCACGCAAATCTGCATTGCATACTAATACAATAGCCAAGATATGGAAGTAACCAAAAAGCCCATCGACAGATGGGTGGACAAAGAACAACTGCTACCTGTACAGATGGAATATGAGCTAGTGAAAAAAATGAAACAATGCCATTTGCAGCACCATAGATGAGTCTAGAAGTAATCACGCAACTTGGAGTAAGTGAGAAAGCGAAAGACACATATCCTATCATATCACATATAGGGGTTACCTAAAGAATGATACAAACAAAGATATTTCCACAGACAAACATTATCATAGATACATTAAAAAAACTTATGGTTGACCAAATGGAAAGGTGTGAGGATTGGATACATTACCATATTGAGGTTAACAGAGAGATACAAACACATGTGAAATATATAATCACCAAAGACCTATGCAATACCAAGAGAAGACTACTCAACATTGTGTCATAACCTACATGGGAAAAGGATCCGAAGAAGAATAGATATAAGTATATGTGTGAAAGAACCACATCTTGCACACCTAGAACAAACAAAACATTGTAATCAAGTTTGCTGTGATAAATAATTAAAATTAACTTAAAAATACCAACAAGAAGTAATGAGACATAAACTTAAAGAGCTTTTTCCTCGCACATTCCATTCTAATTTACAATCTAGAACACCACTTCCAGTAAGGCTCTGTTGCCCTAGTAACCAGATTTGGTAAAGGAGAAATGCTGCCGCCTTGTGGCCAATTCCTGCCAGAGCAGCTTTTAACCCACAGCTAATGGTCACTTACCATTCACAAGGACTCAGGGCTGTAAAGGACACCTGCCCTCAAAATTGTGCTGAGGTAGGGAATGGATAAAAATTTCAAAACAGGCAAAATTTGCAAGAAGATAGTATGAAGAGGTATGTTTTACTCACTCTCTTTTTAAAGAAAGGAAAATGGATAAAAGCTCAGCCTCAGGAAGTATTAGACTCATGTAATCTAATCTACAAAAACTTTTCAACTCACACCAGTCGACTGACCATTGGCAAAAAGTCTACAAACAATAAATGCTGAAGAGATTTTACAGAACTCTGTACCCTCTAGCTGCTGGGGAGATGTAAGAGGGTTAAACGCTAATAATGAGAACAGAAAGGAGCTGCGTTTAAAAGGAAAAATTGAGGTACCATTCAATCCAGCAGGCGCACCAATGGGTCTCTCACCTGAGAAGACCAGAATGAAGAAGACCCGGGCTGCAAAAGCTGCACTGCAGCCTGATTCACAATAGACAAGGCAGTGAAGCAACCAAAATGTCCATCAACAGATGAAAGGATAAAGAAGAAGTGGTCCATGTACACAATGAATACTAGCCATGCAAAACAATGAAACACTGCTCTTTGAGGCACCATAGATGATCTTGCAGATAATCACAGAACATGAGGTAAGTCGGAAAGCAAAAGTCCTATATCCTACGATATCACTTATAGGCGTTATCTAATAACGGACACAAATGAAAATATTTCCACAGAGAAAGTCAATCACAGACTTATTAAAGAAAAACTATGCTTATCTAAAAGGAAAGGTGGGGGGAATGGATAAATGAAGATTACCGTTACCATATGTATACAAATACATATTATATACATATATCAAAAAGACCGACCATATAGCAAGGAAGAATTACGGAACACTCTGTAATAATTTACACGGGAAGAGGACCTCTAAATAAATAGTTATATAGAATATGTAGATGAACCAGAGTATGTATACCTTTGACGAGCAACATTCTAACCATAACCCCAATTGAAAAAATTAAAACAACGAACTAGGAGTAATGAGACATAAACTTATGGGGGGTTATCCTGGCACATTCCATCCAAATTTAAAACCTAGGCAAACAACTTCCAGAATGGCTCTGCTGCCCTAGTACCCAGATTTGGGAATGGAGAAATGCTGCATCCTTGTGGCCGTTTCCCACAACAGCAGCTTAAAACCCACTGCAAAAGGTCACTAAATATTCACCCATTGCAGGTCTGTAAATGACACCGGCCCTCCAAAAAATACTGAGGTGGAAAATCGACCAAAAAATTCCAGAGTGCAACCTTCCAAAAAGAAAATTTGAAGAGGTATATTATACTCACACTTTTTTCCTTTTTTCTTTTAACAGAAAAGAAAAAGGCGTGGAAAAATGATGAATTGTAGGAATTTTTACAGACATGTAAACCCAAATTACAAAAAACTATCAGCTCACACCAGTCAGAACGGCCCTCAACAAAAATGCTGCAAACAATAAATGCTGATGTGATTGTGGAGAAATGCGTACCCTCGATTCTAAGGGGGATGTGGTAAGAGCCACTAATGAAAGCACAATTGAGGTGCCTTGGAAAGGTAAACGTTGAGCTACCATACCAGTCAATCAATCATACCCACTGCTGGGTCTACCACCTGAGAAAATGAAAATCAAAAATCACAGGCTGGCAAACCTGTACTCCAGCAATATTTACCAAAGGCAACACTTGGAAGCAACGAAAATGTCCATCAACAGAGGAATGCACCCAGAAGAAGTGGTCCATGTACACAATGGAATATTAGCTATGGAAAACATTGAAGCACTGCTCTTTGAGGCACCATAGATGAGCCTGGAGATAATCACAAAACATGAAGTAGGTCGGAAAGCAAAAGACCTATATCCTATATTATCACTTATGGCATTATCTAATAACTGACACAGATGAACATATTTCCAAAGAGAAAGACACTCACAGGCTTAGAAAACAAACTATGCTCATCGAAAAGGAAAGGAGGGGGGAAATTGAGAAATGAAGATTAGTGTTACTATACATATACAAATACATAGTATATACATGTATCAAAAAGACCGAACATATAGCAAGGGAGGTCGACAGAACACTGTAATATTTTACATGGGAAGAGGATCTGTACAGTAATAGACATACATAATGTGTAAATGAACCAGATTGTGTACACCTAGGACAAACAATATTCTAAACTTTACCCAGATTAAAAAAATTTTAAAACCAAGAAGAAGTAATGAGACATAAACTTATGGGGATTTCTCCTGGCAAATTCCATTCTAATTTACAACCTAGGACAATGACTTCCAGAAAGGCTCTGCTGCCCTAGTACCCAGATTGGGGAATGGAGAAATGCTACCTCCTTATGGCCGTTTCCCACAACAGCAGCTTTGAACCCACTGCAAAAGGTGACTAAATTTTCACCAACTTGCATTTCTGTAAATGGCACCTGCCTTCCAGAAAATTTCTGGGGTCAAAAATCGACCAAAAACTTCAGAAGAGGGCAACCTTCGAAGAAGGCAATTTCAAGAGCTATATTGTACTCAAAGTTTTTTCTTTTAAGAGAAAAGAAAAAGGAATAGGAATATGGTGAATTTTAAAAATTTTAATGACATGCATACCCATATTACAAAAACCTATCAGCTCACAGCAGTCAGAATGGCCATTAGGAGTAATGCTGCAAAAAATAAACAGTGAAGGGAGTGTGGAGAAATGCGTACCCTCGGTTGTAAGGGGGGGCATGTAAAGAGCCACTAATGAAAACACAATGTAGGTGCTTTGAAAAGGGAAACATTGAGCTACCAGTCAATCAATCACAACCACTGCTTGGCCTATCACCTGAGAAAATGAGAATCAAAAAGTCACAGGCTGGCAAACCTGTACGCCAGCAAGATTTACCATAGCCAGCACTTGGAAGCAATGAAAATGTCCATCAACCGAGGAATGCACCAAGAAGTAGTGGTCCACGTACAGAATGGAATATTACTCTAATAATAAATATAAATTAAATTTAAAAACAAACAAAAGCAAAGAGACATCAACATTTGTGGGTTTATCCGGGAACATTGCACTCTAATTTATAACCAAAGAACACCACTGGCCGGTAGGTCTGTTTCCCTAGTACCAGCATGGGAAACGTAGAAAGGCTGCCGCTCTCTGGCCGTTACCTGCAAAAGCAGGATTAAAGCCTGAGCTAATGGTCACTTCATAAGAACAAGTACTGCAGGGCTGTAAATGAAACCTGCCCTCAAAATGTCTTGAGGGAGATAATGGCCAAAATATTTCAAATGGTGACACATACTTTAAGAAAACACTTTGAAGAAATAAGCTCTAATCACAGCTCGAAAAATAAAAAGGACATGTCTTAAAGCTCAATTTCAACGCATTATGAGACACATGCAAATTCAACCACAAAGAGGTATCAGCTCACACCACTCAGAATAATCATCAGCAAAAACTACAAAGAATAAATCCAGAAGGTGCTGGGAAGAAATACATGCCCTCTACTTTAAGTGGGACGTTATCTGGAAAGAGCCACTAAGGAGAACAGAACAGAGGTGCCTTTAAAAGGTAAACACAGAGCTACCATATGATCCAGCAGACCTATTCCTGGACCTATAAACTAAGAAGACAGAATTGGAAGGACACAGCCACGCAAATCTGCATTGCATACTAATACAATAGCCAAGATATGGAAGTAACCAAAAAGCCCATCGACAGATGGGTGGACAAAGAACAACTGCTACCTGTACAGATGGAATATGAGCTAGTGAAAAAAATGAAACAATGCCATTTGCAGCACCATAGATGAGTCTAGAAGTAATCACGCAACTTGGAGTAAGTGAGAAAGCGAAAGACACATATCCTATCATATCACATATAGGGGTTACCTAAAGAATGATACAAACAAAGATATTTCCACAGACAAACATTATCATAGATACATTAAAAAAACTTATGGTTGACCAAATGGAAAGGTGTGAGGATTGGATACATTACCATATTGAGGTTAACAGAGAGATACAAACACATGTGAAATATATAATCACCAAAGACCTATGCAATACCAAGAGAAGACTACTCAACCTTGTGTCATAACCTACATGGGAAAAGGATCCGAAGAAGAATAGATATATGTATATGTGTGAAAGAACCACATCTTGCACACCTAGAACAAACAAAACATTGTAATCAAGTTTGCTGTGATAAATAATTAAAATTAAGTTAAAAATACCAACAAGAAGTAATGAGACATAAACTTAAAGAGCTTTTTCCTCGCACATTCCATTCTAATTTACAACCTAGAACACCACTTCCAGTAAGGCTCTGTTGCCCTAGTAACCAGATTTGGTAAAGGAGAAATGCTGCCGCCTTGTGGCCAATTCCTGCCAGAGCAGCTTTTAACCCACAGCTAATGGTCACTTACCATTCACAAGGACTCAGGGCTGTAAAGGACACCTGCCCTCAAAATTGTGCTGAGGTAGGGAATGGATAAAAATTTCAAAACAGGCAAAATTTGCAAGAAGATAGTATGAAGAGGTATGTTTTACTCACTCTCTTTTTAAAGAAAGGAAAATGGATAAAAGCTCAGCCTCAGGAAGTATTAGACTCATGCAATCTAATCTACAAAATGTTTTCAACTCACACCAGTCGGCTGACCATTGGAAAAAAGACTACAAAGAATAAATGCCTAAGAGGTTTTAGAGAACTGTGTACCCTGTAGCTGCTGGTGAGATGTAACAGGGTTAAACGCTAATAATGAGAACAGAAAGGAGCTGCGTTCAAAAGGAAAAATTGAGGTACCATTCAATCCAGCAGGCGCACCAATGGGTCTCTCACCTGAGAAGACCAGAATGAAGAAGACCCGGGCTGCAAAAGCTGCACTGCAGCCTGATTCACAATAGACAAGGCAGTGAAGCAACCAAAATGTCCATCAACAGATGAAAGGATAAAGAAGAAGTGGTCCATGTACACAATGAATACTAGCCATGCAAAACAATGAAACACTGCTCTTTGAGGCACCATAGATGATCTTGCAGATAATCACAGAACATGAGGTAAGTCGGAAAGCAAAAGTCCTATATCCTACGATATCACTTATAGGCGTTATCTAATAACGGACACAAATGAAAATATTTCCACAGAGAAAGTCAATCACAGACTTATTAAAGAAAAACTATGCTTATCTAAAAGGAAAGGTGGGGGGAATGGATAAATGAAGATTACCGTTACCATATGTATACAAATACATATTATATACATATATCAAAAAGACCGACCATATAGCAAGGAAGAATTACGGAACACTCTGTAATAATTTACACGGGAAGAGGACCTCTAAATAAATAGTTATATAGAATATGTAGATGAACCAGAGTATGTATACCTTTGACGAGCAACATTCTAACCATAACCCCAATTGAAAAAATTAAAACAACGAACTAGGAGTAATGAGACATAAACTTATGGGGGGTTTTCCTGGCACATTCCATCCAAATTTAAAACCTAGGCAAACAACTTCCAGAATGGCTCTGCTGCCCTAGTACCCAGATTTGGGAATGGAGAAATGCTGCATCCTTGTGGCCGTTTCCCACAACAGCAGCTTAAAACCCACTGCAAAAGGTCACTAAATATTCACCCATTGCAGGTCTGTAAATGACACCGGCCCTCCAAAAAATACTGAGGTGGAAAATCGACCAAAAAATTCCAGAGTGCAACCTTCCAAAAAGAAAATTTGAAGAGGTATATTATACTCACACTTTTTTCCTTTTTTCTTTTAACAGAAAAGAAAAAGGCGTGGAAAAATGATGAATTGTAGGAATTTTTACAGACATGTAAACCCAAATTACAAAAAACTATCAGCTCACACCAGTCAGAACGGCCCTCAACAAAAATGCTGCAAACAATAAATGCTGATGTGATTGTGGAGAAATGCGTACCCTCGATTCTAAGGGGGATGTGGTAAGAGCCACTAATGAAAGCACAATTGAGGTGCCTTGGAAAGGTAAACGTTGAGCTACCATACCAGTCAATCAATCATACCCACTGCTGGGTCTACCACCTGAGAAAATGAAAATCAAAAATCACAGGCTGGCAAACCTGTACTCCAGCAATATTTACCAAAGGCAACACTTGGAAGCAACGAAAATGTCCATCAACAGAGGAATGCACCCAGAAGAAGTGGTCCATGTACACAATGGAATATTAGCTATGGAAAACATTGAAGCACTGCTCTTTGAGGCACCATAGATGAGCCTGGAGATAATCACAAAACATGAAGTAGGTCGGAAAGCAAAAGACCTATATCCTATATTATCACTTATGGCATTATCTAATAACTGACACAGATGAACATATTTCCAAAGAGAAAGACACTCACAGGCTTAGAAAACAAACTATGCTCATCGAAAAGGAAAGGAGGGGGGAAATTGAGAAATGAAGATTAGTGTTACTATACATATACAAATACATAGTATATACATGTATCAAAAAGACCGAACATATAGCAAGGGAGGTCGACAGAACACTGTAATATTTTACATGGGAAGAGGATCTGTACAGTAATAGACATACGTAATGTGTAAATGAACCAGATTGTGTACACCTAGGACAAACAATATTCTAAACTTTACCCAGATTAAAAAAATTTTAAAACCAAGAAGAAGTAATGAGACATAAACTTATGGGGATTTCTCCTGGCAAATTCCATTCTAATTTACAACCTAGGACAATGACTTCCAGAAAGGCTCTGCTGCCCTAGTACCCAGATTGGGGAATGGAGAAATGCTACCTCCTTATGGCCGTTTCCCACAACAGCAGCTTTGAACCCACTGCAAAAGGTGACTAAATTTTCACCAACTTGCATTTCTGTAAATGGCACCTGTCTTCCAGAAAATTTCTGGGGTCAAAAATCGACCAAAAACTTCAGAAGAGGGCAACCTTCGAAGAAGGCAATTTCAAGAGCTATATTGTACTCAAAGTTTTTTCTTTTAAGAGAAAAGAAAAAGGAATAGGAATATGGTGAATTTTAAAAATTTTAATGACATGCATACCCATATTACAAAAACCTATCAGCTCACAGCAGTCAGAATGGCCATTAGGAATAATGCTGCAAAAAATAAACAGTGAAGGGAGTGTGGAGAAATGCGTACCCTCGGTTGTAAGGGGGGGCATGTAAAGAGCCACTAATGAAAACACAATGTAGGTGCTTTGAAAAGGGAAACATTGAGCTACCAGTCAATCAATCACAACCACTGCTTGGCCTATCACCTGAGAAAATGAGAATCAAAAAGTCACAGGCTGGCAAACCTGTACGCCAGCAAGATTTACCATAGCCAGCACTTGGAAGCAATGAAAATGTCCATCAACCGAGGAATGCACCAAGAAGTAGTGGTCCACGTACACAATGGAATATTACTCTAATAATAAATATAAATTAAATTTAAAAACAAACAAAAGCAAAGAGACATCAACATTTGTGGGTTTATCCGGGAACATTGCACTCTAATTTATAACCAAAGAACACCACTGGCCGGTAGGTCTGTTTCCCTAGTACCAGCATGGGAAACGTAGAAAGGCTGCCGCTCTCTGGCCGTTACCTGCAAAAGCAGGATTAAAGCCTGAGCTAATGGTCACTTCATAAGAACAAGTACTGCAGGGCTGTAAATGAAACCTGCCCTCAAAATGTCTTGAGGGAGATAATGGCCAAAATATTTCAAATGGTGACACATACTTTAAGAAAACACTTTGAAGAAATAAGCTCTAATCACAGCTCGAAAAATAAAAAGGACATGTCTTAAAGCTCAATTTCAACGCATTATGAGACACATGCAAATTCAACCACAAAGAGGTATCAGCTCACACCACTCAGAATAATCATCAGCAAAAACTACAAAGAATAAATCCAGAAGGTGCTGGGAAGAAATACATGCCCTCTACTTTAAGTGGGACGTTATCTGGAAAGAGCCACTAAGGAGAACAGAACAGAGGTGCCTTTAAAAGGTAAACACAGAGCTACCATATGATCCAGCAGACCTATTCCTGGACCTATAAACTAAGAAGACAGAATTGGAAGGACACAGCCACGCAAATCTGCATTGCATACTAATACAATAGCCAAGATATGGAAGTAACCAAAAAGCCCATCGACAGATGGGTGGACAAAGAACAACTGCTACCTGTACAGATGGAATATGAGCTAGTGAAAAAAATGAAACAATGCCATTTGCAGCACCATAGATGAGTCTAGAAGTAATCACGCAACTTGGAGTAAGTGAGAAAGCGAAAGACACATATCCTATCATATCACATATAGGGGTTACCTAAAGAATGATACAAACAAAGATATTTCCACAGACAAACATTATCATAGATACATTAAAAAAACTTATGGTTGACCAAATGGAAAGGTGTGAGGATTGGATACATTACCATATTGAGGTTAACAGAGAGATACAAACACATGTGAAATATATAATCACCAAAGACCTATGCAATACCAAGAGAAGACTACTCAACCTTGTGTCATAACCTACATGGGAAAAGGATCCGAAGAAGAATAGATATATGTATATGTGTGAAAGAACCACATCTTGCACACCTAGAACAAACAAAACATTGTAATCAAGTTTGCTGTGATAAATAATTAAAATTAAGTTAAAAATACCAACAAGAAGTAATGAGACATAAACTTAAAGAGCTTTTTCCTCGCACATTCCATTCTAATTTACAACCTAGAACACCACTTCCAGTAAGGCTCTGTTGCCCTAGTAACCAGATTTGGTAAAGGAGAAATGCTGCCGCCTTGTGGCCAATTCCTGCCAGAGCAGCTTTTAACCCACAGCTAATGGTCACTTACCATTCACAAGGACTCAGGGCTGTAAAGGACACCTGCCCTCAAAATTGTGCTGAGGTAGGGAATGGATAAAAATTTCAAAACAGGCAAAATTTGCAAGAAGATAGTATGAAGAGGTATGTTTTACTCACTCTCTTTTTAAAGAAAGGAAAATGGATAAAAGCTCAGCCTCAGGAAGTATTAGACTCATGCAATCTAATCTACAAAAAGTTTTCAACTCACACCAGTCGGCTGACCATTGGAAAAAAGACTACAAAGAATAAATGCCTAAGAGGTTTTAGAGAACTGTGTACCCTGTAGCTGCTGGTGAGATGTAAGAGGGTTAAACGCTAATAATGAGAACAGAAAGGAGCTGCGTTCAAAAGGAAAAATTGAGGTACCATTCAATCCAGCAGGCGCACCAATGGGTCTCTCACCTGAGAAGACCAGAATGAAGAAGACCCGGGCTGCAAAAGCTGCACTGCAGCCTGATTCACAATAGACAAGGCAGTGAAGCAACCAAAATGTCCATCAACAGATGAAAGGATAAAGAAGAAGTGGTCCATGTACACAATGAATACTAGCCATTGTAAAACAATGAAACACTGCTCTTTGAGGCAACATAGATGATCTTGGAGATAATCACAGAACATGAGGTAAGTCGGAAAGCAAAAGTCCTATATCCTATGATATCACTTATAGGCGTTATCTAATAACTGACTCAAATGAACATATTTCCACAGAGAAAGTCAATCACAGACTTATTAAAAAAACTATGCTTATCTAAAAGGAAAGGTGGGGGGAATGGATAAATGAAGATTAGCGTTACCATATGTATAGAAATACATATTATATACTTATATCAAAAAGACTGACCAAATAGCAAGGAAGGTTTACGGAACACTCTGTAATAATTTACAAGGGAAGAGGATCTCTACATAAATAGGTATATAGAATATGTAGATGAACCAGAGTGTGTACACCTTGGACGAGAAACATTCTAACCATAAACCAAATTGAAAAAATTAAAACAACGAACTAGGAGTAATGAGACCAAATCTTATGGGGGGTTTTCCTGGCACATTCCATCCAAATTTATAACCTAGGCAAAAAACTTCCAGAACGGCTCTGCTGCCCTAGTACCCAGATTTGGGAATGGAGAAATGCTGCATCCTTGTGGCCGTTTCCCACAACAGCAGCTTTAATACCACTGCAAAAGGTCACAAAATATTCACCAATTGCAGGTCTGTAAATGACACCGTCCCTCCAAAAAATCCTGAGGTCGAAAATCGACCAAAAAATTCCAGAGTGCACCCTTCCAAAAAGAAAATTTGAAGAGGTATATTATACTCACACTTTTTTTCTTTTTTCTTTTAACAGAAAAGAAAAAGGCATGGAAAAATGATGAATTGTAGGAATTTTTACATACATGTAAACCCAAATTACAAAAACTTACCAGCTCACACCAGTCAGAAGGGCCATCAACAAAAATGGTGCAAGCCTTAAATGCTGACGTGATTGTGGAGAAATGCGTACCCTCGATTCTAAGGGGGACGTGGTAAGAGCCACTAATGAAAGCACTATTGAGGTGCCTTGAAAAGGTAAACGTTGAGCTACCATACCAGTCAATCAATCATACCCACTGCTGGGTCTATCACCTGAGAAAATGAAAATCAAAAATCACAGGCTGGCAATCCTGCACTCCAGCAATATTTACCATAGGCAACACTGGGAAGCAACGAAAATGTCCATCAACAGAGGAATGCACCCAGAAGAAGTGGTCCATGTACACAATGGAATATTAGCTATGGAAAACATTGAAGCACTGCTCTTTGAGGCACCATAGATGAGCCTGGAGATAATCACAAAACATGAAGTAGGTCGGAAAGCAAAAGACCTATATCCTATATTATCACTTATGGCATTATCTAATAACTGACACAGATGAACATATTTCCAAAGAGAAAGACACTCACAGGCTTAGAAAACAAACTATGCTCATCGAAAAGGAAAGGAGGGGGGAAATTGAGAAATGAAGATTAGTGTTACTATACATATACAAATACATAGTATATACATGTATCAAAAAGACCGAACATATAGCAAGGGAGGTCGACAGAACACTGTAATATTTTACATGGGAAGAGGATCTGTACAGTAATAGATATACATAATGTGTAAATGAACCAGATTGTGTACACCTAGGACAAACAATATTCTAAACTTTACCCAGATTAAAAAAATTTTAAAACCAAGAAGAAGTAATGAGACATAAACTTATGGGGATTTCTCCTGGCAAATTCCATTCTAATTTACAACCTAGGACAATGACTTCCAGAAAGGCTCTGCTGCCCTAGTACCCAGATTGGGGAATGGAGAAATGCTACCTCCTTATGGCCGTTTCCCACAACAGCAGCTTTGAACCCACTGCAAAAGGTGACTAAATTTTCACCAACTTGCATTTCTGTAAATGGCACCTGCCTTCCAGAAAATTTCTGGGGTCAAAAATCGACCAAAAACTTCAGAAGAGGGCAACCTTCGAAGAAGGCAATTTCAAGAGCTATATTGTACTCAAAGTTTTTTCTTTTAAGAGAAAAGAAAAAGGAATAGGAATATGGTGAATTTTAAAAATTTTAATGACATGCATACCCATATTACAAAAACCTATCAGCTCACAGCAGTCAGAATGGCCATTAGGAATAATGCTGCAAAAAATAAACGGTGAAGAGAGTGTGGAGAAATGCGTACCCTGGGTTGTAAGGGGGGGCATGTAAAGAGCCATTAATGAAAACACAATGTAGGTGCTTTGAAAAGGGAAACATTGAGCTACCAGTCAATCAATCACAACCACTGCTTGGCCTATCACCTGAGAAAATGAGAATCAAAAAGTCACAGGCTGGCAAACCTGTACGCCAGCAAGATTTACCATAGCCAGCACTTGGAAGCAATGAAAATGTCCATCAACCGAGGAATGCACCAAGAAGTAGTGGTCCACGTACAGAATGGAATATTACTCTAATAATAAATATAAATTAAATTTAAAAACAAACAAAAGCAAAGAGACATCAACATTTGTGGGTTTATCCGGGAACATTGCACTCTAATTTATAACCAAAGAACACCACTGGCCGGTAGGTCTGTTTCCCTAGTACCAGCATGGGAAACGTAGAAAGGCTGCCGCTCTCTGGCCGTTACCTGCAAAAGCAGGATTAAAGCCTGAGCTAATGGTCACTTCATAAGAACAAGTACTGCAGGGCTGTAAATGAAACCTGCCCTCAAAATGTCTTGAGGGAGATAATGGCCAAAATATTTCAAATGGTGACACATACTTTAAGAAAACACTTTGAAGAAATAAGCTCTAATCACAGCTCGAAAAATAAAAAGGACATGTCTTAAAGCTCAATTTCAACGCATTATGAGACACATGCAAATTCAACCACAAAGAGGTATCAGCTCACACCACTCAGAATAATCATCAGCAAAAACTACAAAGAATAAATCCAGAAGGTGCTGGGAAGAAATACATGCCCTCTACTTTAAGTGGGACGTTATCTGGAAAGAGCCACTAAGGAGAACAGAACAGAGGTGCCTTTAAAAGGTAAACACAGAGCTACCATATGATCCAGCAGACCTATTCCTGGACCTATAAACTAAGAAGACAGAATTGGAAGGACACAGCCACGCAAATCTGCATTGCATACTAATACAATAGCCAAGATATGGAAGTAACCAAAAAGCCCATCGACAGATGGGTGGACAAAGAACAACTGCTACCTGTACAGATGGAATATGAGCTAGTGAAAAAAATGAAACAATGCCATTTGCAGCACCATAGATGAGTCTAGAAGTAATCACGCAACTTGGAGTAAGTGAGAAAGCGAAAGACACATATCCTATCATATCACATATAGGGGTTACCTAAAGAATGATACAAACAAAGATATTTCCACAGACAAACATTATCATAGATACATTAAAAAAACTTATGGTTGACCAAATGGAAAGGTGTGAGGATTGGATACATTACCATATTGAGGTTAACAGAGAGATACAAACACATGTGAAATATATAATCACCAAAGACCTATGCAATACCAAGAGAAGACTACTCAACCTTGTGTCATAACCTACATGGGAAAAGGATCCGAAGAAGAATAGATATATGTATATGTGTGAAAGAACCACATCTTGCACACCTAGAACAAACAAAACATTGTAATCAAGTTTGCTGTGATAAATAATTAAAATTAAGTTAAAAATACCAACAAGAAGTAATGAGACATAAACTTAAAGAGCTTTTTCCTCGCACATTCCATTCTAATTTACAACCTAGAACACCACTTCCAGTAAGGCTCTGTTGCCCTAGTAACCAGATTTGGTAAAGGAGAAATGCTGCCGCCTTGTGGCCAATTCCTGCCAGAGCAGCTTTTAACCCACAGCTAATGGTCACTTACCATTCACAAGGACTCAGGGCTGTAAAGGACACCTGCCCTCAAAATTGTGCTGAGGTAGGGAATGGATAAAAATTTCAAAACAGGCAAAATTTGCAAGAAGATAGTATGAAGAGGTATGTTTTACTCACTCTCTTTTTAAAGAAAGGAAAATGGATAAAAGCTCAGCCTCAGGAAGTATTAGACTCATGCAATCTAATCTACAAAAAGTTTTCAACTCACACCAGTCGGCTGACCATTGGAAAAAAGACTACAAAGAATAAATGCCTAAGAGGTTTTAGAGAACTGTGTACCCTGTAGCTGCTGGTGAGATGTAAGAGGGTTAAACGCTAATAATGAGAACAGAAAGGAGCTGCGTTCAAAAGGAAAAATTGAGGTACCATTCAATCCAGCAGGCGCACCAATGGGTCTCTCACCTGAGAAGACCAGAATGAAGAAGACCCGGGCTGCAAAAGCTGCACTGCAGCCTGATTCACAATAGACAAGGCAGTGAAGCAACCAAAATGTCCATCAACAGATGAAAGGATAAAGAAGAAGTGGTCCATGTACACAATGAATACTAGCCATTGTAAAACAATGAAACACTGCTCTTTGAGGCAACATAGATGATCTTGGAGATAATCACAGAATATGAGGTAAGTCGGAAAGCAAAAGTCCTATATCCTATGATATCACTTATAGGCGTTATCTAATAACTGACTCAAATGAACATATTTCCACAGAGAAAGTCAATCACAGACTTATTAAAAAAAACTATGCTTATCTAAAAGGAAAGGTGGGGGGAATGGATAAATGAAGATTAGCGTTACCATATGTATAGAAATACATATTATATACTTATATCAAAAAGACTGACCAAATAGCGAGGAAGGTTTACGGAACACTCTGTAATAATTTACAAGGGAAGAGGATCTCTACATAAATAGGTATATAGAATATGTAGATGAACCAGAGTGTGTACACCTTGGACGAGAAACATTCTAACCATAAACCAAATTGAAAAAATTAAAACAACGAACTAGGAGTAATGAGACAAAATCTTATGGGGGGTTTTCCTGGCACATTCCATCCAAATTTACAACCTAGGCAAAAAACTTCCAGAACGGCTCTGCTGCCCTAGTACCCAGATTTGGGAATGGAGAAATGCTGCATCCTTGTGGCCGTTTCCCACAACAGCAGCTTTAATACCACTGCAAAAGGTCACAAAATATTCACCAATTGCACGTCTGTAAATGACACCGGCCCTCCAAAAAATCCTGAGGTCGAAAATCGACCAAAAAATTCCAGAGTGCACCCTTCCAAAAAGAAAATTTGAAGAGGTATATTATACTCACACTTTTTTTCTTTTTTCTTTTAACAGAAAAGAAAAAGGCATGGAAAAATGATGAACTGTAGGAATTTTTACATACATGTAAACCCAAATTACAAAAACTTACCAGCTCACACCAGTCAGAAGGGCCATCAACAAAAATGGTGCAAGCCTTAAATGCTGACGTGATTGTGGAGAAATGCGTACCCTCGATTCTAAGGGGGACGTGGTAAGAGCCACTAATGAAAGCACTATTGAGGTGCCTTGAAAAGGTAAACCTTGAGCTACCATACCAGTCAATCAATCATACCCACTGCTGGGTCTATCACCTGAGAAAATGAAAATCAAAAATCACAGGCTGGCAATCCTGCACTCCAGCAATATTTACCATAGGCAACACTTGGAAGCAACGAAAATGTCCATCAACAGAGGAATGCACCCAGAAGAAGTGGTCCATGTACACAATGGAATATTAGCTATGGAAAACATTGAAGCACTGCTCTTTGAGGCACCATAGATGAGCCTGGAGATAATCACAAAACATGAAGTAGGTCGGAAAGCAAAAGACCTATATCCTATATTATCACTTATGGCATTATGTAATAACTGACACAGATGAACATATTTCCAAAGAGAAAGACACTCACAGGCTTTGAAAACAAACTATGCTCATCGAAAAGGAAAGGAGGGGGGAAATTGAGAAATGAAGATTAGTGTTACTATACATATACAAATACATAGTATATACATGTATCAAAAAGACCGAACATATAGCAAGGGAGGTCGACAGAACACTGTAATATTTTACATGGGAAGAGGATCTGTACATTAATAGACATACATAATGTATAAATGAACCAGATTGTGTACACCTAGGACAAACAATATTCTAAACTTTACCCAGATTAAAAAAATTTTAAAACCAAGAAGAAGTAATGAGACATAAACTTATGGGGATTTCTCCTGGCAAATTCCATTCTAATTTACAACCTAGGACAATGACTTCCAGAAAGGCTCTGCTGCCCTAGTACCCAGATTGGGGAATGGAGAAATGCTACCTCCTTGTGGCCGTTTCCCACAACAGCAGCTTTGAACCCACTGCAAAAGGTGACTAAATTTTCACCAACTTGCATTTCTGTAAATGGCACCTGCCTTCCAGAAAATTTCTGGGGTCAAAAATCGACCAAAAACTTCAGAAGAGGGCAACCTTCGAAGAAGACAATTTCAAGAGGTATATTGTACTCACGGTTTTTTCTTTTAAGAGAAAAGATAAAGGCATAGGAATATGATGAATTTTAAAAATTTTAATGACATGCATACCCATATTACAAAAACCTATCAGCTCACAGCAGTCAGAATGGCCATTAGGAATAATGCTGCAAAAAATAAACGGTGAAGGGAGTGTGGAGAAATACGTACCCTCGGTTGTAAGCGGGGGCATGTAAAGAGCCACTAATGAAAACACAATGTAGGTGCTTTGAAAAGGGAAACGTTGAGCTACCAGTCAATCAATCACAACCACTGCTTGGCCTACCACCTGAGAAAATGAGAATCAAAAAGTCACAGGCTGGCAAACCTGTACGCCAGCAAGATTTACCATAGCCAGCACTTGGAAGCAATGAAAATGTCCATCAACCGAGGAATGCACCAAGAAGAAGTGGTCCACGTACACAATGGAATATTACTCTAATAATAAATATAAATTAAATTTAAAAACAAACAAAAGCAAGGAGACATCAACATTTGTGGGTTTATCCGGGCACATTGCACTCTCATTTATAACCGAAGAACACCACTGGCCGGTAGGTCTGTTTCCCTAGTACCACCATGGGAAACGTAGAAAGGCTGCCGCTCTCTGGCCGTTACCTGCAAAAGCAGGTTTAAAGCCTGAGCTAATGGTCACTTCATAAGAACAAGTACTGCAGGGCTGTAAATGAAACCTGCCCTCAAAATGTCTTGAGGGAGATAATGGCCAAAATATTTCAAATGGTGACACATACTTTAAGAAAACACTTTGAAGAAATAAGCTCTAATCACAGCTGGAAAAATAAAAAGGACATGTCTTAAAGCTCAGTTTCAACGCATTATGAGACACATGCAAATTCAACCACAAAGAGGTATCAGCTCACACCACTCAGAAAAATCATCAGCAAAAACTACAAAGAATAAATCCTGAAGGTGCTGGGAAGAAATACATGCCCTCCACTTTAAGTGGGACGTAACCTGGAAAGAGCCACTAAGGAGAACAGAACAGAGGTGCCTTTAAAAGGTAAACACTGAGCTACCATATGATACAGCAGACCTATTCCTGGACCTATAAACTAAGAAGACAGAATTGGAAGGACACAGCCTCGCAAATCTGCATTGCATACTATTACAATAGGCAAGATATGGAAGTAACCAAAAAGCCCATCGACAGATGGGTGGACAAAGAAGAACTGCTACCTGTACAGATGGAATATGAGCTAGTGAAAAAATGAAACAATGCCATTTGCAGCACCATAGATGAGTCTAGAAGTAATCACGCAACTTGGAGTAAGTGAGAAAGCGAAAGACACATATCCTATCGTATCACATATAGGGGTTACCTAAAAAATGATACCAACAAAGATATTTCCACAGACAAACACTATCATAGATTCATTAAAAAACTTATGGTTCACCAAATGGAAAGGTGTGAGGATTGGATACATTACCATATTGAGGTTAACAGAGAGATACAAACACATGTGAAATATATAATCACCAAAGACCTACCCAATACCAAGGGAAGACTACTCAACATTGTGTCATAACCTACATGGGAAAAGGATCCGAAGAAGAATAGATATATGTATATGTGTGAAAGAACCACATCTTGCACACCTAGAACAAACAAAACATTGTAATCAAGTTTGCTGTGATAAAAATTAAAATTAAGGTAAAAATACCAACAAGAAGTAATGAGACATAAACTTAAAGGGCTTTTTGCTCGCACATTCCATTCTAATTTACAACCTAGAACACCACTTCCAGTAAGGCTCTGTTGCCCTAGTAACCAGATTTGGTAAAGGAGAAATGCTGCCGCCTTGTGGCCGATTCCCGCAAGAGCAGCTATTAACCCACAGCTAATGGTCACTTACCATTCACAAGGACTCAGGGCTGTAAAGGACACCTACCCTCAAAATTGTGCTGATGTAGGGAATGGATAAAAGAATTCAAAACAGGCAAAATGTTCACGAAGGTAGTATGAAGAGGTAAGTTTTACTCACTCTCTTTTTAAAGAAAGGAAAATGGATAAAAGCTCAGCCTCAGGAAGTATTAGACTCATGTAATCTAATCTACAAAAACTTTTCAACTCACACCAGTCGACTGACCATTGGCAAAAAGTCTACAAACAATAAATGCTGAAGAGATTTTACAGAACTCTGTACCCTCTAGCTGCTGGGGAGATGTAAGAGGGTTAAACGCTAATAATGAGAACAGAAAGGAGCTGCGTTTAAAAGGAAAAATTGAGGTACCTTTCAATCCAGCAGGCGCACCAATGGGCCTCTCACCTGAGAAGACCAGAATGAAGAAGACCCGGGCTGCAAAAGCTGCACTGCAGCCTTATTCATAATAGACAAGGCAGTGAAGCAACCAAAATGTCCATCAACAGATGAAAGGATAAAGAAGAAGTGGTCCATGTACACAATGAATACTAGCCATGCAAAACAATGAAACACTGCTCTTTGAGGCACCATAGATGATCTTGGAGATAATCACAGAACATGAGGTAAGTCGGAAAGCAAAAGTCCTATATCCTACGATATCACTTATAGGCGTTATCTAATAACGGACACAAATGAAAATATTTCCACAGAGAAAGTCAATCACAGACTTATTAAAGAAAAACTATGCTTATCTAAAAGGAAAGGTGGGGGGAATGGATAAATGAAGATTACCGTTACCATATGTATACAAATACATATTATATACATATATCAAAAAGACCGACCATATAGCAAGGAAGAATTACGGAACACTCTGTAATAATTTACACGGGAAGAGGACCTCTAAATAAATAGTTATATAGAATATGTAGATGAACCAGAGTATGTATACCTTTGACGAGCAACATTCTAACCATAACCCCAATTGAAAAAATTAAAACAACGAACTAGGAGTAATGAGACATAAACTTATGGGGGGTTTTCCTGGCACATTCCATCCAAATTTAAAACCTAGGCAAACAACTTCCAGAATGGCTCTGCTGCCCTAGTACCCAGATTTGGGAATGGAGAAATGCTGCATCCTTGTGGCCGTTTCCCACAACAGCAGCTTAAAACCCACTGCAAAAGGTCACTAAATATTCACCCATTGCAGGTCTGTAAATGACACCGGCCCTCCAAAAAATACTGAGGTGGAAAATCGACCAAAAAATTCCAGAGTGCAACCTTCCAAAAAGAAAATTTGAAGAGGTATATTATACTCACACTTTTTTCCTTTTTTCTTTTAACAGAAAAGAAAAAGGCGTGGAAAAATGATGAATTGTAGGAATTTTTACAGACATGTAAACCCAAATTACAAAAAACTATCAGCTCACACCAGTCAGAACGGCTCTCAACAAAAATGCTGCAAACAATAAATGCTGATGTGATTGTGGAGAAATGCGTACCCTCGATTCTAAGGGGGATGTGGTAAGAGCCACTAATGAAAGCACAATTGAGGTGCCTTGGAAAGGTAAACGTTGAGCTACCATACCAGTCAATCAATCATACCCACTGCTGGGTCTACCACCTGAGAAAATGAAAATCAAAAATCACAGGCTGGCAAACCTGTACTCCAGCAATATTTACCAAAGGCAACACTTGGAAGCAACGAAAATGTCCATCAACAGAGGAATGCACCAAGAAGAAGTGGTCCATGTACACAATGGAATATTAGCTATGGAAAACATTGAAGCACTGCTCTTTGAGGCACCATAGATGAGCCTGGAGATAATCACAAAACATGAAGTAGGTCGGAAAGCAAAAGACCTATATCCTATATTATCACTTATGGCATTATCTAATAACTGACACAGATGAACATATTTCCAAAGAGAAAGACACTCACAGGCTTAGAAAACAAACTATGCTCATCGAAAAGGAAAGGAGGGGGGAAATTGAGAAATGAAGATTAGTGTTACTATACATATACAAATACATAGTATATACATGTATCAAAAAGACCGAACATATAGCAAGGGAGGTCGACAGAACACTGTAATATTTTACATGGGAAGAGGATCTGTACATTAATAGACATACATAATGTATAAATGAACCAGATTGTGTACACCTAGGACAAACAATATTCTAAACTTTACCCAGATTAAAAAAATTTTAAAACCAAGAAGAAGTAATGAGACATAAACTTATGGGGATTTCTCCTGGCAAATTCCATTCTAATTTACAACCTAGGACAATGACTTCCAGAAAGGCTCTGCTGCCCTAGTACCCAGATTGGGGAATGGAGAAATGCTACCTCCTTGTGGCCGTTTCCCACAACAGCAGCTTTGAACCCACTGCAAAAGGTGACTAAATTTTCACCAACTTGCATTTCTGTAAATGGCACCTGCCTTCCAGAAAATTTCTGGGGTCAAAAATCGACCAAAAACTTCAGAAGAGGGCAACCTTCGAAGAAGACAATTTCAAGAGGTATATTGTACTCATGGTTTTTTCTTTTAAGAGAAAAGATAAAGGCATAGGAATATGATGAATTTTAAAAATTTTAATGACATGCATACCCATATTACAAAAACCTATCAGCTCACAGCAGTCAGAATGGCCATTAGGAATAATGCTGCAAAAAATAAACGGTGAAGGGAGTGTGGAGAAATACGTACCCTCGGTTGTAAGCGGGGGCATGTAAAGAGCCACTAATGAAAACACAATGTAGGTGCTTTGAAAAGGGAAACGTTGAGCTACCAGTCAATCAATCACAACCACTGCTTGGCCTACCACCTGAGAAAATGAGAATCAAAAAGTCACAGGCTGGCAAACCTGTACGCCAGCAAGATTTACCATAGCCAGCACTTGGAAGCAATGAAAATGTCCATCAACCGAGGAATGCACCAAGAAGTAGTGGTCCACGTACACAATGGAATATTACTCTAATAATAAATATAAATTAAATTTAAAAACAAACAAAAGCAAGGAGACATCAACATTTGTGGGTTTATCCGGGCACATTGCACTCTCATTTATAACCGAAAAACACCACTGGCCGGTAGGTCTGTTTCCCTAGTACCACCATGGGAAACGTAGAAAGGCTGCCGCTCTCTGGCCGTTACCTGCAAAAGCAGGTTTAAAGCCTGAGCTAATGGTCACTTCATAAGAACAAGTACTGCAGGGCTGTAAATGAAACCTGCCCTCAAAATGTCTTGAGGGAGATAATGGCCAAAATATTTCAAATGGTGACACATACTTTAAGAAAACACTTTGAAGAAATAAGCTCTAATCACAGCTGGAAAAATAAAAAGGACATGTCTTAAAGCTCAGTTTCAACGCATTATGAGACACATGCAAATTCAACCACAAAGAGGTATCAGCTCACACCACTCAGAAAAATCATCAGCAAAAACTACAAAGAATAAATCCTGAAGGTGCTGGGAAGAAATACATGCCCTCCACTTTAAGTGGGACGTAACCTGGAAAGAGCCACTAAGGAGAACAGAACAGAGGTGCCTTTAAAAGGTAAACACTGAGCTACCATATGATACAGCAGACCTATTCCTGGACCTATAAACTAAGAAGACAGAATTGGAAGGACACAGCCTCGCAAATCTGCATTGCATACTATTACAATAGGCAAGATATGGAAGTAACCAAAAAGCCCATCGACAGATGGGTGGACAAAGAAGAACTGCTACCTGTACAGATGGAATATGAGCTAGTGAAAAAATGAAACAATGCCATTTGCAGCACCATAGATGAGTCTAGAAGTAATCACGCAACTTGGAGTAAGTGAGAAAGCGAAAGACACATATCCTATCGTATCACATATAGGGGTTACCTAAAAAATGATACCAACAAAGATATTTCCACAGACAAACACTATCATAGATTCATTAAAAAACTTATGGTTCACCAAATGGAAAGGTGTGAGGATTGGATACATTACCATATTGAGGTTAACAGAGAGATACAAACACATGTGAAATATATAATCACCAAAGACCTACCCAATACCAAGGGAAGACTACTCAACATTGTGTCATAACCTACATGGGAAAAGGATCCGAAGAAGAATAGATATATGTATATGTGTGAAAGAACCACATCTTGCACACCTAGAACAAACAAAACATTGTAATCAAGTTTGCTGTGATAAAAATTAAAATTAAGGTAAAAATACCAACAAGAAGTAATGAGACATAAACTTAAAGGGCTTTTTGCTCGCACATTCCATTCTAATTTACAACCTAGAACACCACTTCCAGTAAGGCTCTGTTGCCCTAGTAACCAGATTTGGTAAAGGAGAAATGCTGCCGCCTTGTGGCCGATTCCCGCAAGAGCAGCTATTAACCCACAGCTAATGGTCACTTACCATTCACAAGGACTCAGGGCTGTAAAGGACACCTGCCCTCAAAATTGTGCTGATGTAGGGAATGGATAAAAGAATTCAAAACAGGCAAAATGTTCACGAAGGTAGTATGAAGAGGTAAGTTTTACTCACTCTCTTTTTAAAGAAAGGAAAATGGATAAAAGCTCAGCCTCAGGAAGTATTAGACTCATGTAATCTAATCTACAAAAACTTTTCAACTCACACCAGTCGACTGACCATTGGCAAAAAGTCTACAAACAATAAATGATGAAGAGATTTTACAGAACTCTGTACCCTCTAGCTGCTGGGGAGATGTAAGAGGGTTAAACGCTAATAATGAGAACAGAAAGGAGCTGCGTTTAAAAGGAAAAATTGAGGTACCTTTCAATCCAGCAGGCGCACCAATGGGCCTCTCACCTGAGAAGACCAGAATGAAGAAGACCCGGGCTGCAAAAGCTGCACTGCAGCCTTATTCATAATAGACAAGGCAGTGAAGCAACCAAAATGTCCATCAACAGATGAAAGGATAAAGAAGAAGTGGTCCATGTACACAATGAATACTAGCCATGCAAAACAATGAAACACTGCTCTTTGAGGCACCATAGATGATCTTGGAGATAATCACAGAACATGAGGTAAGTCGGAAAGCAAAAGTCCTATATCCTACGATATCACTTATAGGCGTTATCTAATAACGGACACAAATGAAAATATTTCCACAGAGAAAGTCAATCACAGACTTATTAAAGAAAAACTATGCTTATCTAAAAGGAAAGGTGGGGGGAATGGATAAATGAAGATTACCGTTACCATATGTATACAAATACATATTATATACATATATCAAAAAGACCGACCATATAGCAAGGAAGAATTACGGAACACTCTGTAATAATTTACACGGGAAGAGGACCTCTAAATAAATAGTTATATAGAATATGTAGATGAACCAGAGTATGTATACCTTTGACGAGCAACATTCTAACCATAACCCCAATTGAAAAAATTAAAACAACGAACTAGGAGTAATGAGACATAAACTTATGGGGGGTTTTCCTGGCACATTCCATCCAAATTTAAAACCTAGGCAAACAACTTCCAGAATGGCTCTGCTGCCCTAGTACCCAGATTTGGGAATGGAGAAATGCTGCATCCTTGTGGCCGTTTCCCACAACAGCAGCTTAAAACCCACTGCAAAAGGTCACTAAATATTCACCCATTGCAGGTCTGTAAATGACACCGGCCCTCCAAAAAATACTGAGGTGGAAAATCGACCAAAAAATTCCAGAGTGCAACCTTCCAAAAAGAAAATTTGAAGAGGTATATTATACTCACACTTTTTTCCTTTTTTCTTTTAACAGAAAAGAAAAAGGCGTGGAAAAATGATGAATTGTAGGAATTTTTACAGACATGTAAACCCAAATTACAAAAAACTATCAGCTCACACCAGTCAGAACGGCCCTCAACAAAAATGCTGCAAACAATAAATGCTGATGTGATTGTGGAGAAATGCGTACCCTCGATTCTAAGGGGGATGTGGTAAGAGCCACTAATGAAAGCACAATTGAGGTGCCTTGGAAAGGTAAACGTTGAGCTACCATACCAGTCAATCAATCATACCCACTGCTGGGTCTACCACCTGAGAAAATGAAAATCAAAAATCACAGGCTGGCAAACCTGTACTCCAGCAATATTTACCAAAGGCAACACTTGGAAGCAACGAAAATGTCCATCAACAGAGGAATGCACCAAGAAGAAGTGGTCCATGTACACAATGGAATATTAGCTATGGAAAACATTGAAGCACTGCTCTTTGAGGCACCATAGATGAGCCTGGAGATAATCACAAAACATGAAGTAGGTCGGAAAGCAAAAGACCTATATCCTATATTATCACTTATGGCATTATCTAATAACTGACACAGATGAACATATTTCCAAAGAGAAAGACACTCACAGGCTTAGAAAACAAACTATGCTCATCGAAAAGGAAAGGAGGGGGGAAATTGAGAAATGAAGATTAGTGTTACTATACATATACAAATACATAGTATATACATGTATCAAAAAGACCGAACATATAGCAAGGGAGGTCGACAGAACACTGTAATATTTTACATGGGAAGAGGATCTGTACAGTAATAGACATACATAATGTGTAAATGAACCAGATTGTGTACACCTAGGACAAACAATATTCTAAACTTTACCCAGATTAAAAAAATTTTAAAACCAAGAAGAAGTAATGAGACATAAACTTATGGGGATTTCTCCTGGCAAATTCCATTCTAATTTACAACCTAGGACAATGACTTCCAGAAAGGCTCTGCTGCCCTAGTACCCAGATTGGGGAATGGAGAAATGCTACCTCCTTGTGGCCGTTTCCCACAACAGCAGCTTAAAACCCACTGCAAAAGGTCACTAAATATTCACCCATTGCAGGTCTGTAAATGACACCGGCCCTCCAAAAAATACTGAGGTGGAAAATCGACCAAAAAATTCCAGAGTGCAACCTTCCAAAAAGAAAATTTGAAGAGGTATATTATACTCACACTTTTTTCCTTTTTTCTTTTAACAGAAAAGAAAAAGGCGTGGAAAAATGATGAATTGTAGGAATTTTTACAGACATGTAAACCCAAATTACAAAAAACTATCAGCTCACACCAGTCAGAACGGCCCTCAACAAAAATGCTGCAAACAATAAATGCTGATGTGATTGTGGAGAAATGCGTACCCTCGATTCTAAGGGGGATGTGGTAAGAGCCACTAATGAAAGCACAATTGAGGTGCCTTCGAAAGGTAAACGTTGAGCTACCATACCAGTCAATCAATCATACCCACTGCTGGGTCTACCACCTGAGAAAATGAAAATCAAAAATCACAGGCTGGCAAACCTGTACTCCAGCAATATTTACCAAAGGCAACACTTGGAAGCAACGAAAATGTCCATCAACAGAGGAATGCACCAAGAAGAAGTGGTCCATGTACACAATGGAATATTAGCTATGGAAAACATTGAAGCACTGCTCTTTGAGGCACCATAGATGAGCCTGGAGATAATCACAAAACATGAAGTAGGTCGGAAAGCAAAAGACCTATATCCTATATTATCACTTATGGCATTATCTAATAACTGACACAGATGAACATATTTCCAAAGAGAAAGACACTCACAGGCTTAGAAAACAAACTATGCTCATCGAAAAGGAAAGGAGGGGGGAAATTGAGAAATGAAGATTAGTGTTACTATACATATACAAATACATAGTATATACATGTATCAAAAAGACCGAACATATAGCAAGGGAGGTCGACACAACACTGTAATATTTTACATGGGAAGAGGATCTGTACAGTAATAGACATACATAATGTGTAAATGAACCAGATTGTGTACACCTAGTACAAACAATATTCTAAACTTTACCCAGATTAAAAAAATTTTAAAACCAAGAAGAAGTAATGAGACATAAACTTATGGGGATTTCTCCTGGCAAATTCCATTCTAATTTACAACCTAGGACAATGACTTCCAGAAAGGCTCTGCTGCCCTAGTACCCAGATTGGGGAATGGAGAAATGCTACCTCCTTATGGCCGTTTCCCACAACAGCAGCTTTGAACCCACTGCAAAAGGTGACTAAATTTTCACCAACTTGCATTTCTGTAAATGGCACCTGACTTCCAGAAAATTTCTGGGGTCAAAAATCGACCAAAAACTTCAGAAGAGGGCAACCTTCGAAGAAGGCAATTTCAAGAGCTATATTGTACTCAAAGTTTTTTCTTTTAAGAGAAAAGAAAAAGGAATAGGAATATGGTGAATTTTAAAAATTTTAATGACATGCATACCCATATTACAAAAACCTATCAGCTCACAGCAGTCAGAATGGCCATTAGGAATAATGCTGCAAAAAATAAACAGTGAAGGGAGTGTGGAGAAATGCGTACCCTCGGTTGTAAGGGGGGGCATGTAAAGAGCCACTAATGAAAACACAATGTAGGTGCTTTGAAAAGGGAAACATTGAGCTACCAGTCAATCAATCACAACCACTGCTTGGCCTATCACCTGAGAAAATGAGAATCAAAAAGTCACAGGCTGGCAAACCTGTACGCCAGCAAGATTTACCATAGCCAGCACTTGGAAGCAATGAAAATGTCCATCAACCGAGGAATGCACCAAGAAGTAGTGGTCCACGTACACAATAGAATATTACTCTAATAATAAATATAAATTAAATTTAAAAACAAACAAAAGCAAAGAGACATCAACATTTGTGGGTTTATCCGGGAACATTGCACTCTAATTTATAACCAAAGAACACCACTGGCCGGTAGGTCTGTTTCCCTAGTACCAGCATGGGAAACGTAGAAAGGCTGCCGCTCTCTGGCCGTTACCTGCAAAAGCAGGATTAAAGCCTGAGCTAATGGTCACTTCATAAGAACAAGTACTGCAGGGCTGTAAATGAAACCTGCCCTCAAAATGTCTTGAGGGAGATAATGGCCAAAATATTTCAAATGGTGACACATACTTTAAGAAAACACTTTGAAGAAATAAGCTCTAATCACAGCTCGAAAAATAAAAAGGACATGTCTTAAAGCTCAATTTCAACGCATTATGAGACACATGCAAATTCAACCACAAAGAGGTATCAGCTCACACCACTCAGAATAATCATCAGCAAAAACTACAAAGAATAAATCCAGAAGGTGCTGGGAAGAAATACATGCCCTCTACTTTAAGTGGGACGTTATCTGGAAAGAGCCACTAAGGAGAACAGAACAGAGGTGCCTTTAAAAGGTAAACACAGAGCTACCATATGATCCAGCAGACCTATTCCTGGACCTATAAACTAAGAAGACAGAATTGGAAGGACACAGCCACGCAAATCTGCATTGCATACTAATACAATAGCCAAGATATGGAAGTAACCAAAAAGCCCATCGACAGATGGGTGGACAAAGAACAACTGCTACCTGTACAGATGGAATATGAGCTAGTGAAAAAAATGAAACAATGCCATTTGCAGCACCATAGATGAGTCTAGAAGTAATCATGCAACTTGGAGTAAGTGAGAAAGCGAAAGACACATATCCTATCATATCACATATAGGGGTTACCTAAAGAATGATACAAAGATATTTCCACAGACAAACATTATCATAGATACATTAAAAAAACTTATGGTTGACCAAATGGAAAGGTGTGAGGATTGGATACATTACCATATTGAGGTTAACAGAGAGATACAAACACATGTGAAATATATAATCACCAAAGACCTATGCAATACCAAGAGAAGACTACTCAACATTGTGTCATAACCTACATGGGAAAAGGATCCGAAGAAGAATAGATATATGTATATGTGTGAAAGAACCACATCTTGCACACCTAGAACAAACAAAACATTGTAATCAAGTTTGCTGTGATAAATAATTAAAATTAAGTTAAAAATACCAACAAGAAGTAATGAGACATAAACTTAAAGAGCTTTTTCCTTGCACATTCCATTCTAATTTACAACCTAGAACACCACTTCCAGTAAGGCTCTGTTGCCCTAGTAACCAGATTTGGTAAAGGAGAAATGCTGCCGCCTTGTGGCCAATTCCTGCCAGAGCAGCTTTTAACCCACAGCTAATGGTCACTTACCATTCACAAGGACTCAGGGCTATAAAGGACACCTGCCCTCAAAATTGTGCTGAGGTAGGGAATGGATAAAAATTTCAAAACAGGCAAAATTTGCAAGAAGATAGTATGAAGAGGTATGTTTTACTCACTCTCTTTTTAAAGAAAGGAAAATGGATAAAAGCTCAGCCTCAGGAAGTATTAGACTCATGCAATCTAATCTACAAAAAGTTTTCAACTCACACCAGTCGGCTGACCATTGGAAAAAAGACTACAAAGAATAAATGCCTAAGAGGTTTTAGAGAACTGTGTACCCTGTAGCTGCTGGTGAGATGTAAGAGGGTTAAACGCTAATAATGAGAACAGAAAGGAGCTGCGTTCAAAAGGAAAAATTGAGGTACCATTCAATCCAGCAGGCGCACCAATGGGTCTCTCACCTGAGAAGACCAGAATGAAGAAGACCCGGGCTGCAAAAGCTGCACTGCAGCCTGATTCACAATAGACAAGGCAGTGAAGCAACCAAAATGTCCATCAACAGATGAAAGGATAAAGAAGAAGTGGTCCATGTACACAATGAATACTAGCCATTGTAAAACAATGAAACACTGCTCTTTGAGGCAACATAGATGATCTTGGAGATAATCACAGAATATGAGGTAAGTCGGAAAGCAAAAGTCCTATATCCTATGATATCACTTATAGGCGTTATCTAATAACTGACTCAAATGAACATATTTCCACAGAGAAAGTCAATCGCAGACTTATTAAAAAAAACTATGCTTATCTAAAAGGAAAGGTGGGGGGAATGGATAAATGAAGATTAGCGTTACCATATGTATAGAAATACATATTATATACTTATATCAAAAAGACTGACCAAATAGCGAGGAAGGTTTACGGAACACTCTGTAATAATTTACAAGGGAAGAGGATCTCTACATAAATAGGTATATAGAATATGTAGATGAACCAGAGTGTGTACACCTTGGACGAGAAACATTCTAACCATAAACCAAATTGAAAAAATTAAAACAACGAACTAGGAGTAATGAGACCAAATCTTATGGGGGGTTTTCCTGGCACATTCCATCCAAATTTACAACCTAGGCAAAAAACTTCCAGAACGGCTCTGCTGCCCTAGTACCCAGATTTGGGAATGGAGAAATGCTGCATCCTTGTGGCCGTTTCCCACAACAGCAGCTTTAATACCACTGCAAAAGGTCACAAAATATTCACCAATTGCAGGTCTGTAAATGACACCGGCCCTCCAAAAAATCCTGAGGTCGAAAATCGACCAAAAAATTCCAGAGTGCACCCTTCCAAAAAGAAAATTTGAAGAGGTATATTATACTCACACTTTTTTTCTTTTTTCTTTTAACAGAAAAGAAAAAGGCATGGAAAAATGATGAACTGTAGGAATTTTTACATACATGTAAACCCAAATTACAAAAACTTACCAGCTCACACCAGTCAGAAGGGCCATCAACAAAAATGGTGCAAGCCTTAAATGCTGACGTGATTGTGGAGAAATGCGTACCCTCGATTCTAAGGGGGACGTGGTAAGAGCCACTAATGAAAGCACTATTGAGGTGCCTTGAAAAGGTAAACGTTGAGCTACCATACCAGTCAATCAATCATACCCACTGCTGGGTCTATCACCTGAGAAAATGAAAATCAAAAATCACAGGCTGGCAATCCTGCACTCCAGCAATATTTACCATAGGCAACACTTGGAAGCAACGAAAATGTCCATCAACAGAGGAATGCACCAAGAAGAAGTGGTCCATGTACACAATGGAATATTAGCTATGGAAAACATTGAAGCACTGCTCTTTGAGGCACCATAGATGAGCCTGGAGTTAATCACAAAACATGAAGTAGGTCGGAAAGCAAAAGACCTATATCCTATATTATCACTTATGGCATTATGTAATAACTGACACAGATGAACATATTTCCAAAGAGAAAGACACTCACAGGCTTAGAAAACAAACTATGCTCATCGAAAAGGAAAGGAGGGGGGAAATTGAGAAATGAAGATTAGTGTTACTATACATATACAAATACATAGTATATACATGTATCAAAAAGACCGAACATATAGCAAGGGAGGTCGACAGAACACTGTAATATTTTACATGGGAAGAGGATCTGTACATTAATAGACATACATAATGTATAAATGAACCAGATTGTGTACACCTAGGACAAACAATATTCTAAACTTTACCCAGATTAAAAAAATTTTAAAACCAAGAAGAAGTAATGAGACATAAACTTATGGGGATTTCTCCTGGCAAATTCCATTCTAATTTACAACCTAGGACAATGACTTCCAGAAAGGCTCTGCTGCCCTAGTACCCAGATTGGGGAATGGAGAAATGCTACCTCCTTGTGGCCGTTTCCCACAACAGCAGCTTTGAACCCACTGCAAAAGGTGACTAAATTTTCACCAACTTGCATTTCTGTAAATGGCACCTGCCTTCCAGAAAATTTCTGGGGTCAAAAATCGACCAAAAACTTCAGAAGAGGGCAACCTTCGAAGAAGACAATTTCAAGAGGTATATTGTACTCACGGTTTTTTCTTTTAAGAGAAAAGATAAAGGCATAGGAATATGATGAATTTTAAAAATTTTAATGACATGCATACCCATATTACAAAAACCTATCAGCTCACAGCAGTCAGAATGGCCATTAGGAATAATGCTGCAAAAAATAAACGGTGAAGGGAGTGTGGAGAAATACGTACCCTCGGTTGTAAGCGGGGGCATGTAAAGAGCCACTAATGAAAACACAATGTAGGTGCTTTGAAAAGGGAAACGTTGAGCTACCAGTCAATCAATCACAACCACTGCTTGGCCTACCACCTGAGAAAATGAGAATCAAAAAGTCACAGGCTGGCAAACCTGTACGCCAGCAAGATTTACCATAGCCAGCACTTGGAAGCAATGAAAATGTCCATCAACCGAGGAATGCACCAAGAAGAAGTGGTCCACGTACACAATGGAATATTACTCTAATAATAAATATAAATTAAATTTAAAAACAAACAAAAGCAAGGAGACATCAACATTTGTGGGTTTATCCGGGCACATTGCACTCTCATTTATAACCGAAGAACACCACTGGCCGGTAGGTCTGTTTCCCTAGTACCACCATGGGAAACGTAGAAAGGCTGCCGCTCTCTGGCCGTTACCTGCAAAAGCAGGTTTAAAGCCTGAGCTAATGGTCACTTCATAAGAACAAGTACTGCAGGGCTGTAAATGAAACCTGCCCTCAAAATGTCTTGAGGGAGATAATGGCCAAAATATTTCAAATGGTGACACATACTTTAAGAAAACACTTTGAAGAAATAAGCTCTAATCACAGCTGGAAAAATAAAAAGGACATGTCTTAAAGCTCAGTTTCAACGCATTATGAGACACATGCAAATTCAACCACAAAGAGGTATCAGCTCACACCACTCAGAAAAATCATCAGCAAAAACTACAAAGAATAAATCCTGAAGGTGCTGGGAAGAAATACATGCCCTCCACTTTAAGTGGGACGTAACCTGGAAAGAGCCACTAAGGAGAACAGAACAGAGGTGCCTTTAAAAGGTAAACACTGAGCTACCATATGATACAGCAGACCTATTCCTGGACCTATAAACTAAGAAGACAGAATTGGAAGGACACAGCCTCGCAAATCTGCATTGCATACTATTACAATAGGCAAGATATGGAAGTAACCAAAAAGCCCATCGACAGATGGGTGGACAAAGAAGAACTGCTACCTGTACAGATGGAATATGAGCTAGTGAAAAAATGAAACAATGCCATTTGCAGCACCATAGATGAGTCTAGAAGTAATCACGCAACTTGGAGTAAGTGAGAAAGCGAAAGACACATATCCTATCGTATCACATATAGGGGTTACCTAAAAAATGATACCAACAAAGATATTTCCACAGACAAACACTATCATAGATTCATTAAAAAACTTATGGTTCACCAAATGGAAAGGTGTGAGGATTGGATACATTACCATATTGAGGTTAACAGAGAGATACAAACACATGTGAAATATATAATCACCAAAGACCTACCCAATACCAAGGGAAGACTACTCAACATTGTGTCATAACCTACATGGGAAAAGGATCCGAAGAAGAATAGATATATGTATATGTGTGAAAGAACCACATCTTGCACACCTAGAACAAACAAAACATTGTAATCAAGTTTGCTGTGATAAAAATTAAAATTAAGGTAAAAATACCAACAAGAAGTAATGAGACATAAACTTAAAGGGCTTTTTGCTCGCACATTCCATTCTAATTTACAACCTAGAACACCACTTCCAGTAAGGCTCTGTTGCCCTAGTAACCAGATTTGGTAAAGGAGAAATGCTGCCGCCTTGTGGCCGATTCCCGCAAGAGCAGCTATTAACCCACAGCTAATGGTCACTTACCATTCACAAGGACTCAGGGCTGTAAAGGACACCTGCCCTCAAAATTGTGCTGATGTAGGGAATGGATAAAAGAATTCAAAACAGGCAAAATGTTCACGAAGGTAGTATGAAGAGGTAAGTTTTACTCACTCTCTTTTTAAAGAAAGGAAAATGGATAAAAGCTCAGCCTCAGGAAGTATTAGACTCATGTAATCTAATCTACAAAAACTTTTCAACTCACACCAGTCGACTGACCATTGGCAAAAAGTCTACAAACAATAAATGCTGAAGAGATTTTACAGAACTCTGTACCCTCTAGCTGCTGGGGAGATGTAAGAGGGTTAAACGCTAATAATGAGAACAGAAAGGAGCTGCGTTTAAAAGGAAAAATTGAGGTACCTTTCAATCCAGCAGGCGCACCAATGGGCCTCTCACCTGAGAAGACCAGAATGAAGAAGACCCGGGCTGCAAAAGCTGCACTGCAGCCTTATTCATAATAGACAAGGCAGTGAAGCAACCAAAATGTCCATCAACAGATGAAAGGATAAAGAAGAAGTGGTCCATGTACACAATGAATACTAGCCATGCAAAACAATGAAACACTGCTCTTTGAGGCACCATAGATGATCTTGGAGATAATCACAGAACATGAGGTAAGTCGGAAAGCAAAAGTCCTATATCCTACGATATCACTTATAGGCGTTATCTAATAACGGACACAAATGAAAATATTTCCACAGAGAAAGTCAATCACAGACTTATTAAAGAAAAACTATGCTTATCTAAAAGGAAAGGTGGGGGGAATGGATAAATGAAGATTACCGTTACCATATGTATACAAATACATATTATATACATATATCAAAAAGACCGACCATATAGCAAGGAAGAATTACGGAACACTCTGTAATAATTTACACGGGAAGAGGACCTCTAAATAAATAGTTATATAGAATATGTAGATGAACCAGAGTATGTATACCTTTGACGAGCAACATTCTAACCATAACCCCAATTGAAAAAATTAAAACAACGAACTAGGAGTAATGAGACATAAACTTATGGGGGGTTTTCCTGGCACATTCCATCCAAATTTAAAACCTAGGCAAACAACTTCCAGAATGGCTCTGCTGCCCTAGTACCCAGATTTGGGAATGGAGAAATGCTGCATCCTTGTGGCCGTTTCCCACAACAGCAGCTTAAAACCCACTGCAAAAGGTCACTAAATATTCACCCATTGCAGGTCTGTAAATGACACCGGCCCTCCAAAAAATACTGAGGTGGAAAATCGACCAAAAAATTCCAGAGTGCAACCTTCCAAAAAGAAAATTTGAAGAGGTATATTATACTCACACTTTTTTCCTTTTTTCTTTTAACAGAAAAGAAAAAGGCGTGGAAAAATGATGAATTGTAGGAATTTTTACAGACATGTAAACCCAAATTACAAAAAACTATCAGCTCACACCAGTCAGAACGGCTCTCAACAAAAATGCTGCAAACAATAAATGCTGATGTGATTGTGGAGAAATGCGTACCCTCGATTCTAAGGGGGATGTGGTAAGAGCCACTAATGAAAGCACAATTGAGGTGCCTTGGAAAGGTAAACGTTGAGCTACCATACCAGTCAATCAATCATACCCACTGCTGGGTCTACCACCTGAGAAAATGAAAATCAAAAATCACAGGCTGGCAAACCTGTACTCCAGCAATATTTACCAAAGGCAACACTTGGAAGCAACGAAAATGTCCATCAACAGAGGAATGCACCAAGAAGAAGTGGTCCATGTACACAATGGAATATTAGCTATGGAAAACATTGAAGCACTGCTCTTTGAGGCACCATAGATGAGCCTGGAGATAATCACAAAACATGAAGTAGGTCGGAAAGCAAAAGACCTATATCCTATATTATCACTTATGGCATTATCTAATAACTGACACAGATGAACATATTTCCAAAGAGAAAGACACTCACAGGCTTAGAAAACAAACTATGCTCATCGAAAAGGAAAGGAGGGGGGAAATTGAGAAATGAAGATTAGTGTTACTATACATATACAAATACATAGTATATACATGTATCAAAAAGACCGAACATATAGCAAGGGAGGTCGACAGAACACTGTAATATTTTACATGGGAAGAGGATCTGTACATTAATAGACATACATAATGTATAAATGAACCAGATTGTGTACACCTAGGACAAACAATATTCTAAACTTTACCCAGATTAAAAAAATTTTAAAACCAAGAAGAAGTAATGAGACATAAACTTATGGGGATTTCTCCTGGCAAATTCCATTCTAATTTACAACCTAGGACAATGACTTCCAGAAAGGCTCTGCTGCCCTAGTACCCAGATTGGGGAATGGAGAAATGCTACCTCCTTGTGGCCGTTTCCCACAACAGCAGCTTTGAACCCACTGCAAAAGGTGACTAAATTTTCACCAACTTGCATTTCTGTAAATGGCACCTGCCTTCCAGAAAATTTCTGGGGTCAAAAATCGACCAAAAACTTCAGAAGAGGGCAACCTTCGAAGAAGACAATTTCAAGAGGTATATTGTACTCATGGTTTTTTCTTTTAAGAGAAAAGATAAAGGCATAGGAATATGATGAATTTTAAAAATTTTAATGACATGCATACCCATATTACAAAAACCTATCAGCTCACAGCAGTCAGAATGGCCATTAGGAATAATGCTGCAAAAAATAAACGGTGAAGGGAGTGTGGAGAAATACGTACCCTCGGTTGTAAGCGGGGGCATGTAAAGAGCCACTAATGAAAACACAATGTAGGTGCTTTGAAAAGGGAAACGTTGAGCTACCAGTCAATCAATCACAACCACTGCTTGGCCTACCACCTGAGAAAATGAGAATCAAAAAGTCACAGGCTGGCAAACCTGTACGCCAGCAAGATTTACCATAGCCAGCACTTGGAAGCAATGAAAATGTCCATCAACCGAGGAATGCACCAAGAAGTAGTGGTCCACGTACACAATGGAATATTACTCTAATAATAAATATAAATTAAATTTAAAAACAAACAAAAGCAAGGAGACATCAACATTTGTGGGTTTATCCGGGCACATTGCACTCTCATTTATAACCGAAAAACACCACTGGCCGGTAGGTCTGTTTCCCTAGTACCACCATGGGAAACGTAGAAAGGCTGCCGCTCTCTGGCCGTTACCTGCAAAAGCAGGTTTAAAGCCTGAGCTAATGGTCACTTCATAAGAACAAGTACTGCAGGGCTGTAAATGAAACCTGCCCTCAAAATGTCTTGAGGGAGATAATGGCCAAAATATTTCAAATGGTGACACATACTTTAAGAAAACACTTTGAAGAAATAAGCTCTAATCACAGCTGGAAAAATAAAAAGGACATGTCTTAAAGCTCAGTTTCAACGCATTATGAGACACATGCAAATTCAACCACAAAGAGGTATCAGCTCACACCACTCAGAAAAATCATCAGCAAAAACTACAAAGAATAAATCCTGAAGGTGCTGGGAAGAAATACATGCCCTCCACTTTAAGTGGGACGTAACCTGGAAAGAGCCACTAAGGAGAACAGAACAGAGGTGCCTTTAAAAGGTAAACACTGAGCTACCATATGATACAGCAGACCTATTCCTGGACCTATAAACTAAGAAGACAGAATTGGAAGGACACAGCCTCGCAAATCTGCATTGCATACTATTACAATAGGCAAGATATGGAAGTAACCAAAAAGCCCATCGACAGATGGGTGGACAAAGAAGAACTGCTACCTGTACAGATGGAATATGAGCTAGTGAAAAAATGAAACAATGCCATTTGCAGCACCATAGATGAGTCTAGAAGTAATCACGCAACTTGGAGTAAGTGAGAAAGCGAAAGACACATATCCTATCGTATCACATATAGGGGTTACCTAAAAAATGATACCAACAAAGATATTTCCACAGACAAACACTATCATAGATTCATTAAAAAACTTATGGTTCACCAAATGGAAAGGTGTGAGGATTGGATACATTACCATATTGAGGTTAACAGAGAGATACAAACACATGTGAAATATATAATCACCAAAGACCTACCCAATACCAAGGGAAGACTACTCAACATTGTGTCATAACCTACATGGGAAAAGGATCCGAAGAAGAATAGATATATGTATATGTGTGAAAGAACCACATCTTGCACACCTAGAACAAACAAAACATTGTAATCAAGTTTGCTGTGATAAAAATTAAAATTAAGGTAAAAATACCAACAAGAAGTAATGAGACATAAACTTAAAGGGCTTTTTGCTCGCACATTCCATTCTAATTTACAACCTAGAACACCACTTCCAGTAAGGCTCTGTTGCCCTAGTAACCAGATTTGGTAAAGGAGAAATGCTGCCGCCTTGTGGCCGATTCCCGCAAGAGCAGCTATTAACCCACAGCTAATGGTCACTTACCATTCACAAGGACTCAGGGCTGTAAAGGACACCTGCCCTCAAAATTGTGCTGATGTAGGGAATGGATAAAAGAATTCAAAACAGGCAAAATGTTCACGAAGGTAGTATGAAGAGGTAAGTTTTACTCACTCTCTTTTTAAAGAAAGGAAAATGGATAAAAGCTCAGCCTCAGGAAGTATTAGACTCATGTAATCTAATCTACAAAAACTTTTCAACTCACACCAGTCGACTGACCATTGGCAAAAAGTCTACAAACAATAAATGATGAAGAGATTTTACAGAACTCTGTACCCTCTAGCTGCTGGGGAGATGTAAGAGGGTTAAACGCTAATAATGAGAACAGAAAGGAGCTGCGTTTAAAAGGAAAAATTGAGGTACCTTTCAATCCAGCAGGCGCACCAATGGGCCTCTCACCTGAGAAGACCAGAATGAAGAAGACCCGGGCTGCAAAAGCTGCACTGCAGCCTTATTCATAATAGACAAGGCAGTGAAGCAACCAAAATGTCCATCAACAGATGAAAGGATAAAGAAGAAGTGGTCCATGTACACAATGAATACTAGCCATGCAAAACAATGAAACACTGCTCTTTGAGGCACCATAGATGATCTTGGAGATAATCACAGAACATGAGGTAAGTCGGAAAGCAAAAGTCCTATATCCTACGATATCACTTATAGGCGTTATCTAATAACGGACACAAATGAAAATATTTCCACAGAGAAAGTCAATCACAGACTTATTAAAGAAAAACTATGCTTATCTAAAAGGAAAGGTGGGGGGAATGGATAAATGAAGATTACCGTTACCATATGTATACAAATACATATTATATACATATATCAAAAAGACCGACCATATAGCAAGGAAGAATTACGGAACACTCTGTAATAATTTACACGGGAAGAGGACCTCTAAATAAATAGTTATATAGAATATGTAGATGAACCAGAGTATGTATACCTTTGACGAGCAACATTCTAACCATAACCCCAATTGAAAAAATTAAAACAACGAACTAGGAGTAATGAGACATAAACTTATGGGGGGTTTTCCTGGCACATTCCATCCAAATTTAAAACCTAGGCAAACAACTTCCAGAATGGCTCTGCTGCCCTAGTACCCAGATTTGGGAATGGAGAAATGCTGCATCCTTGTGGCCGTTTCCCACAACAGCAGCTTAAAACCCACTGCAAAAGGTCACTAAATATTCACCCATTGCAGGTCTGTAAATGACACCGGCCCTCCAAAAAATACTGAGGTGGAAAATCGACCAAAAAATTCCAGAGTGCAACCTTCCAAAAAGAAAATTTGAAGAGGTATATTATACTCACACTTTTTTCCTTTTTTCTTTTAACAGAAAAGAAAAAGGCGTGGAAAAATGATGAATTGTAGGAATTTTTACAGACATGTAAACCCAAATTACAAAAAACTATCAGCTCACACCAGTCAGAACGGCCCTCAACAAAAATGCTGCAAACAATAAATGCTGATGTGATTGTGGAGAAATGCGTACCCTCGATTCTAAGGGGGATGTGGTAAGAGCCACTAATGAAAGCACAATTGAGGTGCCTTGGAAAGGTAAACGTTGAGCTACCATACCAGTCAATCAATCATACCCACTGCTGGGTCTACCACCTGAGAAAATGAAAATCAAAAATCACAGGCTGGCAAACCTGTACTCCAGCAATATTTACCAAAGGCAACACTTGGAAGCAACGAAAATGTCCATCAACAGAGGAATGCACCAAGAAGAAGTGGTCCATGTACACAATGGAATATTAGCTATGGAAAACATTGAAGCACTGCTCTTTGAGGCACCATAGATGAGCCTGGAGATAATCACAAAACATGAAGTAGGTCGGAAAGCAAAAGACCTATATCCTATATTATCACTTATGGCATTATCTAATAACTGACACAGATGAACATATTTCCAAAGAGAAAGACACTCACAGGCTTAGAAAACAAACTATGCTCATCGAAAAGGAAAGGAGGGGGGAAATTGAGAAATGAAGATTAGTGTTACTATACATATACAAATACATAGTATATACATGTATCAAAAAGACCGAACATATAGCAAGGGAGGTCGACAGAACACTGTAATATTTTACATGGGAAGAGGATCTGTACAGTAATAGACATACATAATGTGTAAATGAACCAGATTGTGTACACCTAGGACAAACAATATTCTAAACTTTACCCAGATTAAAAAAATTTTAAAACCAAGAAGAAGTAATGAGACATAAACTTATGGGGATTTCTCCTGGCAAATTCCATTCTAATTTACAACCTAGGACAATGACTTCCAGAAAGGCTCTGCTGCCCTAGTACCCAGATTGGGGAATGGAGAAATGCTACCTCCTTGTGGCCGTTTCCCACAACAGCAGCTTAAAACCCACTGCAAAAGGTCACTAAATATTCACCCATTGCAGGTCTGTAAATGACACCGGCCCTCCAAAAAATACTGAGGTGGAAAATCGACCAAAAAATTCCAGAGTGCAACCTTCCAAAAAGAAAATTTGAAGAGGTATATTATACTCACACTTTTTTCCTTTTTTCTTTTAACAGAAAAGAAAAAGGCGTGGAAAAATGATGAATTGTAGGAATTTTTACAGACATGTAAACCCAAATTACAAAAAACTATCAGCTCACACCAGTCAGAACGGCCCTCAACAAAAATGCTGCAAACAATAAATGCTGATGTGATTGTGGAGAAATGCGTACCCTCGATTCTAAGGGGGATGTGGTAAGAGCCACTAATGAAAGCACAATTGAGGTGCCTTCGAAAGGTAAACGTTGAGCTACCATACCAGTCAATCAATCATACCCACTGCTGGGTCTACCACCTGAGAAAATGAAAATCAAAAATCACAGGCTGGCAAACCTGTACTCCAGCAATATTTACCAAAGGCAACACTTGGAAGCAACGAAAATGTCCATCAACAGAGGAATGCACCAAGAAGAAGTGGTCCATGTACACAATGGAATATTAGCTATGGAAAACATTGAAGCACTGCTCTTTGAGGCACCATAGATGAGCCTGGAGATAATCACAAAACATGAAGTAGGTCGGAAAGCAAAAGACCTATATCCTATATTATCACTTATGGCATTATCTAATAACTGACACAGATGAACATATTTCCAAAGAGAAAGACACTCACAGGCTTAGAAAACAAACTATGCTCATCGAAAAGGAAAGGAGGGGGGAAATTGAGAAATGAAGATTAGTGTTACTATACATATACAAATACATAGTATATACATGTATCAAAAAGACCGAACATATAGCAAGGGAGGTCGACACAACACTGTAATATTTTACATGGGAAGAGGATCTGTACAGTAATAGACATACATAATGTGTAAATGAACCAGATTGTGTACACCTAGTACAAACAATATTCTAAACTTTACCCAGATTAAAAAAATTTTAAAACCAAGAAGAAGTAATGAGACATAAACTTATGGGGATTTCTCCTGGCAAATTCCATTCTAATTTACAACCTAGGACAATGACTTCCAGAAAGGCTCTGCTGCCCTAGTACCCAGATTGGGGAATGGAGAAATGCTACCTCCTTATGGCCGTTTCCCACAACAGCAGCTTTGAACCCACTGCAAAAGGTGACTAAATTTTCACCAACTTGCATTTCTGTAAATGGCACCTGACTTCCAGAAAATTTCTGGGGTCAAAAATCGACCAAAAACTTCAGAAGAGGGCAACCTTCGAAGAAGGCAATTTCAAGAGCTATATTGTACTCAAAGTTTTTTCTTTTAAGAGAAAAGAAAAAGGAATAGGAATATGGTGAATTTTAAAAATTTTAATGACATGCATACCCATATTACAAAAACCTATCAGCTCACAGCAGTCAGAATGGCCATTAGGAATAATGCTGCAAAAAATAAACAGTGAAGGGAGTGTGGAGAAATGCGTACCCTCGGTTGTAAGGGGGGGCATGTAAAGAGCCACTAATGAAAACACAATGTAGGTGCTTTGAAAAGGGAAACATTGAGCTACCAGTCAATCAATCACAACCACTGCTTGGCCTATCACCTGAGAAAATGAGAATCAAAAAGTCACAGGCTGGCAAACCTGTACGCCAGCAAGATTTACCATAGCCAGCACTTGGAAGCAATGAAAATGTCCATCAACCGAGGAATGCACCAAGAAGTAGTGGTCCACGTACACAATAGAATATTACTCTAATAATAAATATAAATTAAATTTAAAAACAAACAAAAGCAAAGAGACATCAACATTTGTGGGTTTATCCGGGAACATTGCACTCTAATTTATAACCAAAGAACACCACTGGCCGGTAGGTCTGTTTCCCTAGTACCAGCATGGGAAACGTAGAAAGGCTGCCGCTCTCTGGCCGTTACCTGCAAAAGCAGGATTAAAGCCTGAGCTAATGGTCACTTCATAAGAACAAGTACTGCAGGGCTGTAAATGAAACCTGCCCTCAAAATGTCTTGAGGGAGATAATGGCCAAAATATTTCAAATGGTGACACATACTTTAAGAAAACACTTTGAAGAAATAAGCTCTAATCACAGCTCGAAAAATAAAAAGGACATGTCTTAAAGCTCAATTTCAACGCATTATGAGACACATGCAAATTCAACCACAAAGAGGTATCAGCTCACACCACTCAGAATAATCATCAGCAAAAACTACAAAGAATAAATCCAGAAGGTGCTGGGAAGAAATACATGCCCTCTACTTTAAGTGGGACGTTATCAGGAAAGAGCCACTAAGGAGAACAGAACAGAGGTGCCTTTAAAAGGTAAACACAGAGCTACCATATGATCCAGCAGACCTATTCCTGGACCTATAAACTAAGAAGACAGAATTGGAAGGACACAGCCACGCAAATCTGCATTGCATACTAATACAATAGCCAAGATATGGAAGTAACCAAAAAGCCCATCGACAGATGGGTGGACAAAGAACAACTGCTACCTGTACAGATGGAATATGAGCTAGTGAAAAAAATGAAACAATGCCATTTGCAGCACCATAGATGAGTCTAGAAGTAATCATGCAACTTGGAGTAAGTGAGAAAGCGAAAGACACATATCCTATCATATCACATATAGGGGTTACCTAAAGAATGATACAAAGATATTTCCACAGACAAACATTATCATAGATACATTAAAAAAACTTATGGTTGACCAAATGGAAAGGTGTGAGGATTGGATACATTACCATATTGAGGTTAACAGAGAGATACAAACACATGTGAAATATATAATCACCAAAGACCTATGCAATACCAAGAGAAGACTACTCAACATTGTGTCATAACCTACATGGGAAAAGGATCCGAAGAAGAATAGATATATGTATATGTGTGAAAGAACCACATCTTGCACACCTAGAACAAACAAAACATTGTAATCAAGTTTGCTGTGATAAATAATTAAAATTAAGTTAAAAATACCAACAAGAAGTAATGAGACATAAACTTAAAGAGCTTTTTCCTTGCACATTCCATTCTAATTTACAACCTAGAACACCACTTCCAGTAAGGCTCTGTTGCCCTAGTAACCAGATTTGGTAAAGGAGAAATGCTGCCGCCTTGTGGCCAATTCCTGCCAGAGCAGCTTTTAACCCACAGCTAATGGTCACTTACCATTCACAAGGACTCAGGGCTATAAAGGACACCTGCCCTCAAAATTGTGCTGAGGTAGGGAATGGATAAAAATTTCAAAACAGGCAAAATTTGCAAGAAGATAGTATGAAGAGGTATGTTTTACTCACTCTCTTTTTAAAGAAAGGAAAATGGATAAAAGCTCAGCCTCAGGAAGTATTAGACTCATGCAATCTAATCTACAAAAAGTTTTCAACTCACACCAGTCGGCTGACCATTGGAAAAAAGACTACAAAGAATAAATGCCTAAGAGGTTTTAGAGAACTGTGTACCCTGTAGCTGCTGGTGAGATGTAAGAGGGTTAAACGCTAATAATGAGAACAGAAAGGAGCTGCGTTCAAAAGGAAAAATTGAGGTACCATTCAATCCAGCAGGCGCACCAATGGGTCTCTCACCTGAGAAGACCAGAATGAAGAAGACCCGGGCTGCAAAAGCTGCACTGCAGCCTGATTCACAATAGACAAGGCAGTGAAGCAACCAAAATGTCCATCAACAGATGAAAGGATAAAGAAGAAGTGGTCCATGTACACAATGAATACTAGCCATTGTAAAACAATGAAACACTGCTCTTTGAGGCAACATAGATGATCTTGGAGATAATCACAGAATATGAGGTAAGTCGGAAAGCAAAAGTCCTATATCCTATGATATCACTTATAGGCGTTATCTAATAACTGACTCAAATGAACATATTTCCACAGAGAAAGTCAATCGCAGACTTATTAAAAAAAACTATGCTTATCTAAAAGGAAAGGTGGGGGGAATGGATAAATGAAGATTAGCGTTACCATATGTATAGAAATACATATTATATACTTATATCAAAAAGACTGACCAAATAGCGAGGAAGGTTTACGGAACACTCTGTAATAATTTACAAGGGAAGAGGATCTCTACATAAATAGGTATATAGAATATGTAGATGAACCAGAGTGTGTACACCTTGGACGAGAAACATTCTAACCATAAACCAAATTGAAAAAATTAAAACAACGAACTAGGAGTAATGAGACAAAATCTTATGGGGGGTTTTCCTGGCACATTCCATCCAAATTTACAACCTAGGCAAAAAACTTCCAGAACGGCTCTGCTGCCCTAGTACCCAGATTTGGGAATGGAGAAATGCTGCATCCTTGTGGCCGTTTCCCACAACAGCAGCTTTAATACCACTGCAAAAGGTCACAAAATATTCACCAATTGCAGGTCTGTAAATGACACCGGCCCTCCAAAAAATCCTGAGGTCGAAAATCGACCAAAAAATTCCAGAGTGCACCCTTCCAAAAAGAAAATTTGAAGAGGTATATTATACTCACACTTTTTTTCTTTTTTCTTTTAACAGAAAAGAAAAAGGCATGGAAAAATGATGAACTGTAGGAATTTTTACATACATGTAAACCCAAATTACAAAAACTTACCAGCTCACACCAGTCAGAAGGGCCATCAACAAAAATGGTGCAAGCCTTAAATGCTGACGTGATTGTGGAGAAATGCGTACCCTCGATTCTAAGGGGGACGTGGTAAGAGCCACTAATGAAAGCACTATTGAGGTGCCTTGAAAAGGTAAACGTTGAGCTACCATACCAGTCAATCAATCATACCCACTGCTGGGTCTATCACCTGAGAAAATGAAAATCAAAAATCACAGGCTGGCAATCCTGCACTCCAGCAATATTTACCATAGGCAACACTTGGAAGCAACGAAAATGTCCATCAACAGAGGAATGCACCAAGAAGAAGTGGTCCATGTACACAATGGAATATTAGCTATGGAAAACATTGAAGCACTGCTCTTTGAGGCACCATAGATGAGCCTGGAGTTAATCACAAAACATGAAGTAGGTCGGAAAGCAAAAGACCTATATCCTGTATTATCACTTATGGCATTATGTAATAACTGACACAGATGAACATATTTCCAAAGAGAAAGACACTCACAGGCTTAGAAAACAAACTATGCTCATCGAAAAGGAAAGGAGGGGGGAAATTGAGAAATGAAGATTAGTGTTACTATACATATACAAATACATAGTATATACATGTATCAAAAAGACCGAACATATAGCAAGGGAGGTCGACAGAACACTGTAATATTTTACATGGGAAGAGGATCTGTACATTAATAGACATACATAATGTATAAATGAACCAGATTGTGTACACCTAGGACAAACAATATTCTAAACTTTACCCAGATTAAAAAAATTTTAAAACCAAGAAGAAGTAATGAGACATAAACTTATGGGGATTTCTCCTGGCAAATTCCATTCTAATTTACAACCTAGGACAATGACTTCCAGAAAGGCTCTGCTGCCCTAGTACCCAGATTGGGGAATGGAGAAATGCTACCTCCTTGTGGCCGTTTCCCACAACAGCAGCTTTGAACCCACTGCAAAAGGTGACTAAATTTTCACCAACTTGCATTTCTGTAAATGGCACCTGCCTTCCAGAAAATTTCTGGGGTCAAAAATCGACCAAAAACTTCACAAGAGGGCAACCTTCGAAGAAGACAATTTCAAGAGGTATATTGTACTCACGGTTTTTTCTTTTAAGAGAAAAGATAAAGGCATAGGAATATGATGAATTTTAAAAATTTTAATGACATGCATACCCATATTACAAAAACCTATCAGCTCACAGCAGTCAGAATGGCCATTAGGAATAATGCTGCAAAAAATAAACGGTGAAGGGAGTGTGGAGAAATACGTACCCTCGGTTGTAAGCGGGGGCATGTAAAGAGCCACTAATGAAAACACAATGTAGGTGCTTTGAAAAGGGAAACGTTGAGCTACCAGTCAATCAATCACAACCACTGCTTGGCCTACCACCTGAGAAAATGAGAATCAAAAAGTCACAGGCTGGCAAACCTGTACGCCAGCAAGATTTACCATAGCCAGCACTTGGAAGCAATGAAAATGTCCATCAACCGAGGAATGCACCAAGAAGTAGTGGTCCACGTACACAATGGAATATTACTCTAATAATAAATATAAATTAAATTTAAAAACAAACAAAAGCAAGGAGACATCAACATTTGTGGGTTTATCCGGGCACATTGCACTCTCATTTATAACCGAAGAACACCACTGGCCGGTAGGTCTGTTTCCCTAGTACCACCATGGGAAACGTAGAAAGGCTGCCGCTCTCTGGCCGTTACCTGCAAAAGCAGGTTTAAAGCTTGAGCTAATGGTCACTTCATAAGAACAAGTACTGCAGGGCTGTAAATGAAACCTGCCCTCAAAATGTCTTGAGGGAGATAATGGCCAAAATATTTCAAATGGTGACACATACTTTAAGAAAACACTTTGAAGAAATAAGCTCTAATCACAGCTGGAAAAATAAAAAGGACATGTCTTAAAGCTCAGTTTCAACGCATTATGAGACACATGCAAATTCAACCACAAAGAGGTATCAGCTCACACCACTCAGAAAAATCATCAGCAAAAACTACAAAGAATAAATCCTGAAGGTGCTGGGAAGAAATACATGCCCTCCACTTTAAGTGGGACGTAACCTGGAAAGAGCCACTAAGGAGAACAGAACAGAGGTGCCTTTAAAAGGTAAACACTGAGCTACCATATGATACAGCAGACCTATTCCTGGACCTATAAACTAAGAAGACAGAATTGGAAGGACACAGCCTCGCAAATCTGCATTGCATACTATTACAATAGGCAAGATATGGAAGTAACCAAAAAGCCCATCGACAGATGGGTGGACAAAGAAGAACTGCTACCTGTACAGATGGAATATGAGCTAGTGAAAAAATGAAACAATGCCATTTGCAGCACCATAGATGAGTCTAGAAGTAATCACGCAACTTGGAGTAAGTGAGAAAGCGAAAGACACATATCCTATCGTATCACATATAGGGGTTACCTAAAAAATGATACCAACAAAGATATTTCCACAGACAAACACTATCATAGATTCATTAAAAAACTTATGGTTCACCAAATGGAAAGGTGTGAGGATTGGATACATTACCATATTGAGGTTAACAGAGAGATACAAACACATGTGAAATATATAATCACCAAAGACCTACCCAATACCAAGGGAAGACTACTCAACATTGTGTCATAACCTACATGGGAAAAGGATCCGAAGAAGAATAGATATATGTATATGTGTGAAAGAACCACATCTTGCACACCTAGAACAAACAAAACATTGTAATCAAGTTTGCTGTGATAAAAATTAAAATTAAGGTAAAAATACCAACAAGAAGTAATGAGACATAAACTTAAAGGGCTTTTTGCTCGCACATTCCATTCTAATTTACAACCTAGAACACCACTTCCAGTAAGGCTCTGTTGCCCTAGTAACCAGATTTGGTAAAGGAGAAATGCTGCCGCCTTGTGGCCGATTCCCGCAAGAGCAGCTATTAACCCACAGCTAATGGTCACTTACCATTCACAAGGACTCAGGGCTGTAAAGGACACCTGCCCTCAAAATTGTGCTGATGTAGGGAATGGATAAAAGAATTCAAAACAGGCAAAATGTTCACGAAGGTAGTATGAAGAGGTAAGTTTTACTCACTCTCTTTTTAAAGAAAGGAAAATGGATAAAAGCTCAGCCTCAGGAAGTATTAGACTCATGTAATCTAATCTACAAAAACTTTTCAACTCACACCAGTCGACTGACCATTGGCAAAAAGTCTACAAACAATAAATGCTGAAGAGATTTTACAGAACTCTGTACCCTCTAGCTGCTGGGGAGATGTAAGAGGGTTAAACGCTAATAATGAGAACAGAAAGGAGCTGCGTTTAAAAGGAAAAATTGAGGTACCTTTCAATCCAGCAGGCGCACCAATGGGCCTCTCACCTGAGAAGACCAGAATGAAGAAGACCCGGGCTGCAAAAGCTGCACTGCAGCCTTATTCATAATAGACAAGGCAGTGAAGCAACCAAAATGTCCATCAACAGATGAAAGGATAAAGAAGAAGTGGTCCATGTACACAATGAATACTAGCCATGCAAAACAATGAAACACTGCTCTTTGAGGCACCATAGATGATCTTGGAGATAATCACAGAACATGAGGTAAGTCGGAAAGCAAAAGTCCTATATCCTACGATATCACTTATAGGCGTTATCTAATAACGGACACAAATGAAAATATTTCCACAGAGAAAGTCAATCACAGACTTATTAAAGAAAAACTATGCTTATCTAAAAGGAAAGGTGGGGGGAATGGATAAATGAAGATTACCGTTACCATATGTATACAAATACATATTATATACATATATCAAAAAGACCGACCATATAGCAAGGAAGAATTACGGAACACTCTGTAATAATTTACACGGGAAGAGGACCTCTAAATAAATAGTTATATAGAATATGTAGATGAACCAGAGTATGTATACCTTTGACGAGCAACATTCTAACCATAACCCCAATTGAAAAAATTAAAACAACGAACTAGGAGTAATGAGACATAAACTTATGGGGGGTTTTCCTGGCACATTCCATCCAAATTTAAAACCTAGGCAAACAACTTCCAGAATGGCTCTGCTGCCCTAGTACCCAGATTTGGGAATGGAGAAATGCTGCATCCTTGTGGCCGTTTCCCACAACAGCAGCTTAAAACCCACTGCAAAAGGTCACTAAATATTCACCCATTGCAGGTCTGTAAATGACACCGGCCCTCCAAAAAATACTGAGGTGGAAAATCGACCAAAAAATTCCAGAGTGCAACCTTCCAAAAAGAAAATTTGAAGAGGTATATTATACTCACACTTTTTTCCTTTTTTCTTTTAACAGAAAAGAAAAAGGCGTGGAAAAATGATGAATTGTAGGAATTTTTACAGACATGTAAACCCAAATTACAAAAAACTATCAGCTCACACCAGTCAGAACGGCTCTCAACAAAAATGCTGCAAACAATAAATGCTGATGTGATTGTGGAGAAATGCGTACCCTCGATTCTAAGGGGGATGTGGTAAGAGCCACTAATGAAAGCACAATTGAGGTGCCTTGGAAAGGTAAACGTTGAGCTACCATACCAGTCAATCAATCATACCCACTGCTGGGTCTACCACCTGAGAAAATGAAAATCAAAAATCACAGGCTGGCAAACCTGTACTCCAGCAATATTTACCAAAGGCAACACTTGGAAGCAACGAAAATGTCCATCAACAGAGGAATGCACCAAGAAGAAGTGGTCCATGTACACAATGGAATATTAGCTATGGAAAACATTGAAGCACTGCTCTTTGAGGCACCATAGATGAGCCTGGAGATAATCACAAAACATGAAGTAGGTCGGAAAGCAAAAGACCTATATCCTATATTATCACTTATGGCATTATCTAATAACTGACACAGATGAACATATTTCCAAAGAGAAAGACACTCACAGGCTTAGAAAACAAACTATGCTCATCGAAAAGGAAAGGAGGGGGGAAATTGAGAAATGAAGATTAGTGTTACTATACATATACAAATACATAGTATATACATGTATCAAAAAGACCGAACATATAGCAAGGGAGGTCGACAGAACACTGTAATATTTTACATGGGAAGAGGATCTGTACATTAATAGACATACATAATGTATAAATGAACCAGATTGTGTACACCTAGGACAAACAATATTCTAAACTTTACCCAGATTAAAAAAATTTTAAAACCAAGAAGAAGTAATGAGACATAAACTTATGGGGATTTCTCCTGGCAAATTCCATTCTAATTTACAACCTAGGACAATGACTTCCAGAAAGGCTCTGCTGCCCTAGTACCCAGATTGGGGAATGGAGAAATGCTACCTCCTTGTGGCCGTTTCCCACAACAGCAGCTTTGAACCCACTGCAAAAGGTGACTAAATTTTCACCAACTTGCATTTCTGTAAATGGCACCTGCCTTCCAGAAAATTTCTGGGGTCAAAAATCGACCAAAAACTTCACAAGAGGGCAACCTTCGAAGAAGACAATTTCAAGAGGTATATTGTACTCATGGTTTTTTCTTTTAAGAGAAAAGATAAAGGCATAGGAATATGATGAATTTTAAAAATTTTAATGACATGCATACCCATATTACAAAAACCTATCAGCTCACAGCAGTCAGAATGGCCATTAGGAATAATGCTGCAAAAAATAAACGGTGAAGGGAGTGTGGAGAAATACGTACCCTCGGTTGTAAGCGGGGGCATGTAAAGAGCCACTAATGAAAACACAATGTAGGTGCTTTGAAAAGGGAAACGTTGAGCTACCAGTCAATCAATCACAACCACTGCTTGGCCTACCACCTGAGAAAATGAGAATCAAAAAGTCACAGGCTGGCAAACCTGTACGCCAGCAAGATTTACCATAGCCAGCACTTGGAAGCAATGAAAATGTCCATCAACCGAGGAATGCACCAAGAAGTAGTGGTCCACGTACACAATGGAATATTACTCTAATAATAAATATAAATTAAATTTAAAAACAAACAAAAGCAAGGAGACATCAACATTTGTGGGTTTATCCGGGCACATTGCACTCTCATTTATAACCGAAAAACACCACTGGCCGGTAGGTCTGTTTCCCTAGTACCACCATGGGAAACGTAGAAAGGCTGCCGCTCTCTGGCCGTTACCTGCAAAAGCAGGTTTAAAGCCTGAGCTAATGGTCACTTCATAAGAACAAGTACTGCAGGGCTGTAAATGAAACCTGCCCTCAAAATGTCTTGAGGGAGATAATGGCCAAAATATTTCAAATGGTGACACATACTTTAAGAAAACACTTTGAAGAAATAAGCTCTAATCACAGCTGGAAAAATAAAAAGGACATGTCTTAAAGCTCAGTTTCAACGCATTATGAGACACATGCAAATTCAACCACAAAGAGGTATCAGCTCACACCACTCAGAAAAATCATCAGCAAAAACTACAAAGAATAAATCCTGAAGGTGCTGGGAAGAAATACATGCCCTCCACTTTAAGTGGGACGTAACCTGGAAAGAGCCACTAAGGAGAACAGAACAGAGGTGCCTTTAAAAGGTAAACACTGAGCTACCATATGATACAGCAGACCTATTCCTGGACCTATAAACTAAGAAGACAGAATTGGAAGGACACAGCCTCGCAAATCTGCATTGCATACTATTACAATAGGCAAGATATGGAAGTAACCAAAAAGCCCATCGACAGATGGGTGGACAAAGAAGAACTGCTACCTGTACAGATGGAATATGAGCTAGTGAAAAAATGAAACAATGCCATTTGCAGCACCATAGATGAGTCTAGAAGTAATCACGCAACTTGGAGTAAGTGAGAAAGCGAAAGACACATATCCTATCGTATCACATATAGGGGTTACCTAAAAAATGATACCAACAAAGATATTTCCACAGACAAACACTATCATAGATTCATTAAAAAACTTATGGTTCACCAAATGGAAAGGTGTGAGGATTGGATACATTACCATATTGAGGTTAACAGAGAGATACAAACACATGTGAAATATATAATCACCAAAGACCTACCCAATACCAAGGGAAGACTACTCAACATTGTGTCATAACCTACATGGGAAAAGGATCCGAAGAAGAATAGATATATGTATATGTGTGAAAGAACCACATCTTGCACACCTAGAACAAACAAAACATGGTAATCAAGTTTGCTGTGATAAAAATTAAAATTAAGGTAAAAATACCAACAAGAAGTAATGAGACATAAACTTAAAGGGCTTTTTGCTCGCACATTCCATTCTAATTTACAACCTAGAACACCACTTCCAGTAAGGCTCTGTTGCCCTAGTAACCAGATTTGGTAAAGGAGAAATGCTGCCGCCTTGTGGCCGATTCCCGCAAGAGCAGCTATTAACCCACAGCTAATGGTCACTTACCATTCACAAGGACTCAGGGCTGTAAAGGACACCTGCCCTCAAAATTGTGCTGATGTAGGGAATGGATAAAAGAATTCAAAACAGGCAAAATGTTCACGAAGGTAGTATGAAGAGGTAAGTTTTACTCACTCTCTTTTTAAAGAAAGGAAAATGGATAAAAGCTCAGCCTCAGGAAGTATTAGACTCATGTAATCTAATCTACAAAAACTTTTCAACTCACACCAGTCGACTGACCATTGGCAAAAAGTCTACAAACAATATATGCTGAAGAGATTTTACAGAACTCTGTACCCTCTAGCTGCTGGGGAGATGTAAGAGGGTTAAACGCTAATAATGAGAACAGAAAGGAGCTGCGTTTAAAAGGAAAAATTGAGGTACCTTTCAATCCAGCAGGCGCACCAATGGGCCTCTCACCTGAGAAGACCAGAATGAAGAAGACCCGGGCTGCAAAAGCTGCACTGCAGCCTTATTCATAATAGACAAGGCAGTGAAGCAACCAAAATGTCCATCAACAGATGAAAGGATAAAGAAGAAGTGGTCCATGTACACAATGAATACTAGCCATGCAAAACAATGAAACACTGCTCTTTGAGGCACCATAGATGATCTTGGAGATAATCACAGAACATGAGGTAAGTCGGAAAGCAAAAGTCCTATATCCTACGATATCACTTATAGGCGTTATCTAATAACGGACACAAATGAAAATATTTCCACAGAGAAAGTCAATCACAGACTTATTAAAGAAAAACTATGCTTATCTAAAAGGAAAGGTGGGGGGAATGGATAAATGAAGATTACCGTTACCATATGTATACAAATACATATTATATACATATATCAAAAAGACCGACCATATAGCAAGGAAGAATTACGGAACACTCTGTAATAATTTACACGGGAAGAGGACCTCTAAATAAATAGTTATATAGAATATGTAGATGAACCAGAGTATGTATACCTTTGACGAGCAACATTCTAACCATAACCCCAATTGAAAAAATTAAAACAACGAACTAGGAGTAATGAGACATAAACTTATGGGGGGTTTTCCTGGCACATTCCATCCAAATTTAAAACCTAGGCAAACAACTTCCAGAATGGCTCTGCTGCCCTAGTACCCAGATTTGGGAATGGAGAAATGCTGCATCCTTGTGGCCGTTTCCCACAACAGCAGCTTAAAACCCACTGCAAAAGGTCACTAAATATTCACCCATTGCAGGTCTGTAAATGACACCGGCCCTCCAAAAAATACTGAGGTGGAAAATCGACCAAAAAATTCCAGAGTGCAACCTTCCAAAAAGAAAATTTGAAGAGGTATATTATACTCACACTTTTTTCCTTTTTTCTTTTAACAGAAAAGAAAAAGGCGTGGAAAAATGATGAATTGTAGGAATTTTTACAGACATGTAAACCCAAATTACAAAAAACTATCAGCTCACACCAGTCAGAACGGCCCTCAACAAAAATGCTGCAAACAATAAATGCTGATGTGATTGTGGAGAAATGCGTACCCTCGATTCTAAGGGGGATGTGGTAAGAGCCACTAATGAAAGCACAATTGAGGTGCCTTGGAAAGGTAAACGTTGAGCTACCATACCAGTCAATCAATCATACCCACTGCTGGGTCTACCACCTGAGAAAATGAAAATCAAAAATCACAGGCTGGCAAACCTGTACTCCAGCAATATTTACCAAAGGCAACACTTGGAAGCAACGAAAATGTCCATCAACAGAGGAATGCACCAAGAAGAAGTGGTCCATGTACACAATGGAATATTAGCTATGGAAAACATTGAAGCACTGCTCTTTGAGGCACCATAGATGAGCCTGGAGATAATCACAAAACATGAAGTAGGTCGGAAAGCAAAAGACCTATATCCTATATTATCACTTATGGCATTATCTAATAACTGACACAGATGAACATATTTCCAAAGAGAAAGACACTCACAGGCTTAGAAAACAAACTATGCTCATCGAAAAGGAAAGGAGGGGGGAAATTGAGAAATGAAGATTAGTGTTACTATACATATACAAATACATAGTATATACATGTATCAAAAAGACCGAACATATAGCAAGGGAGGTCGACAGAACACTGTAATATTTTACATGGGAAGAGGATCTGTACAGTAATAGACATACATAATGTGTAAATGAACCAGATTGTGTACACCTAGGACAAACAATATTCTAAACTTTACCCAGATTAAAAAAATTTTAAAACCAAGAAGAAGTAATGAGACATAAACTTATGGGGATTTCTCCTGGCAAATTCCATTCTAATTTACAACCTAGGACAATGACTTCCAGAAAGGCTCTGCTGCCCTAGTACCCAGATTGGGGAATGGAGAAATGCTACCCCCTTGTGGCCGTTTCCCACAACAGCAGCTTAAAACCCACTGCAAAAGGTCACTAAATATTCACCCATTGCAGGTCTGTAAATGACACCGGCCCTCCAAAAAATACTGAGGTGGAAAATCGACCAAAAAATTCCAGAGTGCAACCTTCCAAAAAGAAAATTTGAAGAGGTATATTATACTCACACTTTTTTCCTTTTTTCTTTTAACAGAAAAGAAAAAGGCGTGGAAAAATGATGAATTGTAGGAATTTTTACAGACATGTAAACCCAAATTACAAAAAACTATCAGCTCACACCAGTCAGAACGGCCCTCAACAAAAATGCTGCAAACAATAAATGCTGATGTGATTGTGGAGAAATGCGTACCCTCGATTCTAAGGGGGATGTGGTAAGAGCCACTAATGAAAGCACAATTGAGGTGCCTTCGAAAGGTAAACGTTGAGCTACCATACCAGTCAATCAATCATACCCACTGCTGGGTCTACCACCTGAGAAAATGAAAATCAAAAATCACAGGCTGGCAAACCTGTACTCCAGCAATATTTACCAAAGGCAACACTTGGAAGCAACGAAAATGTCCATCAACAGAGGAATGCACCAAGAAGAAGTGGTCCATGTACACAATGGAATATTAGCTATGGAAAACATTGAAGCACTGCTCTTTGAGGCACCATAGATGAGCCTGGAGATAATCACAAAACATGAAGTAGGTCGGAAAGCAAAAGACCTATATCCTATATTATCACTTATGGCATTATCTAATAACTGACACAGATGAACATATTTCCAAAGAGAAAGACACTCACAGGCTTAGAAAACAAACTATGCTCATCGAAAAGGAAAGGAGGGGGGAAATTGAGAAATGAAGATTAGTGTTACTATACATATACAAATACATAGTATATACATGTATCAAAAAGACCGAACATATAGCAAGGGAGGTCGACACAACACTGTAATATTTTACATGGGAAGAGGATCTGTACAGTAATAGACATACATAATGTGTAAATGAACCAGATTGTGTACACCTAGTACAAACAATATTCTAAACTTTACCCAGATTAAAAAAATTTTAAAACCAACAAGAAGTAATGAGACATAAACTTATGGGGATTTCTCCTGGCAAATTCCATTCTAATTTACAACCTAGGACAATGACTTCCAGAAAGGCTCTGCTGCCCTAGTACCCAGATTGGGGAATGGAGAAATGCTACCTCCTTATGGCCGTTTCCCACAACAGCAGCTTTGAACCCACTGCAAAAGGTGACTAAATTTTCACCAACTTGCATTTCTGTAAATGGCACCTGACTTCCAGAAAATTTCTGGGGTCAAAAATCGACCAAAAACTTCAGAAGAGGGCAACCTTCGAAGAAGGCAATTTCAAGAGCTATATTGTACTCAAAGTTTTTTCTTTTAAGAGAAAAGAAAAAGGAATAGGAATATGGTGAATTTTAAAAATTTTAATGACATGCATACCCATATTACAAAAACCTATCAGCTCACAGCAGTCAGAATGGCCATTAGGAATAATGCTGCAAAAAATAAACAGTGAAGGGAGTGTGGAGAAATGCGTACCCTCGGTTGTAAGGGGGGGCATGTAAAGAGCCACTAATGAAAACACAATGTAGGTGCTTTGAAAAGGGAAACATTGAGCTACCAGTCAATCAATCACAACCACTGCTTGGCCTATCACCTGAGAAAATGAGAATCAAAAAGTCACAGGCTGGCAAACCTGTACGCCAGCAAGATTTACCATAGCCAGCACTTGGAAGCAATGAAAATGTCCATCAACCGAGGAATGCACCAAGAAGTAGTGGTCCACGTACACAATAGAATATTACTCTAATAATAAATATAAATTAAATTTAAAAACAAACAAAAGCAAAGAGACATCAACATTTGTGGGTTTATCCGGGAACATTGCACTCTAATTTATAACCAAAGAACACCACTGGCCGGTAGGTCTGTTTCCCTAGTACCAGCATGGGAAACGTAGAAAGGCTGCCGCTCTCTGGCCGTTACCTGCAAAAGCAGGATTAAAGCCTGAGCTAATGGTCACTTCATAAGAACAAGTACTGCAGGGCTGTAAATGAAACCTGCCCTCAAAATGTCTTGAGGGAGATAATGGCCAAAATATTTCAAATGGTGACACATACTTTAAGAAAACACTTTGAAGAAATAAGCTCTAATCACAGCTCGAAAAATAAAAAGGACATGTCTTAAAGCTCAATTTCAACGCATTATGAGACACATGCAAATTCAACCACAAAGAGGTATCAGCTCACACCACTCAGAATAATCATCAGCAAAAACTACAAAGAATAAATCCAGAAGGTGCTGGGAAGAAATACATGCCCTCTACTTTAAGTGGGACGTTATCTGGAAAGAGCCACTAAGGAGAACAGAACAGAGGTGCCTTTAAAAGGTAAACACAGAGCTACCATATGATCCAGCAGACCTATTCCTGGACCTATAAACTAAGAAGACAGAATTGGAAGGACACAGCCACGCAAATCTGCATTGCATACTAATACAATAGCCAAGATATGGAAGTAACCAAAAAGCCCATCGACAGATGGGTGGACAAAGAACAACTGCTACCTGTACAGATGGAATATGAGCTAGTGAAAAAAATGAAACAATGCCATTTGCAGCACCATAGATGAGTCTAGAAGTAATCATGCAACTTGGAGTAAGTGAGAAAGCGAAAGACACATATCCTATCATATCACATATAGGGGTTACCTAAAGAATGATACAAAGATATTTCCACAGACAAACATTATCATAGATACATTAAAAAAACTTATGGTTGACCAAATGGAAAGGTGTGAGGATTGGATACATTACCATATTGAGGTTAACAGAGAGATACAAACACATGTGAAATATATAATCACCAAAGACCTATGCAATACCAAGAGAAGACTACTCAACATTGTGTCATAACCTACATGGGAAAAGGATCCGAAGAAGAATAGATATATGTATATGTGTGAAAGAACCACATCTTGCACACCTAGAACAAACAAAACATTGTAATCAAGTTTGCTGTGATAAATAATTAAAATTAAGTTAAAAATACCAACAAGAAGTAATGAGACATAAACTTAAAGAGCTTTTTCCTTGCACATTCCATTCTAATTTACAACCTAGAACACCACTTCCAGTAAGGCTCTGTTGCCCTAGTAACCAGATTTGGTAAAGGAGAAATGCTGCCGCCTTGTGGCCAATTCCTGCCAGAGCAGCTTTTAACCCACAGCTAATGGTCACTTACCATTCACAAGGACTCAGGGCTATAAAGGACACCTGCCCTCAAAATTGTGCTGAGGTAGGGAATGGATAAAAATTTCAAAACAGGCAAAATTTGCAAGAAGATAGTATGAAGAGGTATGTTTTACTCACTCTCTTTTTAAAGAAAGGAAAATGGATAAAAGCTCAGCCTCAGGAAGTATTAGACTCATGCAATCTAATCTACAAAAAGTTTTCAACTCACACCAGTCGGCTGACCATTGGAAAAAAGACTACAAAGAATAAATGCCTAAGAGGTTTTAGAGAACTGTGTACCCTGTAGCTGCTGGTGAGATGTAAGAGGGTTAAACGCTAATAATGAGAACAGAAAGGAGCTGCGTTCAAAAGGAAAAATTGAGGTACCATTCAATCCAGCAGGCGCACCAATGGGTCTCTCACCTGAGAAGACCAGAATGAAGAAGACCCGGGCTGCAAAAGCTGCACTGCAGCCTGATTCACAATAGACAAGGCAGTGAAGCAACCAAAATGTCCATCAACAGATGAAAGGATAAAGAAGAAGTGGTCCATGTACACAATGAATACTAGCCATTGTAAAACAATGAAACACTGCTCTTTGAGGCAACATAGATGATCTTGGAGATAATCACAGAATATGAGGTAAGTCGGAAAGCAAAAGTCCTATATCCTATGATATCACTTATAGGCGTTATCTAATAACTGACTCAAATGAACATATTTCCACAGAGAAAGTCAATCGCAGACTTATTAAAAAAAACTATGCTTATCTAAAAGGAAAGGTGGGGGGAATGGATAAATGAAGATTAGCGTTACCATATGTATAGAAATACATATTATATACTTATATCAAAAAGACTGACCAAATAGCGAGGAAGGTTTACGGAACACTCTGTAATAATTTACAAGGGAAGAGGATCTCTACATAAATAGGTATATAGAATATGTAGATGAACCAGAGTGTGTACACCTTGGACGAGAAACATTCTAACCATAAACCAAATTGAAAAAATTAAAACAACGAACTAGGAGTAATGAGACAAAATCTTATGGGGGGTTTTCCTGGCACATTCCATCCAAATTTACAACCTAGGCAAAAAACTTCCAGAATGGCTCTGCTGCCCTAGTACCCAGATTTGGGAATGGAGAAATGCTGCATCCTTGTGGCCGTTTCCCACAACAGCAGCTTTAATACCACTGCAAAAGGTCACAAAATATTCACCAATTGCAGGTCTGTAAATGACACCGGCCCTCCAAAAAATCCTGAGGTCGAAAATCGACCAAAAAATTCCAGAGTGCACCCTTCCAAAAAGAAAATTTGAAGAGGTATATTATACTCACACTTTTTTTCTTTTTTCTTTTAACAGAAAAGAAAAAGGCATGGAAAAATGATGAACTGTAGGAATTTTTACATACATGTAAACCCAAATTACAAAAACTTACCAGCTCACACCAGTCAGAAGGGCCATCAACAAAAATGGTGCAAGCCTTAAATGCTGACGTGATTGTGGAGAAATGCGTACCCTCGATTCTAAGGGGGACGTGGTAAGAGCCACTAATGAAAGCACTATTGAGGTGCCTTGAAAAGGTAAACGTTGAGCTACCATACCAGTCAATCAATCATACCCACTGCTGGGTCTATCACCTGAGAAAATGAAAATCAAAAATCACAGGCTGGCAATCCTGCACTCCAGCAATATTTACCATAGGCAACACTTGGAAGCAACGAAAATGTCCATCAACAGAGGAATGCACCAAGAAGAAGTGGTCCATGTACACAATGGAATATTAGCTATGGAAAACATTGAAGCACTGCTCTTTGAGGCACCATAGATGAGCCTGGAGTTAATCACAAAACATGAAGTAGGTCGGAAAGCAAAAGACCTATATCCTATATTATCACTTATGGCATTATGTAATAACTGACACAGATGAACATATTTCCAAAGAGAAAGACACTCACAGGCTTAGAAAACAAACTATGCTCATCGAAAAGGAAAGGAGGGGGGAAATTGAGAAATGAAGATTAGTGTTACTATACATATACAAATACATAGTATATACATGTATCAAAAAGACCGAACATATAGCAAGGGAGGTCGACAGAACACTGTAATATTTTACATGGGAAGAGGATCTGTACATTAATAGACATACATAATGTATAAATGAACCAGATTGTGTACACCTAGGACAAACAATATTCTAAACTTTACCCAGATTAAAAAAATTTTAAAACCAAGAAGAAGTAATGAGACATAAACTTATGGGGATTTCTCCTGGCAAATTCCATTCTAATTTACAACCTAGGACAATGACTTCCAGAAAGGCTCTGCTGCCCTAGTACCCAGATTGGGGAATGGAGAAATGCTACCTCCTTGTGGCCGTTTCCCACAACAGCAGCTTTGAACCCACTGCAAAAGGTGACTAAATTTTCACCAACTTGCATTTCTGTAAATGGCACCTGCCTTCCAGAAAATTTCTGGGGTCAAAAATCGACCAAAAACTTCACAAGAGGGCAACCTTCGAAGAAGACAATTTCAAGAGGTATATTGTACTCACGGTTTTTTCTTTTAAGAGAAAAGATAAAGGCATAGGAATATGATGAATTTTAAAAATTTTAATGACATGCATACCCATATTACAAAAACCTATCAGCTCACAGCAGTCAGAATGGCCATTAGGAATAATGCTGCAAAAAATAAACGGTGAAGGGAGTGTGGAGAAATACGTACCCTCGGTTGTAAGCGGGGGCATGTAAAGAGCCACTAATGAAAACACAATGTAGGTGCTTTGAAAAGGGAAACGTTGAGCTACCAGTCAATCAATCACAACCACTGCTTGGCCTACCACCTGAGAAAATGAGAATCAAAAAGTCACAGGCTGGCAAACCTGTACGCCAGCAAGATTTACCATAGCCAGCACTTGGAAGCAATGAAAATGTCCATCAACCGAGGAATGCACCAAGAAGTAGTGGTCCACGTACACAATGGAATATTACTCTAATAATAAATATAAATTAAATTTAAAAACAAACAAAAGCAAGGAGACATCAACATTTGTGGGTTTATCCGGGCACATTGCACTCTCATTTATAACCGAAGAACACCACTGGCCGGTAGGTCTGTTTCCCTAGTACCACCATGGGAAACGTAGAAAGGCTGCCGCTCTCTGGCCGTTACCTGCAAAAGCAGGTTTAAAGCCTGAGCTAATGGTCACTTCATAAGAACAAGTACTGCAGGGCTGTAAATGAAACCTGCCCTCAAAATGTCTTGAGGGAGATAATGGCCAAAATATTTCAAATGGTGACACATACTTTAAGAAAACACTTTGAAGAAATAAGCTCTAATCACAGCTGGAAAAATAAAAAGGACATGTCTTAAAGCTCAGTTTCAACGCATTATGAGACACATGCAAATTCAACCACAAAGAGGTATCAGCTCACACCACTCAGAAAAATCATCAGCAAAAACTACAAAGAATAAATCCTGAAGGTGCTGGGAAGAAATACATGCCCTCCACTTTAAGTGGGACGTAACCTGGAAAGAGCCACTAAGGAGAACAGAACAGAGGTGCCTTTAAAAGGTAAACACTGAGCTACCATATGATACAGCAGACCTATTCCTGGACCTATAAACTAAGAAGACAGAATTGGAAGGACACAGCCTCGCAAATCTGCATTGCATACTATTACAATAGGCAAGATATGGAAGTAACCAAAAAGCCCATCGACAGATGGGTGGACAAAGAAGAACTGCTACCTGTACAGATGGAATATGAGCTAGTGAAAAAATGAAACAATGCCATTTGCAGCACCATAGATGAGTCTAGAAGTAATCACGCAACTTGGAGTAAGTGAGAAAGCGAAAGACACATATCCTATCGTATCACATATAGGGGTTACCTAAAAAATGATACCAACAAAGATATTTCCACAGACAAACACTATCATAGATTCATTAAAAAACTTATGGTTCACCAAATGGAAAGGTGTGAGGATTGGATACATTACCATATTGAGGTTAACAGAGAGATACAAACACATGTGAAATATATAATCACCAAAGACCTACCCAATACCAAGGGAAGACTACTCAACATTGTGTCATAACCTACATGGGAAAAGGATCCGAAGAAGAATAGATATATGTATATGTGTGAAAGAACCACATCTTGCACACCTAGAACAAACAAAACATTGTAATCAAGTTTGCTGTGATAAAAATTAAAATTAAGGTAAAAATACCAACAAGAAGTAATGAGACATAAACTTAAAGGGCTTTTTGCTCGCACATTCCATTCTAATTTACAACCTAGAACACCACTTCCAGTAAGGCTCTGTTGCCCTAGTAACCAGATTTGGTAAAGGAGAAATGCTGCCGCCTTGTGGCCGATTCCCGCAAGAGCAGCTATTAACCCACAGCTAATGGTCACTTACCATTCACAAGGACTCAGGGCTGTAAAGGACACCTGCCCTCAAAATTGTGCTGATGTAGGGAATGGATAAAAGAATTCAAAACAGGCAAAATGTTCACGAAGGTAGTATGAAGAGGTAAGTTTTACTCACTCTCTTTTTAAAGAAAGGAAAATGGATAAAAGCTCAGCCTCAGGAAGTATTAGACTCATGTAATCTAATCTACAAAAACTTTTCAACTCACACCAGTCGACTGACCATTGGCAAAAAGTCTACAAACAATAAATGCTGAAGAGATTTTACAGAACTCTGTACCCTCTAGCTGCTGGGGAGATGTAAGAGGGTTAAACGCTAATAATGAGAACAGAAAGGAGCTGCGTTTAAAAGGAAAAATTGAGGTACCTTTCAATCCAGCAGGCGCACCAATGGGCCTCTCACCTGAGAAGACCAGAATGAAGAAGACCCGGGCTGCAAAAGCTGCACTGCAGCCTTATTCATAATAGACAAGGCAGTGAAGCAACCAAAATGTCCATCAACAGATGAAAGGATAAAGAAGAAGTGGTCCATGTACACAATGAATACTAGCCATGCAAAACAATGAAACACTGCTCTTTGAGGCACCATAGATGATCTTGGAGATAATCACAGAACATGAGGTAAGTCGGAAAGCAAAAGTCCTATATCCTACGATATCACTTATAGGCGTTATCTAATAACGGACACAAATGAAAATATTTCCACAGAGAAAGTCAATCACAGACTTATTAAAGAAAAACTATGCTTATCTAAAAGGAAAGGTGGGGGGAATGGATAAATGAAGATTACCGTTACCATATGTATACAAATACATATTATATACATATATCAAAAAGACCGACCATATAGCAAGGAAGAATTACGGAACACTCTGTAATAATTTACACGGGAAGAGGACCTCTAAATAAATAGTTATATAGAATATGTAGATGAACCAGAGTATGTATACCTTTGACGAGCAACATTCTAACCATAACCCCAATTGAAAAAATTAAAACAACGAACTAGGAGTAATGAGACATAAACTTATGGGGGGTTTTCCTGGCACATTCCATCCAAATTTAAAACCTAGGCAAACAACTTCCAGAATGGCTCTGCTGCCCTAGTACCCAGATTTGGGAATGGAGAAATGCTGCATCCTTGTGGCCGTTTCCCACAACAGCAGCTTAAAACCCACTGCAAAAGGTCACTAAATATTCACCCATTGCAGGTCTGTAAATGACACCGGCCCTCCAAAAAATACTGAGGTGGAAAATCGACCAAAAAATTCCAGAGTGCAACCTTCCAAAAAGAAAATTTGAAGAGGTATATTATACTCACACTTTTTCCCTTTTTTCTTTTAACAGAAAAGAAAAAGGCGTGGAAAAATGATGAATTGTAGGAATTTTTACAGACATGTAAACCCAAATTACAAAAAACTATCAGCTCACACCAGTCAGAACGGCTCTCAACAAAAATGCTGCAAACAATAAATGCTGATGTGATTGTGGAGAAATGCGTACCCTCGATTCTAAGGGGGATGTGGTAAGAGCCACTAATGAAAGCACAATTGAGGTGCCTTGGAAAGGTAAACGTTGAGCTACCATACCAGTCAATCAATCATACCCACTGCTGGGTCTACCACCTGAGAAAATGAAAATCAAAAATCACAGGCTGGCAAACCTGTACTCCAGCAATATTTACCAAAGGCAACACTTGGAAGCAACGAAAATGTCCATCAACAGAGGAATGCACCAAGAAGAAGTGGTCCATGTACACAATGGAATATTAGCTATGGAAAACATTGAAGCACTGCTCTTTGAGGCACCATAGATGAGCCTGGAGATAATCACAAAACATGAAGTAGGTCGGAAAGCAAAAGACCTATATCCTATATTATCACTTATGGCATTATCTAATAACTGACACAGATGAACATATTTCCAAAGAGAAAGACACTCACAGGCTTAGAAAACAAACTATGCTCATCGAAAAGGAAAGGAGGGGGGAAATTGAGAAATGAAGATTAGTGTTACTATACATATACAAATACATAGTATATACATGTATCAAAAAGACCGAACATATAGCAAGGGAGGTCGACAGAACACTGTAATATTTTACATGGGAAGAGGATCTGTACATTAATAGACATACATAATGTATAAATGAACCAGATTGTGTACACCTAGGACAAACAATATTCTAAACTTTACCCAGATTAAAAAAATTTTAAAACCAAGAAGAAGTAATGAGACATAAACTTATGGGGATTTCTCCTGGCAAATTCCATTCTAATTTACAACCTAGGACAATGACTTCCAGAAAGGCTCTGCTGCCCTAGTACCCAGATTGGGGAATGGAGAAATGCTACCTCCTTGTGGCCGTTTCCCACAACAGCAGCTTTGAACCCACTGCAAAAGGTGACTAAATTTTCACCAACTTGCATTTCTGTAAATGGCACCTGCCTTCCAGAAAATTTCTGGGGTCAAAAATCGACCAAAAACTTCAGAAGAGGGCAACCTTCGAAGAAGACAATTTCAAGAGGTATATTGTACTCATGGTTTTTTCTTTTAAGAGAAAAGATAAAGGCATAGGAATATGATGAATTTTAAAAATTTTAATGACATGCATACCCATATTACAAAAACCTATCAGCTCACAGCAGTCAGAATGGCCATTAGGAATAATGCTGCAAAAAATAAACGGTGAAGGGAGTGTGGAGAAATACGTACCCTCGGTTGTAAGCGGGGGCATGTAAAGAGCCACTAATGAAAACACAATGTAGGTGCTTTGAAAAGGGAAACGTTGAGCTACCAGTCAATCAATCACAACCACTGCTTGGCCTACCACCTGAGAAAATGAGAATCAAAAAGTCACAGGCTGGCAAACCTGTACGCCAGCAAGATTTACCATAGCCAGCACTTGGAAGCAATGAAAATGTCCATCAACCGAGGAATGCACCAAGAAGTAGTGGTCCACGTACACAATGGAATATTACTCTAATAATAAATATAAATTAAATTTAAAAACAAACAAAAGCAAGGAGACATCAACATTTGTGGGTTTATCCGGGCACATTGCACTCTCATTTATAACCGAAAAACACCACTGGCCGGTAGGTCTGTTTCCCTAGTACCACCATGGGAAACGTAGAAAGGCTGCCGCTCTCTGGCCGTTACCTGCAAAAGCAGGTTTAAAGCCTGAGCTAATGGTCACTTCATAAGAACAAGTACTGCAGGGCTGTAAATGAAACCTGCCCTCAAAATGTCTTGAGGGAGATAATGGCCAAAATATTTCAAATGGTGACACATACTTTAAGAAAACACTTTGAAGAAATAAGCTCTAATCACAGCTGGAAAAATAAAAAGGACATGTCTTAAAGCTCAGTTTCAACGCATTATGAGACACATGCAAATTCAACCACAAAGAGGTATCAGCTCACACCACTCAGAAAAATCATCAGCAAAAACTACAAAGAATAAATCCTGAAGGTGCTGGGAAGAAATACATGCCCTCCACTTTAAGTGGGACGTAACCTGGAAAGAGCCACTAAGGAGAACAGAACAGAGGTGCCTTTAAAAGGTAAACACTGAGCTACCATATGATACAGCAGACCTATTCCTGGACCTATAAACTAAGAAGACAGAATTGGAAGGACACAGCCTCGCAAATCTGCATTGCATACTATTACAATAGGCAAGATATGGAAGTAACCAAAAAGCCCATCGACAGATGGGTGGACAAAGAAGAACTGCTACCTGTACAGATGGAATATGAGCTAGTGAAAAAATGAAACAATGCCATTTGCAGCACCATAGATGAGTCTAGAAGTAATCACGCAACTTGGAGTAAGTGAGAAAGCGAAAGACACATATCCTATCGTATCACATATAGGGGTTACCTAAAAAATGATACCAACAAAGATATTTCCACAGACAAACACTATCATAGATTCATTAAAAAACTTATGGTTCACCAAATGGAAAGGTGTGAGGATTGGATACATTACCATATTGAGGTTAACAGAGAGATACAAACACATGTGAAATATATAATCACCAAAGACCTACCCAATACCAAGGGAAGACTACTCAACATTGTGTCATAACCTACATGGGAAAAGGATCCGAAGAAGAATAGATATATGTATATGTGTGAAAGAACCACATCTTGCACACCTAGAACAAACAAAACATTGTAATCAAGTTTGCTGTGATAAAAATTAAAATTAAGGTAAAAATACCAACAAGAAGTAATGAGACATAAACTTAAAGGGCTTTTTGCTCGCACATTCCATTCTAATTTACAACCTAGAACACCACTTCCAGTAAGGCTCTGTTGCCCTAGTAACCAGATTTGGTAAAGGAGAAATGCTGCCGCCTTGTGGCCGATTCCCGCAAGAGCAGCTATTAACCCACAGCTAATGGTCACTTACCATTCACAAGGACTCAGGGCTGTAAAGGACACCTGCCCTCAAAATTGTGCTGATGTAGGGAATGGATAAAAGAATTCAAAACAGGCAAAATGTTCACGAAGGTAGTATGAAGAGGTAAGTTTTACTCACTCTCTTTTTAAAGAAAGGAAAATGGATAAAAGCTCAGCCTCAGGAAGTATTAGACTCATGTAATCTAATCTACAAAAACTTTTCAACTCACACCAGTCGACTGACCATTGGCAAAAAGTCTACAAACAATAAATGCTGAAGAGATTTTACAGAACTCTGTACCCTCTAGCTGCTGGGGAGATGTAAGAGGGTTAAACGCTAATAATGAGAACAGAAAGGAGCTGCGTTTAAAAGGAAAAATTGAGGTACCTTTCAATCCAGCAGGCGCACCAATGGGCCTCTCACCTGAGAAGACCAGAATGAAGAAGACCCGGGCTGCAAAAGCTGCACTGCAGCCTTATTCATAATAGACAAGGCAGTGAAGCAACCAAAATGTCCATCAACAGATGAAAGGATAAAGAAGAAGTGGTCCATGTACACAATGAATACTAGCCATGCAAAACAATGAAACACTGCTCTTTGAGGCACCATAGATGATCTTGGAGATAATCACAGAACATGAGGTAAGTCGGAAAGCAAAAGTCCTATATCCTACGATATCACTTATAGGCGTTATCTAATAACGGACACAAATGAAAATATTTCCACAGAGAAAGTCAATCACAGACTTATTAAAGAAAAACTATGCTTATCTAAAAGGAAAGGTGGGGGGAATGGATAAATGAAGATTACCGTTACCATATGTATACAAATACATATTATATACATATATCAAAAAGACCGACCATATAGCAAGGAAGAATTACGGAACACTCTGTAATAATTTACACGGGAAGAGGACCTCTAAATAAATAGTTATATAGAATATGTAGATGAACCAGAGTATGTATACCTTTGACGAGCAACATTCTAACCATAACCCCAATTGAAAAAATTAAAACAACGAACTAGGAGTAATGAGACATAAACTTATGGGGGGTTTTCCTGGCACATTCCATCCAAATTTAAAACCTAGGCAAACAACTTCCAGAATGGCTCTGCTGCCCTAGTACCCAGATTTGGGAATGGAGAAATGCTGCATCCTTGTGGCCGTTTCCCACAACAGCAGCTTAAAACCCACTGCAAAAGGTCACTAAATATTCACCCATTGCAGGTCTGTAAATGACACCGGCCCTCCAAAAAATACTGAGGTGGAAAATCGACCAAAAAATTCCAGAGTGCAACCTTCCAAAAAGAAAATTTGAAGAGGTATATTATACTCACACTTCTTTCCTTTTTTCTTTTAACAGAAAAGAAAAAGGCGTGGAAAAATGATGAATTGTAGGAATTTTTACAGACATGTAAACCCAAATTACAAAAAACTATCAGCTCACACCAGTCAGAACGGCCCTCAACAAAAATGCTGCAAACAATAAATGCTGATGTGATTGTGGAGAAATGCGTACCCTCGATTCTAAGGGGGATGTGGTAAGAGCCACTAATGAAAGCACAATTGAGGTGCCTTGGAAAGGTAAACGTTGAGCTACCATACCAGTCAATCAATCATACCCACTGCTGGGTCTACCACCTGAGAAAATGAAAATCAAAAATCACAGGCTGGCAAACCTGTACTCCAGCAATATTTACCAAAGGCAACACTTGGAAGCAACGAAAATGTCCATCAACAGAGGAATGCACCAAGAAGAAGTGGTCCATGTACACAATGGAATATTAGCTATGGAAAACATTGAAGCACTGCTCTTTGAGGCACCATAGATGAGCCTGGAGATAATCACAAAACATGAAGTAGGTCGGAAAGCAAAAGACCTATATCCTATATTATCACTTATGGCATTATCTAATAACTGACACAGATGAACATATTTCCAAAGAGAAAGACACTCACAGGCTTAGAAAACAAACTATGCTCATCGAAAAGGAAAGGAGGGGGGAAATTGAGAAATGAAGATTAGTGTTACTATACATATACAAATACATAGTATATACATGTATCAAAAAGACCGAACATATAGCAAGGGAGGTCGACAGAACACTGTAATATTTTACATGGGAAGAGGATCTGTACAGTAATAGACATACATAATGTGTAAATGAACCAGATTGTGTACACCTAGGACAAACAATATTCTAAACTTTACCCAGATTAAAAAAATTTTAAAACCAAGAAGAAGTAATGAGACATAAACTTATGGGGATTTCTCCTGGCAAATTCCATTCTAATTTACAACCTAGGACAATGACTTCCAGAAAGGCTCTGCTGCCCTAGTACCCAGATTGGGGAATGGAGAAATGCTACCTCCTTGTGGCCGTTTCCCACAACAGCAGCTTAAAACCCACTGCAAAAGGTCACTAAATATTCACCCATTGCAGGTCTGTAAATGACACCGGCCCTCCAAAAAATACTGAGGTGGAAAATCGACCAAAAAATTCCAGAGTGCAACCTTCCAAAAAGAAAATTTGAAGAGGTATATTATACTCACACTTTTTTCCTTTTTTCTTTTAACAGAAAAGAAAAAGGCGTGGAAAAATGATGAATTGTAGGAATTTTTACAGACATGTAAACCCAAATTACAAAAAACTATCAGCTCACACCAGTCAGAACGGCCCTCAACAAAAATGCTGCAAACAATAAATGCTGATGTGATTGTGGAGAAATGCGTACCCTCGATTCTAAGGGGGATGTGGTAAGAGCCACTAATGAAAGCACAATTGAGGTGCCTTCGAAAGGTAAACGTTGAGCTACCATACCAGTCAATCAATCATACCCACTGCTGGGTCTACCACCTGAGAAAATGAAAATCAAAAATCACAGGCTGGCAAACCTGTACTCCAGCAATATTTACCAAAGGCAACACTTGGAAGCAACGAAAATGTCCATCAACAGAGGAATGCACCAAGAAGAAGTGGTCCATGTACACAATGGAATATTAGCTATGGAAAACATTGAAGCACTGCTCTTTGAGGCACCATAGATGAGCCTGGAGATAATCACAAAACATGAAGTAGGTCGGAAAGCAAAAGACCTATATCCTATATTATCACTTATGGCATTATCTAATAACTGACACAGATGAACATATTTCCAAAGAGAAAGACACTCACAGGCTTAGAAAACAAACTATGCTCATCGAAAAGGAAAGGAGGGGGGAAATTGAGAAATGAAGATTAGTGTTACTATACATATACAAATACATAGTATATACATGTATCAAAAAGACCGAACATATAGCAAGGGAGGTCGACACAACACTGTAATATTTTACATGGGAAGAGGATCTGTACAGTAATAGACATACATAATGTGTAAATGAACCAGATTGTGTACACCTAGTACAAACAATATTCTAAACTTTACCCAGATTAAAAAAATTTTAAAACCAAGAAGAAGTAATGAGACATAAACTTATGGGGATTTCTCCTGGCAAATTCCATTCTAATTTACAACCTAGGACAATGACTTCCAGAAAGGCTCTGCTGCCCTAGTACCCAGATTGGGGAATGGAGAAATGCTACCTCCTTATGGCCGTTTCCCACAACAGCAGCTTTGAACCCACTGCAAAAGGTGACTAAATTTTCACCAACTTGCATTTCTGTAAATGGCACCTGACTTCCAGAAAATTTCTGGGGTCAAAAATCGACCAAAAACTTCAGAAGAGGGCAACCTTCGAAGAAGGCAATTTCAAGAGCTATATTGTACTCAAAGTTTTTTCTTTTAAGAGAAAAGAAAAAGGAATAGGAATATGGTGAATTTTAAAAATTTTAATGACATGCATACCCATATTACAAAAACCTATCAGCTCACAGCAGTCAGAATGGCCATTAGGAATAATGCTGCAAAAAATAAACAGTGAAGGGAGTGTGGAGAAATGCGTACCCTCGGTTGTAAGGGGGGGCATGTAAAGAGCCACTAATGAAAACACAATGTAGGTGCTTTGAAAAGGGAAACATTGAGCTACCAGTCAATCAATCACAACCACTGCTTGGCCTATCACCTGAGAAAATGAGAATCAAAAAGTCACAGGCTGGCAAACCTGTACGCCAGCAAGATTTACCATAGCCAGCACTTGGAAGCAATGAAAATGTCCATCAACCGAGGAATGCACCAAGAAGTAGTGGTCCACGTACACAATAGAATATTACTCTAATAATAAATATAAATTAAATTTAAAAACAAACAAAAGCAAAGAGACATCAACATTTGTGGGTTTATCCGGGAACATTGCACTCTAATTTATAACCAAAGAACACCACTGGCCGGTAGGTCTGTTTCCCTAGTACCAGCATGGGAAACGTAGAAAGGCTGCCGCTCTCTGGCCGTTACCTGCAAAAGCAGGATTAAAGCCTGAGCTAATGGTCACTTCATAAGAACAAGTACTGCAGGGCTGTAAATGAAACCTGCCCTCAAAATGTCTTGAGGGAGATAATGGCCAAAATATTTCAAATGGTGACACATACTTTAAGAAAACACTTTGAAGAAATAAGCTCTAATCACAGCTCGAAAAATAAAAAGGACATGTCTTAAAGCTCAATTTCAACGCATTATGAGACACATGCAAATTCAACCACAAAGAGGTATCAGCTCACACCACTCAGAATAATCATCAGCAAAAACTACAAAGAATAAATCCAGAAGGTGCTGGGAAGAAATACATGCCCTCTACTTTAAGTGGGACGTTATCTGGAAAGAGCCACTAAGGAGAACAGAACAGAGGTGCCTTTAAAAGGTAAACACAGAGCTACCATATGATCCAGCAGACCTATTCCTGGACCTATAAACTAAGAAGACAGAATTGGAAGGACACAGCCACGCAAATCTGCATTGCATACTAATACAATAGCCAAGATATGGAAGTAACCAAAAAGCCCATCGACAGATGGGTGGACAAAGAACAACTGCTACCTGTACAGATGGAATATGAGCTAGTGAAAAAAATGAAACAATGCCATTTGCAGCACCATAGATGAGTCTAGAAGTAATCATGCAACTTGGAGTAAGTGAGAAAGCGAAAGACACATATCGTATCATATCACATATAGGGGTTACCTAAAGAATGATACAAAGATATTTCCACAGACAAACATTATCATAGATACATTAAAAAAACTTATGGTTGACCAAATGGAAAGGTGTGAGGATTGGATACATTACCATATTGAGGTTAACAGAGAGATACAAACACATGTGAAATATATAATCACCAAAGACCTATGCAATACCAAGAGAAGACTACTCAACATTGTGTCATAACCTACATGGGAAAAGGATCCGAAGAAGAATAGATATATGTATATGTGTGAAAGAACCACATCTTGCACACCTAGAACAAACAAAACATTGTAATCAAGTTTGCTGTGATAAATAATTAAAATTAAGTTAAAAATACCAACAAGAAGTAATGAGACATAAACTTAAAGAGCTTTTTCCTTGCACATTCCATTCTAATTTACAACCTAGAACACCACTTCCAGTAAGGCTCTGTTGCCCTAGTAACCAGATTTGGTAAAGGAGAAATGCTGCCGCCTTGTGGCCAATTCCTGCCAGAGCAGCTTTTAACCCACAGCTAATGGTCACTTACCATTCACAAGGACTCAGGGCTATAAAGGACACCTGCCCTCAAAATTGTGCTGAGGTAGGGAATGGATAAAAATTTCAAAACAGGCAAAATTTGCAAGAAGATAGTATGAAGAGGTATGTTTTACTCACTCTCTTTTTAAAGAAAGGAAAATGGATAAAAGCTCAGCCTCAGGAAGTATTAGACTCATGCAATCTAATCTACAAAAAGTTTTCAACTCACACCAGTCGGCTGACCATTGGAAAAAAGACTACAAAGAATAAATGCCTAAGAGGTTTTAGAGAACTGTGTACCCTGTAGCTGCTGGTGAGATGTAAGAGGGTTAAACGCTAATAATGAGAACAGAAAGGAGCTGCGTTCAAAAGGAAAAATTGAGGTACCATTCAATCCAGCAGGCGCACCAATGGGTCTCTCACCTGAGAAGACCAGAATGAAGAAGACCCGGGCTGCAAAAGCTGCACTGCAGCCTGATTCACAATAGACAAGGCAGTGAAGCAACCAAAATGTCCATCAACAGATGAAAGGATAAAGAAGAAGTGGTCCATGTACACAATGAATACTAGCCATTGTAAAACAATGAAACACTGCTCTTTGAGGCAACATAGATGATCTTGGAGATAATCACAGAATATGAGGTAAGTCGGAAAGCAAAAGTCCTATATCCTATGATATCACTTATAGGCGTTATCTAATAACTGACTCAAATGAACATATTTCCACAGAGAAAGTCAATCGCAGACTTATTAAAAAAAACTATGCTTATCTAAAAGGAAAGGTGGGGGGAATGGATAAATGAAGATTAGCGTTACCATATGTATAGAAATACATATTATATACTTATATCAAAAAGACTGACCAAATAGCGAGGAAGGTTTACGGAACACTCTGTAATAATTTACAAGGGAAGAGGATCTCTACATAAATAGGTATATAGAATATGTAGATGAACCAGAGTGTGTACACCTTGGACGAGAAACATTCTAACCATAAACCAAATTGAAAAAATTAAAACAACGAACTAGGAGTAATGAGACAAAATCTTATGGGGGGTTTTCCTGGCACATTCCATCCAAATTTACAACCTAGGCAAAAAACTTCCAGAACGGCTCTGCTGCCCTAGTACCCAGATTTGGGAATGGAGAAATGCTGCATCCTTGTGGCCGTTTCCCACAACAGCAGCTTTAATACCACTGCAAAAGGTCACAAAATATTCACCAATTGCAGGTCTGTAAATGACACCGGCCCTCCAAAAAATCCTGAGGTCGAAAATCGACCAAAAAATTCCAGAGTGCACCCTTCCAAAAAGAAAATTTGAAGAGGTATATTATACTCACACTTTTTTTCTTTTTTCTTTTAACAGAAAAGAAAAAGGCATGGAAAAATGATGAACTGTAGGAATTTTTACATACATGTAAACCCAAATTACAAAAACTTACCAGCTCACACCAGTCAGAAGGGCCATCAACAAAAATGGTGCAAGCCTTAAATGCTGACGTGATTGTGGAGAAATGCGTACCCTCGATTCTAAGGGGGACGTGGTAAGAGCCACTAATGAAAGCACTATTGAGGTGCCTTGAAAAGGTAAACGTTGAGCTACCATACCAGTCAATCAATCATACCCACTGCTGGGTCTATCACCTGAGAAAATGAAAATCAAAAATCACAGGCTGGCAATCCTGCACTCCAGCAATATTTACCATAGGCAACACTTGGAAGCAACGAAAATGTCCATCAACAGAGGAATGCACCAAGAAGAAGTGGTCCATGTACACAATGGAATATTAGCTATGGAAAACATTGAAGCACTGCTCTTTGAGGCACCATAGATGAGCCTGGAGTTAATCACAAAACATGAAGTAGGTCGGAAAGCAAAAGACCTATATCCTATATTATCACTTATGGCATTATGTAATAACTGACACAGATGAACATATTTCCAAAGAGAAAGACACTCACAGGCTTAGAAAACAAACTATGCTCATCGAAAAGGAAAGGAGGGGGGAAATTGAGAAATGAAGATTAGTGTTACTATACATATACAAATACATAGTATATACATGTATCAAAAAGACCGAACATATAGCAAGGGAGGTCGACAGAACACTGTAATATTTTACATGGGAAGAGGATCTGTACATTAATAGACATACATAATGTATAAATGAACCAGATTGTGTACACCTAGGACAAACAATATTCTAAACTTTACCCAGATTAAAAAAATTTTAAAACCAAGAAGAAGTAATGAGACATAAACTTATGGGGATTTCTCCTGGCAAATTCCATTCTAATTTACAACCTAGGACAATGACTTCCAGAAAGGCTCTGCTGCCCTAGTACCCAGATTGGGGAATGGAGAAATGCTACCTCCTTGTGGCCGTTTCCCACAACAGCAGCTTTGAACCCACTGCAAAAGGTGACTAAATTTTCACCAACTTGCATTTCTGTAAATGGCACCTGCCTTCCAGAAAATTTCTGGGGTCAAAAATCGACCAAAAACTTCACAAGAGGGCAACCTTCGAAGAAGACAATTTCAAGAGGTATATTGTACTCACGGTTTTTTCTTTTAAGAGAAAAGATAAAGGCATAGGAATATGATGAATTTTAAAAATTTTAATGACATGCATACCCATATTACAAAAACCTATCAGCTCACAGCAGTCAGAATGGCCATTAGGAATAATGCTGCAAAAAATAAACGGTGAAGGGAGTGTGGAGAAATACGTACCCTCGGTTGTAAGGGGGGGCATGTAAAGAGCCACTAATGAAAACACAATGTAGGTGCTTTGAAAAGGGAAACGTTGAGCTACCAGTCAATCAATCACAACCACTGCTTGGCCTACCAACTGAGAAAATGAGAATCAAAAAGTCACAGGCTGGCAAACCTGTACGCCAGCAAGATTTACCATAGCCAGCACTTGGAAGCAATGAAAATGTCCATCAACCGAGGAATGCACCAAGAAGAAGTGGTCCACGTACACAATGGAATATTACTCTAATAATAAATATAAATTAAATTTAAAAACAAACAAAAGCAAGGAGACATCAACATTTGTGGGTTTATCCGGGCACATTGCACTCTCATTTATAACCGAAGAACACCACTGGCCGGTAGGTCTGTTTCCCTAGTACCACCATGGGAAACGTAGAAAGGCTGCCGCTCTCTGGCCGTTACCTGCAAAAGCAGGTTTAAAGCCTGAGCTAATGGTCACTTCATAAGAACAAGTACTGCAGGGCTGTAAATGAAACCTGCCCTCAAAATGTCTTGAGGGAGATAATGGCCAAAATATTTCAAATGGTGACACATACTTTAAGAAAACACTTTGAAGAAATAAGCTCTAATCACAGCTCGAAAAATAAAAAGGACATGTCTTAAAGCTCAGTTTCAACGCATTATGAGACACATGCAAATTCAACCACAAAGAGGTATCAGCTCACACCACTCAGAAAAATCATCAGCAAAAACTACAAAGAATAAATCCTGAAGGTGCTGGGAAGAAATACATGCCCTCCACTTTAAGTGGGACGTAACCTGGAAAGAGCCACTAAGGAGAACAGAACAGAGGTGCCTTTAAAAGGTAAACACTGAGCTACCATATGATACAGCAGACCTATTCCTGGACCTATAAACTAAGAAGACAGAATTGGAAGGACACAGCCACGCAAATCTGCATTGCATACTAATACAATAGCCAAGATATGGAAGTAACCAAAAAGCCCATCGACAGATGGGTGGACAAAGAACAACTGCTACCTGTACAGATGGAATATGAGCTAGTGAAAAAAATGAAACAATGCCATTTGCAGCACCATAGATGAGTCTAGAAGTAATCACGCAACTTGGAGTAAGTGAGAAAGCGAAAGACACATATCCTATCATATCACATATAGGGGTTACCTAAAGAATGATACAAACAAAGATATTTCCACAGACAAACATTATCATAGATACATTAAAAAAACTTATGGTTGACCAAATGGAAAGGTGTGAGGATTGGATACATTACCATATTGAGGTTAACAGAGAGATACAAACACATGTGAAATATATAATCACCAAAGACCTATGCAATACCAAGAGAAGACTACTCAACATTGTGTCATAACCTACATGGGAAAAGGATCCGAAGAAGAATAGATATATGTATATGTGTGAAAGAACCACATCTTGCACACCTAGAACAAACAAAACATTGTAATCAAGTTTGCTGTGATAAATAATTAAAATTAAGTTAAAAATACCAACAAGAAGTAATGAGACATAAACTTAAAGAGCTTTTTCCTCGTACATTCCATTCTAATTTACAACCTAGAACACCACTTCCAGTAAGGCTCTGTTGCCCTAGTAACCAGATTTGGTAAAGGAGAAATGCTGCCGCCTTGTGGCCAATTCCTGCCAGAGCAGCTTTTAACCCACAGCTAATGGTCACTTACCATTCACAAGGACTCAGGGCTGTAAAGGACACCTGCCCTCAAAATTGTGCTGAGGTAGGGAATGGATAAAAATTTCAAAACAGGCAAAATTTGCAAGAAGATAGTATGAAGAGGTATGTTTTACTCACTCTCTTTTTAAAGAAAGGAAAATGGATAAAAGCTCAGCCTCAGGAAGTATTAGACTCATGCAATCTAATCTACAAAAAGTTTTCAACTCACACCAGTCGGCTGACCATTGGAAAAAAGACTACAAAGAATAAATGCCTAAGAGGTTTTAGAGAACTGTGTACCCTGTAGCTGCTGGTGAGATGTAAGAGGGTTAAACGCTAATAATGAGAACAGAAAGGAGCTGCGTTCAAAAGGAAAAATTGAGGTACCATTCAATCCAGCAGGCGCACCAATGGGTCTCTCACCTGAGAAGACCAGAATGAAGAAGACCCGGGCTGCAAAAGCTGCACTGCAGCCTGATTCACAATAGACAAGGCAGTGAAGCAACCAAAATGTCCATCAACAGATGAAAGGATAAAGAAGAAGTGGTCCATGTACACAATGAATACTAGCCATTGTAAAACAATGAAACACTGCTCTTTGAGGCAACATAGATGATCTTGGAGATAATCACAGAACATGAGGTAAGTCGGAAAGCAAAAGTCCTATATCCTATGATATCACTTATAGGCGTTATCTAATAACTGACTCAAATGAACATATTTCCACAGAGAAAGTCAATCACAGACTTATTAAAAAAAACTATGCTTATCTAAAAGGAAAGGTGGGGGGAATGGATAAATGAAGATTAGCGTTACCATATGTATAGAAATACATATTATATACTTATATCAAAAAGACTGACCAAATAGCAAGGAAGGTTTACGGAACACTCTGTAATAATTTACAAGGGAAGAGGATCTCTACATAAATAGGTATATAGAATATGTAGATGAACCAGAGTGTGTACACCTTGGACGAGAAACATTCTAACCATAAACCAAATTGAAAAAATTAAAACAACGAACTAGGAGTAATGAGACAAAATCTTATGGGGGGTTTTCCTGGCACATTCCATCCAAATTTACAACCTAGGCAAAAAACTTCCAGAACGGCTCTGCTGCCCTAGTACCCAGATTTGGGAATGGAGAAATGCTGCATCCTTGTGGCCGTTTCCCACAACAGCAGCTTTAATACCACTGCAAAAGGTCACAAAATATTCACCAATTGCAGGTCTGTAAATGACACCGTCCCTCCAAAAATCCTGAGGTCGAAAATCGACCAAAAAATTCCAGAGTGCACCCTTCCAAAAAGAAAATTTGAAGAGGTATATTATACTCACACTTTTTTTCTTTTTTCTTTTAACAGAAAAGAAAAAGGCATGGAAAAATGATGAATTGTAGGAATTTTTACATACATGTAAACCCAAATTACAAAAACTTACCAGCTCACACCAGTCAGAAGGGCCATCAACAAAAATGGTGCAAGCCTTAAATGCTGACGTGATTGTGGAGAAATGCGTACCCTCGATTCTAAGGGGGACGTGGTAAGAGCCACTAATGAAAGCACTATTGAGGTGCCTTGAAAAGGTAAACGTTGAGCTACCATACCAGTCAATCAATCATACCCACTGCTGGGTCTATCACCTGAGAAAATGAAAATCAAAAATCACAGGCTGGCAATCCTGCACTCCAGCAATATTTACCATAGGCAACACTGGGAAGCAACGAAAATGTCCATCAACAGAGGAATGCACCCAGAAGAAGTGGTCCATGTACACAATGGAATATTAGCTATGGAAAACATTGAAGCACTGCTCTTTGAGGCACCATAGATGAGCCTGGAGATAATCACAAAACATGAAGTAGGTCGGAAAGCAAAAGACCTATATCCTATATTATCACTTATGGCATTATCTAATAACTGACACAGATGAACATATTTCCAAAGAGAAAGACACTCACAGGCTTAGAAAACAAACTATGCTCATCGAAAAGGAAAGGAGGGGGGAAATTGAGAAATGAAGATTAGTATTACTATACATATACAAATACATAGTATATACATGTATCAAAAAGACCGAACATATAGCAAGGGAGGTCGACAGAACACTGTAATATTTTACATGGGAAGAGGATCTGTACATTAATAGACATACATAATGTATAAATGAACCAGATTGTGTACACCTAGGACAAACAATATTCTAAACTTTACCCAGATTAAAAAAATTTTAAAACCAAGAAGAAGTAATGAGACATAAACTTATGGGGATTTCTCCTGGCAAATTCCATTCTAATTTACAACCTAGGACAATGACTTCCAGAAAGGCTCTGCTGCCCTAGTACCCAGATTGGGGAATGGAGAAATGCTACCTCCTTGTGGCCGTTTCCCACAACAGCAGCTTTGAACCCACTGCAAAAGGTGACTAAATTTTCACCAACTTGCATTTCTGTAAATGGCACCTGCCTTCCAGAAAATTTCTGGGGTCAAAAATCGACCAAAAACTTCAGAAGAGGGCAACCTTCGAAGAAGACAATTTCAAGAGGTATATTGTACTCATGGTTTTTTCTTTTAAGAGAAAAGATAAAGGCATAGGAATATGATGAATTTTAAAAATTTTAATGACATGCATACCCATATTACAAAAACCTATCAGCTCACAGCAGTCAGAATGGCCATTAGGAATAATGCTGCAAAAAATAAACGGTGAAGGGAGTGTGGAGAAATACGTACCCTCGGTTGTAAGCGGGGGCATGTAAAGAGCCACTAATGAAAACACAATGTAGGTGCTTTGAAAAGGGAAACGTTGAGCTACCAGTCAATCAATCACAACCACTGCTTGGCCTACCACCTGAGAAAATGAGAATCAAAAAGTCACAGGCTGGCAAACCTGTACGCCAGCAAGATTTACCATAGCCAGCACTTGGAAGCAATGAAAATGTCCATCAACCGAGGAATGCACCAAGAAGTAGTGGTCCACGTACACAATGGAATATTACTCTAATAATAAATATAAATTAAATTTAAAAACAAACAAAAGCAAGGAGACATCAACATTTGTGGGTTTATCCGGGCACATTGCACTCTCATTTATAACCGAAAAACACCACTGGCCGGTAGGTCTGTTTCCCTAGTACCACCATGGGAAACGTAGAAAGGCTGCCGCTCTCTGGCCGTTACCTGCAAAAGCAGGTTTAAAGCCTGAGCTAATGGTCACTTCATAAGAACAAGTACTGCAGGGCTGTAAATGAAACCTGCCCTCAAAATGTCTTGAGGGAGATAATGGCCAAAATATTTCAAATGGTGACACATACTTTAAGAAAACACTTTGAAGAAATAAGCTCTAATCACAGCTGGAAAAATAAAAAGGACATGTCTTAAAGCTCAGTTTCAACGCATTATGAGACACATGCAAATTCAACCACAAAGAGGTATCAGCTCACACCACTCAGAAAAATCATCAGCAAAAACTACAAAGAATAAATCCTGAAGGTGCTGGGAAGAAATACATGCCCTCCACTTTAAGTGGGACGTAACCTGGAAAGAGCCACTAAGGAGAACAGAACAGAGGTGCCTTTAAAAGGTAAACACTGAGCTACCATATGATACAGCAGACCTATTCCTGGACCTATAAACTAAGAAGACAGAATTGGAAGGACACAGCCTCGCAAATCTGCATTGCATACTATTACAATAGGCAAGATATGGAAGTAACCAAAAAGCCCATCGACAGATGGGTGGACAAAGAAGAACTGCTACCTGTACAGATGGAATATGAGCTAGTGAAAAAATGAAACAATGCCATTTGCAGCACCATAGATGAGTCTAGAAGTAATCACGCAACTTGGAGTAAGTGAGAAAGCGAAAGACACATATCCTATCGTATCACATATAGGGGTTACCTAAAAAATGATACCAACAAAGATATTTCCACAGACAAACACTATCATAGATTCATTAAAAAACTTATGGTTCACCAAATGGAAAGGTGTGAGGATTGGATACATTACCATATTGAGGTTAACAGAGAGATACAAACACATGTGAAATATATAATCACCAAAGACCTACCCAATACCAAGGGAAGACTACTCAACATTGTGTCATAACCTACATGGGAAAAGGATCCGAAGAAGAATAGATATATGTATATGTGTGAAAGAACCACATCTTGCACACCTAGAACAAACAAAACATTGTAATCAAGTTTGCTGTGATAAAAATTAAAATTAAGGTAAAAATACCAACAAGAAGTAATGAGACATAAACTTAAAGGGCTTTTTGCTCGCACATTCCATTCTAATTTACAACCTAGAACACCACTTCCAGTAAGCCTCTGTTGCCCTAGTAACCAGATTTGGTAAAGGAGAAATGCTGCCGCCTTGTGGCCGATTCCCGCAAGAGCAGCTATTAACCCACAGCTAATGGTCACTTACCATTCACAAGGACTCAGGGCTGTAAAGGACACCTGCCCTCAAAATTGTGCTGATGTAGGGAATGGATAAAAGAATTCAAAACAGGCAAAATGTTCACGAAGGTAGTATGAAGAGGTAAGTTTTACTCACTCTCTTTTTAAAGAAAGGAAAATGGATAAAAGCTCAGCCTCAGGAAGTATTAGACTCATGTAATCTAATCTACAAAAACTTTTCAACTCACACCAGTCGACTGACCATTGGCAAAAAGTCTACAAACAATAAATGCTGAAGAGATTTTACAGAACTCTGTACCCTCTAGCTGCTGGGGAGATGTAAGAGGGTTAAACGCTAATAATGAGAACAGAAAGGAGCTGCGTTTAAAAGGAAAAATTGAGGTACCTTTCAATCCAGCAGGCGCACCAATGGGCCTCTCACCTGAGAAGACCAGAATGAAGAAGACCCGGGCTGCAAAAGCTGCACTGCAGCCTTATTCATAATAGACAAGGCAGTGAAGCAACCAAAATGTCCATCAACAGATGAAAGGATAAAGAAGAAGTGGTCCATGTACACAATGAATACTAGCCATGCAAAACAATGAAACACTGCTCTTTGAGGCACCATAGATGATCTTGGAGATAATCACAGAACATGAGGTAAGTCGGAAAGCAAAAGTCCTATATCCTACGATATCACTTATAGGCGTTATCTAATAACGGACACAAATGAAAATATTTCCACAGAGAAAGTCAATCACAGACTTATTAAAGAAAAACTATGCTTATCTAAAAGGAAAGGTGGGGGGAATGGATAAATGAAGATTACCGTTACCATATGTATACAAATACATATTATATACATATATCAAAAAGACCGACCATATAGCAAGGAAGAATTACGGAACACTCTGTAATAATTTACACGGGAAGAGGACCTCTAAATAAATAGTTATATAGAATATGTAGATGAACCAGAGTATGTATACCTTTGACGAGCAACATTCTAACCATAACCCCAATTGAAAAAATTAAAACAACGAACTAGGAGTAATGAGACATAAACTTATGGGGGGTTTTCCTGGCACATTCCATCCAAATTTAAAACCTAGGCAAACAACTTCCAGAATGGCTCTGCTGCCCTAGTACCCAGATTTGGGAATGGAGAAATGCTGCATCCTTGTGGCCGTTTCCCACAACAGCAGCTTAAAACCCACTGCAAAAGGTCACTAAATATTCACCCATTGCAGGTCTGTAAATGACACCGGCCCTCCAAAAAATACTGAGGTGGAAAATCGACCAAAAAATTCCAGAGTGCAACCTTCCAAAAAGAAAATTTGAAGAGGTATATTATACTCACACTTTTTTCCTTTTTTCTTTTAACAGAAAAGAAAAAGGCGTGGAAAAATGATGAATTGTAGGAATTTTTACAGACATGTAAACCCAAATTACAAAAAACTATCAGCTCACACCAGTCAGAACGGCCCTCAACAAAAATGCTGCAAACAATAAATGCTGATGTGATTGTGGAGAAATGCGTACCCTCGATTCTAAGGGGGATGTGGTAAGAGCCACTAATGAAAGCACAATTGAGGTGCCTTGGAAAGGTAAACGTTGAGCTACCATACCAGTCAATCAATCATACCCACTGCTGGGTCTACCACCTGAGAAAATGAAAATCAAAAATCACAGGCTGGCAAACCTGTACTCCAGCAATATTTACCAAAGGCAACACTTGGAAGCAACGAAAATGTCCATCAACAGAGGAATGCACCAAGAAGAAGTGGTCCATGTACACAATGGAATATTAGCTATGGAAAACATTGAAGCACTGCTCTTTGAGGCACCATAGATGAGCCTGGAGATAATCACAAAACATGAAGTAGGTCGGAAAGCAAAAGACCTATATCCTATATTATCACTTATGGCATTATCTAATAACTGACACAGATGAACATATTTCCAAAGAGAAAGACACTCACAGGCTTAGAAAACAAACTATGCTCATCGAAAAGGAAAGGAGGGGGGAAATTGAGAAATGAAGATTAGTGTTACTATACATATACAAATACATAGTATATACATGTATCAAAAAGACCGAACATATAGCAAGGGAGGTCGACAGAACACTGTAATATTTTACATGGGAAGAGGATCTGTACAGTAATAGACATACATAATGTGTAAATGAACCAGATTGTGTACACCTAGGACAAACAATATTCTAAACTTTACCCAGATTAAAAAAATTTTAAAACCAAGAAGAAGTAATGAGACATAAACTTATGGGGATTTCTCCTGGCAAATTCCATTCTAATTTACAACCTAGGACAATGACTTCCAGAAAGGCTCTGCTGCCCTAGTACCCAGATTGGGGAATGGAGAAATGCTACCTCCTTGTGGCCGTTTCCCACAACAGCAGCTTAAAACCCACTGCAAAAGGTCACTAAATATTCACCCATTGCAGGTCTGTAAATGACACCGGCCCTCCAAAAAATACTGAGGTGGAAAATCGACCAAAAAATTCCAGAGTGCAACCTTCCAAAAAGAAAATTTGAAGAGGTATATTATACTCACACTTTTTTCCTTTTTTCTTTTAACAGAAAAGAAAAAGGCGTGGAAAAATGATGAATTGTAGGAATTTTTACAGACATGTAAACCCAAATTACAAAAAACTATCAGCTCACACCAGTCAGAACGGCCCTCAACAAAAATGCTGCAAACAATAAATGCTGATGTGATTGTGGAGAAATGCGTACCCTCGATTCTAAGGGGGATGTGGTAAGAGCCACTAATGAAAGCACAATTGAGGTGCCTTCGAAAGGTAAACGTTGAGCTACCATACCAGTCAATCAATCATACCCACTGCTGGGTCTACCACCTGAGAAAATGAAAATCAAAAATCACAGGCTGGCAAACCTGTACTCCAGCAATATTTACCAAAGGCAACACTTGGAAGCAACGAAAATGTCCATCAACAGAGGAATGCACCAAGAAGAAGTGGTCCATGTACACAATGGAATATTAGCTATGGAAAACATTGAAGCACTGCTCTTTGAGGCACCATAGATGAGCCTGGAGATAATCACAAAACATGAAGTAGGTCGGAAAGCAAAAGACCTATATCCTATATTATCACTTATGGCATTATCTAATAACTGACACAGATGAACATATTTCCAAAGAGAAAGACACTCACAGGCTTAGAAAACAAACTATGCTCATCGAAAAGGAAAGGAGGGGGGAAATTGAGAAATGAAGATTAGTGTTACTATACATATACAAATACATAGTATATACATGTATCAAAAAGACCGAACATATAGCAAGGGAGGTCGACACAACACTGTAATATTTTACATGGGAAGAGGATCTGTACAGTAATAGACATACATAATGTGTAAATGAACCAGATTGTGTACACCTAGTACAAACAATATTCTAAACTTTACCCAGATTAAAAAAATTTTAAAACCAACAAGAAGTAATGAGACATAAACTTATGGGGATTTCTCCTGGCAAATTCCATTCTAATTTACAACCTAGGACAATGACTTCCAGAAAGGCTCTGCTGCCCTAGTACCCAGATTGGGGAATGGAGAAATGCTACCTCCTTATGGCCGTTTCCCACAACAGCAGCTTTGAACCCACTGCAAAAGGTGACTAAATTTTCACCAACTTGCATTTCTGTAAATGGCACCTGACTTCCAGAAAATTTCTGGGGTCAAAAATCGACCAAAAACTTCAGAAGAGGGCAACCTTCGAAGAAGGCAATTTCAAGAGCTATATTGTACTCAAAGTTTTTTCTTTTAAGAGAAAAGAAAAAGGAATAGGAATATGGTGAATTTTAAAAATTTTAATGACATGCATACCCATATTACAAAAACCTATCAGCTCACAGCAGTCAGAATGGCCATTAGGAATAATGCTGCAAAAAATAAACAGTGAAGGGAGTGTGGAGAAATGCGTACCCTCGGTTGTAAGGGGGGGCATGTAAAGAGCCACTAATGAAAACACAATGTAGGTGCTTTGAAAAGGGAAACATTGAGCTACCAGTCAATCAATCACAACCACTGCTTGGCCTATCACCTGAGAAAATGAGAATCAAAAAGTCACAGGCTGGCAAACCTGTACGCCAGCAAGATTTACCATAGCCAGCACTTGGAAGCAATGAAAATGTCCATCAACCGAGGAATGCACCAAGAAGTAGTGGTCCACGTACACAATAGAATATTACTCTAATAATAAATATAAATTAAATTTAAAAACAAACAAAAGCAAAGAGACATCAACATTTGTGGGTTTATCCGGGAACATTGCACTCTAATTTATAACCAAAGAACACCACTGGCCGGTAGGTCTGTTTCCCTAGTACCAGCATGGGAAACGTAGAAAGGCTGCCGCTCTCTGGCCGTTACCTGCAAAAGCAGGATTAAAGCCTGAGCTAATGGTCACTTCATAAGAACAAGTACTGCAGGGCTGTAAATGAAACCTGCCCTCAAAATGTCTTGAGGGAGATAATGGCCAAAATATTTCAAATGGTGACACATACTTTAAGAAAACACTTTGAAGAAATAAGCTCTAATCACAGCTCGAAAAATAAAAAGGACATGTCTTAAAGCTCAATTTCAACGCATTATGAGACACATGCAAATTCAACCACAAAGAGGTATCAGCTCACACCACTCAGAATAATCATCAGCAAAAACTACAAAGAATAAATCCAGAAGGTGCTGGGAAGAAATACATGCCCTCTACTTTAAGTGGGACGTTATCTGGAAAGAGCCACTAAGGAGAACAGAACAGAGGTGCCTTTAAAAGGTAAACACAGAGCTACCATATGATCCAGCAGACCTATTCCTGGACCTATAAACTAAGAAGACAGAATTGGAAGGACACAGCCACGCAAATCTGCATTGCATACTAATACAATAGCCAAGATATGGAAGTAACCAAAAAGCCCATCGACAGATGGGTGGACAAAGAACAACTGCTACCTGTACAGATGGAATATGAGCTAGTGAAAAAAATGAAACAATGCCATTTGCAGCACCATAGATGAGTCTAGAAGTAATCATGCAACTTGGAGTAAGTGAGAAAGCGAAAGACACATATCCTATCATATCACATATAGGGGTTACCTAAAGAATGATACAAAGATATTTCCACAGACAAACATTATCATAGATACATTAAAAAAACTTATGGTTGACCAAATGGAAAGGTGTGAGGATTGGATACATTACCATATTGAGGTTAACAGAGAGATACAAACACATGTGAAATATATAATCACCAAAGACCTATGCAATACCAAGAGAAGACTACTCAACATTGTGTCATAACCTACATGGGAAAAGGATCCGAAGAAGAATAGATATATGTATATGTGTGAAAGAACCACATCTTGCACACCTAGAACAAACAAAACATTGTAATCAAGTTTGCTGTGATAAATAATTAAAATTAAGTTAAAAATACCAACAAGAAGTAATGAGACATAAACTTAAAGAGCTTTTTCCTTGCACATTCCATTCTAATTTACAACCTAGAACACCACTTCCAGTAAGGCTCTGTTGCCCTAGTAACCAGATTTGGTAAAGGAGAAATGCTGCCGCCTTGTGGCCAATTCCTGCCAGAGCAGCTTTTAACCCACAGCTAATGGTCACTTACCATTCACAAGGACTCAGGGCTATAAAGGACACCTGCCCTCAAAATTGTGCTGAGGTAGGGAATGGATAAAAATTTCAAAACAGGCAAAATTTGCAAGAAGATAGTATGAAGAGGTATGTTTTACTCACTCTCTTTTTAAAGAAAGGAAAATGGATAAAAGCTCAGCCTCAGGAAGTATTAGACTCATGCAATCTAATCTACAAAAAGTTTTCAACTCACACCAGTCGGCTGACCATTGGAAAAAAGACTACAAAGAATAAATGCCTAAGAGGTTTTAGAGAACTGTGTACCCTGTAGCTGCTGGTGAGATGTAAGAGGGTTAAACGCTAATAATGAGAACAGAAAGGAGCTGCGTTCAAAAGGAAAAATTGAGGTACCATTCAATCCAGCAGGCGCACCAATGGGTCTCTCACCTGAGAAGACCAGAATGAAGAAGACCCGGGCTGCAAAAGCTGCACTGCAGCCTGATTCACAATAGACAAGGCAGTGAAGCAACCAAAATGTCCATCAACAGATGAAAGGATAAAGAAGAAGTGGTCCATGTACACAATGAATACTAGCCATTGTAAAACAATGAAACACTGCTCTTTGAGGCAACATAGATGATCTTGGAGATAATCACAGAATATGAGGTAAGTCGGAAAGCAAAAGTCCTATATCCTATGATATCACTTATAGGCGTTATCTAATAACTGACTCAAATGAACATATTTCCACAGAGAAAGTCAATCGCAGACTTATTAAAAAAAACTATGCTTATCTAAAAGGAAAGGTGGGGGGAATGGATAAATGAAGATTAGCGTTACCATATGTATAGAAATACATATTATATACTTATATCAAAAAGACTGACCAAATAGCGAGGAAGGTTTACGGAACACTCTGTAATAATTTACAAGGGAAGAGGATCTCTACATAAATAGGTATATAGAATATGTAGATGAACCAGAGTGTGTACACCTTGGACGAGAAACATTCTAACCATAAACCAAATTGAAAAAATTAAAACAACGAACTAGGAGTAATGAGACAAAATCTTATGGGGGGTTTTCCTGGCACATTCCATCCAAATTTACAACCTAGGCAAAAAACTTCCAGAACGGCTCTGCTGCCCTAGTACCCAGATTTGGGAATGGAGAAATGCTGCATCCTTGTGGCCGTTTCCCACAACAGCAGCTTTAATACCACTGCAAAAGGTCACAAAATATTCACCAATTGCAGGTCTGTAAATGACACCGGCCCTCCAAAAAATCCTGAGGTCGAAAATCGACCAAAAAATTCCAGAGTGCACCCTTCCAAAAAGAAAATTTGAAGAGGTATATTATACTCACACTTTTTTTCTTTTTTCTTTTAACAGAAAAGAAAAAGGCATGGAAAAATGATGAACTGTAGGAATTTTTACATACATGTAAACCCAAATTACAAAAACTTACCAGCTCACACCAGTCAGAAGGGCCATCAACAAAAATGGTGCAAGCCTTAAATGCTGACGTGATTGTGGAGAAATGCGTACCCTCGATTCTAAGGGGGACGTGGTAAGAGCCACTAATGAAAGCACTATTGAGGTGCCTTGAAAAGGTAAACGTTGAGCTACCATACCAGTCAATCAATCATACCCACTGCTGGGTCTATCACCTGAGAAAATGAAAATCAAAAATCACAGGCTGGCAATCCTGCACTCCAGCAATATTTACCATAGGCAACACTTGGAAGCAACGAAAATGTCCATCAACAGAGGAATGCACCAAGAAGAAGTGGTCCATGTACACAATGGAATATTAGCTATGGAAAACATTGAAGCACTGCTCTTTGAGGCACCATAGATGAGCCTGGAGTTAATCACAAAACATGAAGTAGGTCGGAAAGCAAAAGACCTATATCCTATATTATCACTTATGGCATTATGTAATAACTGACACAGATGAACATATTTCCAAAGAGAAAGACACTCACAGGCTTAGAAAACAAACTATGCTCATCGAAAAGGAAAGGAGGGGGGAAATTGAGAAATGAAGATTAGTGTTACTATACATATACAAATACATAGTATATACATGTATCAAAAAGACCGAACATATAGCAAGGGAGGTCGACAGAACACTGTAATATTTTACATGGGAAGAGGATCTGTACATTAATAGACATACATAATGTATAAATGAACCAGATTGTGTACACCTAGGACAAACAATATTCTAAACTTTACCCAGATTAAAAAAATTTTAAAACCAAGAAGAAGTAATGAGACATAAACTTATGGGGATTTCTCCTGGCAAATTCCATTCTAATTTACAACCTAGGACAATGACTTCCAGAAAGGCTCTGCTGCCCTAGTACCCAGATTGGGGAATGGAGAAATGCTACCTCCTTGTGGCCGTTTCCCACAACAGCAGCTTTGAACCCACTGCAAAAGGTGACTAAATTTTCACCAACTTGCATTTCTGTAAATGGCACCTGCCTTCCAGAAAATTTCTGGGGTCAAAAATCGACCAAAAACTTCACAAGAGGGCAACCTTCGAAGAAGACAATTTCAAGAGGTATATTGTACTCACGGTTTTTTCTTTTAAGAGAAAAGATAAAGGCATAGGAATATGATGAATTTTAAAAATTTTAATGACATGCATACCCATATTACAAAAACCTATCAGCTCACAGCAGTCAGAATGGCCATTAGGAATAATGCTGCAAAAAATAAACGGTGAAGGGAGTGTGGAGAAATACGTACCCTCGGTTGTAAGGGGGGGCATGTAAAGAGCCACTAATGAAAACACAATGTAGGTGCTTTGAAAAGGGAAACGTTGAGCTACCAGTCAATCAATCACAACCACTGCTTGGCCTACCACCTGAGAAAATGAGAATCAAAAAGTCACAGGCTGGCAAACCTGTACGCCAGCAAGATTTACCATAGCCAGCACTTGGAAGCAATGAAAATGTCCATCAACCGAGGAATGCACCAAGAAGAAGTGGTCCACGTACACAATGGAATATTACTCTAATAATAAATATAAATTAAATTTAAAAACAAACAAAAGCAAGGAGACATCAACATTTGTGGGTTTATCCGGGCACATTGCACTCTCATTTATAACCGAAGAACACCACTGGCCGGTAGGTCTGTTTCCCTAGTACCACCATGGGAAACGTAGAAAGGCTGCCGCTCTCTGGCCGTTACCTGCAAAAGCAGGTTTAAAGCCTGAGCTAATGGTCACTTCATAAGAACAAGTACTGCAGGGCTGTAAATGAAACCTGCCCTCAAAATGTCTTGAGGGAGATAATGGCCAAAATATTTCAAATGGTGACACATACTTTAAGAAAACACTTTGAAGAAATAAGCTCTAATCACAGCTCGAAAAATAAAAAGGACATGTCTTAAAGCTCAGTTTCAACGCATTATGAGAAACATGCAAATTCAACCACAAAGAGGTATCAGCTCACACCACTCAGAAAAATCATCAGCAAAAACTACAAAGAATAAATCCTGAAGGTGCTGGGAAGAAATACATGCCCTCCACTTTAAGTGGGACGTAACCTGGAAAGAGCCACTAAGGAGAACAGAACAGAGGTGCCTTTAAAAGGTAAACACTGAGCTACCATATGATACAGCAGACCTATTCCTGGACCTATAAACTAAGAAGACAGAATTGGAAGGACACAGCCACGCAAATCTGCATTGCATACTAATACAATAGCCAAGATATGGAAGTAACCAAAAAGCCCATCGACAGATGGGTGGACAAAGAACAACTGCTACCTGTACAGATGGAATATGAGCTAGTGAAAAAAATGAAACAATGCCATTTGCAGCACCATAGATGAGTCTAGAAGTAATCACGCAACTTGGAGTAAGTGAGAAAGCGAAAGACACATATCCTATCATATCACATATAGGGGTTACCTAAAGAATGATACAAACAAAGATATTTCCACAGACAAACATTATCATAGATACATTAAAAAAACTTATGGTTGACCAAATGGAAAGGTGTGAGGATTGGATACATTACCATATTGAGGTTAACAGAGAGATACAAACACATGTGAAATATATAATCACCAAAGACCTATGCAATACCAAGAGAAGACTACTCAACATTGTGTCATAACCTACATGGGAAAAGGATCCGAAGAAGAATAGATATATGTATATGTGTGAAAGAACCACATCTTGCACACCTAGAACAAACAAAACATTGTAATCAAGTTTGCTGTGATAAATAATTAAAATTAAGTTAAAAATACCAACAAGAAGTAATGAGACATAAACTTAAAGAGCTTTTTCCTCGTACATTCCATTCTAATTTACAACCTAGAACACCACTTCCAGTAAGGCTCTGTTGCCCTAGTAACCAGATTTGGTAAAGGAGAAATGCTGCCGCCTTGTGGCCAATTCCTGCCAGAGCAGCTTTTAACCCACAGCTAATGGTCACTTACCATTCACAAGGACTCAGGGCTGTAAAGGACACCTGCCCTCAAAATTGTGCTGAGGTAGGGAATGGATAAAAATTTCAAAACAGGCAAAATTTGCAAGAAGATAGTATGAAGAGGTATGTTTTACTCACTCTCTTTTTAAAGAAAGGAAAATGGATAAAAGCTCAGCCTCAGGAAGTATTAGACTCATGCAATCTAATCTACAAAAAGTTTTCAACTCACACCAGTCGGCTGACCATTGGAAAAAAGACTACAAAGAATAAATGCCTAAGAGGTTTTAGAGAACTGTGTACCCTGTAGCTGCTGGTGAGATGTAAGAGGGTTAAACGCTAATAATGAGAACAGAAAGGAGCTGCGTTCAAAAGGAAAAATTGAGGTACCATTCAATCCAGCAGGCGCACCAATGGGTCTCTCACCTGAGAAGACCAGAATGAAGAAGACCCGGGCTGCAAAAGCTGCACTGCAGCCTGATTCACAATAGACAAGGCAGTGAAGCAACCAAAATGTCCATCAACAGATGAAAGGATAAAGAAGAAGTGGTCCATGTACACAATGAATACTAGCCATTGTAAAACAATGAAACACTGCTCTTTGAGGCAACATAGATGATCTTGGAGATAATCACAGAACATGAGGTAAGTCGGAAAGCAAAAGTCCTATATCCTATGATATCACTTATAGGCGTTATCTAATAACTGACTCAAATGAACATATTTCCACAGAGAAAGTCAATCACAGACTTATTAAAAAAAACTATGCTTATCTAAAAGGAAAGGTGGGGGGAATGGATAAATGAAGATTAGCGTTACCATATGTATAGAAATACATATTATATACTTATATCAAAAAGACTGACCAAATAGCAAGGAAGGTTTACGGAACACTCTGTAATAATTTACAAGGGAAGAGGATCTCTACATAAATAGGTATATAGAATATGTAGATGAACCAGAGTGTGTACACCTTGGACGAGAAACATTCTAACCATAAACCAAATTGAAAAAATTAAAACAACGAACTAGGAGTAATGAGACAAAATCTTATGGGGGGTTTTCCTGGCACATTCCATCCAAATTTACAACCTAGGCAAAAAACTTCCAGAACGGCTCTGCTGCCCTAGTACCCAGATTTGGGAATGGAGAAATGCTGCATCCTTGTGACCGTTTCCCACAACAGCAGCTTTAATACCACTGCAAAAGGTCACAAAATATTCACCAATTGCAGGTCTGTAAATGACACCGTCCCTCCAAAAATCCTGAGGTCGAAAATCGACCAAAAAATTCCAGAGTGCACCCTTCCAAAAAGAAAATTTGAAGAGGTATATTATACTCACACTTTTTTTCTTTTTTCTTTTAACAGAAAAGAAAAAGGCATGGAAAAATGATGAATTGTAGGAATTTTTACATACATGTAAACCCAAATTACAAAAACTTACCAGCTCACACCAGTCAGAAGGGCCATCAACAAAAATGGTGCAAGCCTTAAATGCTGACGTGATTGTGGAGAAATGCGTACCCTCGATTCTAAGGGGGACGTGGTAAGAGCCACTAATGAAAGCACTATTGAGGTGCCTTGAAAAGGTAAACGTTGAGCTACCATACCAGTCAATCAATCATACCCACTGCTGGGTCTATCACCTGAGAAAATGAAAATCAAAAATCACAGGCTGGCAATCCTGCACTCCAGCAATATTTACCATAGGCAACACTGGGAAGCAACGAAAATGTCCATCAACAGAGGAATGCACCCAGAAGAAGTGGTCCATGTACACAATGGAATATTAGCTATGGAAAACATTGAAGCACTGCTCTTTGAGGCACCATAGATGAGCCTGGAGATAATCACAAAACATGAAGTAGGTCGGAAAGCAAAAGACCTATATTCTATATTATCACTTATGGCATTATCTAATAACTGACACAGATGAACATATTTCCAAAGAGAAAGACACTCACAGGCTTAGAAAACAAACTATGCTCATCGAAAAGGAAAGGAGGGGGGAAATTGAGAAATGAAGATTAGTGTTACTATACATATACAAATACATAGTATATACATGTATCAAAAAGACCGAACATATAGCAAGGGAGGTCGACAGAACACTGTAATATTTTACATGGGAAGAGGATGTGTACAGTAATAGATATACATAATGTGTAAATGAACCAGATTGTGTACACCTAGGACAAACAATATTCTAAACTTTACCCAGATTAAAAAAATTTTAAAACCAAGAAGAAGTAATGAGACATAAACTTATGGGGATTTCTCCTGGCAAATTCCATTCTAATTTACAACCTAGGACAATGACTTCCAGAAAGGCTCTGCTGCCCTAGTACCCAGATTGGGGAATGGAGAAATGCTACCTCCTTATGGCCGTTTCCCACAACAGCAGCTTTGAACCCACTGCAAAAGGTGACTAAATTTTCACCAACTTGCATTTCTGTAAATGGCACCTGCCTTCCAGAAAATTTCTGGGGTCAAAAATCGACCAAAAACTTCAGAAGAGGGCAACCTTCGAAGAAGGCAATTTCAAGAGCTATATTGTACTCAAAGTTTTTTCTTTTAAGAGAAAAGAAAAAGGAATAGGAATATGGTGAATTTTAAAAATTTTAATGACATGCATACCCATATTACAAAAACCTATCAGCTCACAGCAGTCAGAATGGCCATTAGGAATAATGCTGCAAAAAATAAACGGTGAAGGGAGTGTGGAGAAATGCGTACCCTCGGTTGTAAGGGGGGGCATGTAAAGAGCCATTAATGAAAACACAATGTAGGTGCTTTGAAAAGGGAAACATTGAGCTACCAGTCAATCAATCACAACCACTGCTTGGCCTATCACCTGAGAAAATGAGAATCAAAAAGTCACAGGCTGGCAAACCTGTACGCCAGCAAGATTTACCATAGCCAGCACTTGGAAGCAATGAAAATGTCCATCAACCGAGGAATGCACCAAGAAGTAGTGGTCCACGTACACAATGGAATATTACTCTAATAATAAATATAAATTAAATTTAAAAACAAACAAAAGCAAAGAGACATCAACATTTGTGGGTTTATCCGGGAACATTGCACTCTAATTTATAACCAAAGAACACCACTGGCCGGTAGGTCTGTTTCCCTAGTACCAGCATGGGAAACGTAGAAAGGCTGCCGCTCTCTGGCCGTTACCTGCAAAAGCAGGATTAAAGCCTGAGCTAATGGTCACTTCATAAGAACAAGTACTGCAGGGCTGTAAATGAAACCTGCCCTCAAAATGTCTTGAGGGAGATAATGGCCAAAATATTTCAAATGGTGACACATACTTTAAGAAAACACTTTGAAGAAATAAGCTCTAATCACAGCTCGAAAAATAAAAAGGACATGTCTTAAAGCTCAATTTCAACGCATTATGAGACACATGCAAATTCAACCACAAAGAGGTATCAGCTCACACCACTCAGAATAATCATCAGCAAAAACTACAAAGAATAAATCCAGAAGGTGCTGGGAAGAAATACATGCCCTCTACTTTAAGTGGGACGTTATCTGGAAAGAGCCACTAAGGAGAACAGAACAGAGGTGCCTTTAAAAGGTAAACACAGAGCTACCATATGATCCAGCAGACCTATTCCTGGACCTATAAACTAAGAAGACAGAATTGGAAGGACACAGCCACGCAAATCTGCATTGCATACTAATAAAATAGCCAAGATATGGAAGTAACCAAAAAGCCCATCGACAGATGGGTGGACAAAGAACAACTGCTACCTGTACAGATGGAATATGAGCTAGTGAAAAAAATGAAACAATGCCATTTGCAGCACCATAGATGAGTCTAGAAGTAATCACGCAACTTGGAGTAAGTGAGAAAGCGAAAGACACATATCCTATCATATCACATATAGGGGTTACCTAAAGAATGATACAAACAAAGATATTTCCACAGACAAACATTATCATAGATACATTAAAAAAACTTATGGTTGACCAAATGGAAAGGTGTGAGGATTGGATACATTACCATATTGAGGTTAACAGAGAGATACAAACACATGTGAAATATATAATCACCAAAGACCTATGCAATACCAAGAGAAGACTACTCAACATTGTGTCATAACCTACATGGGAAAAGGATCCGAAGAAGAATAGATATATGTATATGTGTGAAAGAACCACATCTTGCACACCTAGAACAAACAAAACATTGTAATCAAGTTTGCTGTGATAAATAATTAAAATTAAGTTAAAAATACCAACAAGAAGTAATGAGACATAAACTTAAAGAGCTTTTTCCTCGCACTTTCCATTCTAATTTACAACCTAGAACACCACTTCCAGTAAGGCTCTGTTGCCCTAGTAACCAGATTTGGTAAAGGAGAAATGCTGCCGCCTTGTGGCCAATTCCTGCCAGAGCAGCTTTTAACCCACAGCTAATGGTCACTTACCATTCACAAGGACTCAGGGCTGTAAAGGACACCTGCCCTCAAAATTGTGCTGAGGTAGGGAATGGATAAAAATTTCAAAACAGGCAAAATTTGCAAGAAGATAGTATGAAGAGGTATGTTTTACTCACTCTCTTTTTAAAGAAAGGAAAATGGATAAAAGCTCAGCCTCAGGAAGTATTAGACTCATGCAATCTAATCTACAAAAAGTTTTCAACTCACACCAGTCGGCTGACCATTGGAAAAAAGACTACAAAGAATAAATGCCTAAGAGGTTTTAGAGAACTGTGCACCCTGTAGCTGCTGGTGAGATGTAAGAGGGTTAAACGCTAATAATGAGAACAGAAAGGAGCTGCGTTCAAAAGGAAAAATTGAGGTACCATTCAATCCAGCAGGCGCACCAATGGGTCTCTCACCTGAGAAGACCAGAATGAAGAAGACCCGGGCTGCAAAAGCTGCACTGCAGCCTGATTCACAATAGACAAGGCAGTGAAGCAACCAAAATGTCCATCAACAGATGAAAGGATAAAGAAGAAGTGGTCCATGTACACAATGAATACTAGCCATGGAAAACAATGAAACACTGCTCTTTGAGGCACCATAGATGATCTTGGAGATAATCACAGAACATGAGGTAAGTCGGAAAGCAAAAGTCCTATATCCTACGATATCACTTATAGGCGTTATCTAATAACGGACACAAATGAAAATATTTCCACAGAGAAAGTCAATCACAGACTTATTAAAGAAAAACTATGCTTATCTAAAAAGAAAGGTGGGGGGAATGGATAAATGAAGATTACCGTTACCATATGTATACAAATACATATTATATACATATATCAAAAAGACCGACCATATAGCAAGGAAGAATTACGGAACACTCTGTAATAATTTACACGGGAAGAGGACCTCTAAATAAATAGTTATATAGAATATGTAGATGCACCAGAGTATGTATACCTTTGACGAGCAACATTCTAACCATAACCCCAATTGAAAAAATTAAAACAACGAACTAGGAGTAATGAGACATAAACTTATGGGGGGTTATCCTGGCACATTCCATCCAAATTTAAAACCTAGGCAAACAACTTCCAGAATGGCTCTGCTGCCCTAGTACCCAGATTTGGGAATGGAGAAATGCTGCATCCTTGTGGCCGTTTCCCACAACAGCAGCTTAAAACCCACTGCAAAAGGTCACTAAATATTCACCCATTGCAGGTCTGTAAATGACACCGGCCCTCCAAAAAATACTGAGGTGGAAAATCGACCAAAAAATTCCAGAGTGCAACCTTCCAAAAAGAAAATTTGAAGAGGTATATTATACTCACACTTTTTTCCTTTTTTCTTTTAACAGAAAAGAAAAAGGCGTGGAAAAATGATGAATTGTAGGAATTTTTACAGACATGTAAACCCAAATTACAAAAAACTATCAGCTCACACCAGTCAGAACGGCCCTCAACAAAAATGCTGCAAACAATAAATGCTGATGTGATTGTGGAGAAATGCGTACCCTCGATTCTAAGGGGGATGTGGTAAGAGCCACTAATGAAAGCACAATTGAGGTGCCTTCGAAAGGTAAACGTTGAGCTACCATACCAGTCAATCAATCATACCCACTGCTGGGTCTACAACCTGAGAAAATGAAAATCAAAAATCACAGGCTGGCAAACCTGTACTCCAGCAATATTTACCAAAGGCAACACTGGGAAGCAACGAAAATGTCCATCAACAGAGCAATGCACCAAGAAGAAGTGGTCCATGTACACAATGGAATATTAGCTATGGAAAACATTGAAGCACTGCTCTTTGAGGCACCATAGATGAGCCTGGAGATAATCACAAAACATGAAGTAGGTCGGAAAGCAAAAGACCTATATCCTATATTATCACTTATGGCATTATCTAATAACTGACACAGATGAACATATTTCCAAAGAGAAAGACACTCACAGGCTTAGAAAACAAACTATGCTCATCGAAAAGGAAAGGAGGGGGGAAATTGAGAAATGAAGATTAGTGTTACTATACATATACAAATACATAGTATATACATGTATCAAAAAGACCGAACATATAGCAAGGGAGGTCGACAGAACACTGTAATATTTTACATGGGAAGAGGATCTGTACAGTAATAGACATACATAATGTGTAAATGAACCAGATTGTGTACACCTAGGACAAACAATATTCTAAACTTTACCCAGATTAAAAAAATTTTAAAACCAAGAAGAAGTAATGAGACATAAACTTATGGGGATTTCTCCTGGCAAATTCCATTCTAATTTACAACCTAGGACAATGACTTCCAGAAAGGCTCTGCTGCCCTAGTACCCAGATTGGGGAATGGAGAAATGCTACCTCCTTATGGCCGTTTCCCACAACAGCAGCTTTGAACCCACTGCAAAAGGTGACTAAATTTTCACCAACTTGCATTTCTGTAAATGGCACCTGCCTTCCAGAAAATTTCTGGGGTCAAAAATCGACCAAAAACTTCAGAAGAGGGCAACCTTCGAAGAAGGCAATTTCAAGAGCTATATTGTACTCAAAGTTTTTTCTTTTAAGAGAAAAGAAAAAGGAATAGGAATATGGTGAATTTTAAAAATTTTAATGACATGCATACCCATATTACAAAAACCTATCAGCTCACAGCAGTCAGAATGGCCATTAGGAATAATGCTGCAAAAAATAAACAGTGAAGGGAGTGTGGAGAAATGCGTACCCTCGGTTGTAAGGGGGGGCATGTAAAGAGCCACTAATGAAAACACAATGTAGGTGCTTTGAAAAGGGAAACATTGAGCTACCAGTCAATCAATCACAACCACTGCTTGGCCTATCACCTGAGAAAATGAGAATCAAAAAGTCACAGGCTGGCAAACCTGTACGCCAGCAAGATTTACCATAGCCAGCACTTGGAAGCAATGAAAATGTCCATCAACCGAGGAATGCACCAAGAAGTAGTGGTCCACGTACACAATGGAATATTACTCTAATAATAAATATAAATTAAATTTAAAAACAAACAAAAGCAAAGAGACATCAACATTTGTGGGTTTATCCGGGAACATTGCACTCTAATTTATAACCAAAGAACACCACTGGCCGGTAGGTCTGTTTCCCTAGTACCAGCATGGGAAACGTAGAAAGGCTGCCGCTCTCTGGCCGTTACCTGCAAAAGCAGGATTAAAGCCTGAGCTAATGGTCACTTCATAAGAACAAGTACTGCAGGGCTGTAAATGAAACCTGCCCTCAAAATGTCTTGAGGGAGATAATGGCCAAAATATTTCAAATGGTGACACATACTTTAAGAAAACACTTTGAAGAAATAAGCTCTAATCACAGCTCGAAAAATAAAAAGGACATGTCTTAAAGCTCAATTTCAACGCATTATGAGACACATGCAAATTCAACCACAAAGAGGTATCAGCTCACACCACTCAGAATAATCAGCAGCAAAAACTACAAAGAATAAATCCAGAAGGTGCTGGGAAGAAATACATGCCCTCTACTTTAAGTGGGACGTTATCTGGAAAGAGCCACTAAGGAGAACAGAACAGAGGTGCCTTTAAAAGGTAAACACAGAGCTACCATATGATCCAGCAGACCTATTCCTGGACCTATAAACTAAGAAGACAGAATTGGAAGGACACAGCCACGGAAATCTGCATTGCATACTAATACAATAGCCAAGATATGGAAGTAACCAAAAAGCCCATCGACAGATGGGTGGACAAAGAACAACTGCTACCTGTACAGATGGAATATGAGCTAGTGAAAAAAATGAAACAATGCCATTTGCAGCACCATAGATGAGTCTAGAAGTAATCACGCAACTTGGAGTAAGTGAGAAAGCGAAAGACACATATCCTATCATATCACATATAGGGGTTACCTAAAGAATGATACAAAGATATTTCCACAGACAAGCATTATCATAGATACATTAAAAAAACTTATGGTTGACCAAATGGAAAGGTGTGAGGATTGGATACATTACCATATTGAGGTTAACAGAGAGATACAAACACATGTGAAATATATAATCACCAAAGACCTATGCAATACCAAGAGAAGACTACTCAACATTGTGTCATAACCTACATGGGAAAAGGATCCGAAGAAGAATAGATATATGTATATGTGTGAAAGAACCACATCTTGCACACCTAGAACAAACAAAACATTGTAATCAAGTTTGCTGTGATAAATAATTAAAATTAAGTTAAAAATACCAACAAGAAGTAATGAGACATAAACTTAAAGAGCTTTTTCCTCGCACATTCCATTCTAATTTACAACCTAGAACACCACTTCCAGTAAGGCTCTGTTGCCCTAGTAACCAGATTTGGTAAAGGAGAAATGCTGCCGCCTTGTGGCCAATTCCTGCCAGAGCAGCTTTTAACCCACAGCTAATGGTCACTTACCATTCACAAGGACTCAGGGCTGTAAAGGACACCTGCCCTCAAAATTGTGCTGAGGTAGGGAATGGATAAAAATTTCAAAACAGGCAAAATTTGCAAGAAGATAGTATGAAGAGGTATGTTTTACTCACTCTCTTTTTAAAGAAAGGAAAATGGATAAAAGCTCAGCCTCAGGAAGTATTAGACTCATGCAATCTAATCTACAAAAAGTTTTCAACTCACACCAGTCGGCTGACCATTGGAAAAAAGACTACAAAGAATAAATGCCTAAGAGGTTTTAGAGAACTGTGTACCCTGTAGCTGCTGGTGAGATGTAAGAGGGTTAAACGCTAATAATGAGAACAGAAAGGAGCTGCGTTCAAAAGGAAAAATTGAGGTACCATTCAATCCAGCAGGCGCACCAATGGGTCTCTCACCTGAGAAGACCAGAATGAAGAAGACCCGGGCTGCAAAAGCTGCACTGCAGCCTGATTCACAATAGACAAGGCAGTGAAGCAACCAAAATGTCCATCAACAGATGAAAGGATAAAGAAGAAGTGGTCCATGTACACAATGAATACTAGCCATGGAAAACAATGAAACACTGCTCTTTGAGGCAACATAGATGATCTTGGAGATAATCACAGAATATGAGGTAAGTCGGAAAGCAAAAGTCCTATATCCTATGATATCACTTATAGGCGTTATCTAATAACTGACTCAAATGAACATATTTCCACAGAGAAAGTCAATCACAGACTTATTAAAAAAAACTATGCTTATCTAAAAGGAAAGGTGGGGGGAATGGATAAATGAAGATTAGCGTTACCATATGTATAGAAATACATATTATATACTTATATCAAAAAGACTGACCAAATAGCGAGGAAGGTTTACGGAACACTCTGTAATAATTTACAAGGGAAGAGGATCTCTACATAAATAGGTATATAGAATATGTAGATGAACCAGAGTGTGTACACCTTGGACGAGAAACATTCTAACCATAAACCAAATTGAAAAAATTAAAACAACGAACTAGGAGTAATGAGACAAAATCTTATGGGGGGTTTTCCTGGCACATTCCATCCAAATTTACAACCTAGGCAAAAAACTTCCAGAACGGCTCTGCTGCCCTAGTACCCAGATTTGGGAATGGAGAAATGCTGCATCCTTGTGGCCGTTTCCCACAACAGCAGCTTTAATACCACTGCAAAAGGTCACAAAATATTCACCAATTGCAGGTCTGTAAATGACACCGGCCCTCCAAAAAATCCTGAGGTCGAAAATCGACCAAAAAATTCCAGAGTGCACCCTTCCAAAAAGAAAATTTGAAGAGGTATATTATACTCACACTTTTTTTCTTTTTTCTTTTAACAGAAAAGAAAAAGGCATGGAAAAATGATGAATTGTAGGAATTTTTACATACATGTAAACCCAAATTACAAAAACTTACCAGCTCACACCAGTCAGAAGGGCCATCAACAAAAATGGTGCAAGCCTTAAATGCTGACGTGATTGTGGAGAAATGCGTACCCTCGATTCTAAGGGGGACGTGGTAAGAGCCACTAATGAAAGCACTATTGAGGTGCCTTGAAAAGGTAAACGTTGAGCTACCATACCAGTCAATCAATCATACCCACTGCTGGGTCTATCACCTGAGAAAATGAAAATCAAAAATCACAGGCTGGCAATCCTGCACTCCAGCAATATTTACCATAGGCAACACTTGGAAGCAGCGAAAATGTCCATCAACAGAGGAATGCACCCAGAAGAAGTGGTCCATGTACACAATGGAATATTAGCTATGGAAAACATTGAAGCACTGCTCTTTGAGGCACCATAGATGAGCCTGGAGTTAATCACAAAACATGAAGTAGGTCGGAAAGCAAAAGACCTATATCCTATATTATCACTTATGGCATTATGTAATAACTGACACAGATGAACATATTTCCAAAGAGAAAGACACTCACAGGCTTAGAAAACAAACTATGCTCATCGAAAAGGAAAGGAGGGGGGAAATTGAGAAATGAAGATTAGTGTTACTATACATATACAAATACATAGTATATACATGTATCAAAAAGACCGAACATATAGCAAGGGAGGTCGACAGAACACTGTAATATTTTACATGGGAAGAGGATCTGTACATTAATAGACATACATAATGTATAAATGAACCAGATTGTGTACACCTAGGACAAACAATATTCTAAACTTTACCCAGATTAAAAAAATTTTAAAACCAAGAAGAGGTAATGAGACATAAACTTATGGGGATTTCTCCTGGCAAATTCCATTCTAATTTACAACCTAGGACAATGACTTCCAGAAAGGCTCTGCTGCCCTAGTACCCAGATTGGGGAATGGAGAAATGCTACCTCCTTGTGGCCGTTTCCCACAACAGCAGCTTTGAACCCACTGCAAAAGGTGACTAAATTTTCACCAACTTGCATTTCTGTAAATGGCACCTGCCTTCCAGAAAATTTCTGGGGTCAAAAATCGACCAAAAACTTCAGAAGAGGGCAACCTTCGAAGAAGACAATTTCAAGAGGTATATTGTACTCACGGTTTTTTCTTTTAAGAGAAAAGATAAAGGCATAGGAATATGATGAATTTTAAAAATTTTAATGACATGCATACCCATATTACAAAAACCTATCAGCTCACAGCAGTCAGAATGGCCATTAGGAATAATGCTGCAAAAAATAAACGGTGAAGGGAGTGTGGAGAAATACGTACCCTCGGTTGTAAGGGGGGGCATGTAAAGAGCCACTAATGAAAACACAATGTAGGTGCTTTGAAAAGGGAAACGTTGAGCTACCAGTCAATCAATCACAACCACTGCTTGGCCTACCACCTGAGAAAATGAGAATCAAAAAGTCACAGGCTGGCAAACCTGTACGCCAGCAAGATTTACCATAGCCAGCACTTGGAAGCAATGAAAATGTCCATCAACCGAGGAATGCACCAAGAAGAAGTGGTCCACGTACACAATGGAATATTACTCTAATAATAAATATAAATTAAATTTAAAAACAAACAAAAGCAAGGAGACATCAACATTTGTGGGTTTATCCGGGCACATTGCACTCTCATTTATAACCGAAGAACACCACTGGCCGGTAGGTCTGTTTCCCTAGTACCACCATGGGAAACGTAGAAAGGCTGCCGCTCTCTGGCCGTTACCTGCAAAAGCAGGTTTAAAGCCTGAGCTAATGGTCACTTCATAAGAACAAGTACTGCAGGGCTGTAAATGAAACCTGCCCTCAAAATGTCTTGAGGGAGATAATGGCCAAAATATTTCAAATGGTGACACATACTTTAAGAAAACACTTTGAAGAAATAAGCTCTAATCACAGCTGGAAAAATAAAAAGGACATGTCTTAAAGCTCAGTTTCAACGCATTATGAGACACATGCAAATTCAACCACAAAGAGGTATCAGCTCACACCACTCAGAAAAATCATCAGCAAAAACTACAAAGAATAAATCCTGAAGGTGCTGGGAAGAAATACATGCCCTCCACTTTAAGTGGGACGTAACCTGGAAAGAGCCACTAAGGAGAACAGAACAGAGGTGCCTTTAAAAGGTAAACACTGAGCTACCATATGATACAGCAGACCTATTCCTGGACCTATAAACTAAGAAGACAGAATTGGAAGGACACAGCCTCGCAAATCTGCATTGCATACTATTACAATAGGCAAGATATGGAAGTAACCAAAAAGCCCATCGACAGATGGGTGGACAAAGAAGAACTGCTACCTGTACAGATGGAATATGAGCTAGTGAAAAAATGAAACAATGCCATTTGCAGCACCATAGATGAGTCTAGAAGTAATCACGCAACTTGGAGTAAGTGAGAAAGCGAAAGACACATATCCTATCGTATCACATATAGGGGTTACCTAAAAAATGATACCAACAAAGATATTTCCACAGACAAACACTATCATAGATTCATTAAAAAACTTATGGTTCACCAAATGGAAAGGTGTGAGGATTGGATACATTACCATATTGAGGTTAACAGAGACATACAAACACATGTGAAATATATAATCCCCAAATACCTACGCAATACCAAGGGAAGATTACTCAACATTGTGTCATAACCTACATGGGAAAAGGATCCGAAGAAGAATAGATATATATATATGTGTGAAAGAACCACATCTTGCACACCTAGAACAAACAAAACATTGTAATCAAGTTTGCTGTGATAAAAATTAAATTAAGTTAAAAATACCAACAAGAAGTAATGAGACATAAACATAAAGGGCTTTTTCCTCGAACATTCCATTCTAATTTACAACCTAGAACACCACTTCCAGTAAGGCTCTGTTGCCCTAGTAACCAGATTTGGTAAAGGAGAAATGCTGCCGCCATGTCGCCGTTTCCCACAAGAGCAGCTTTTAACCCACAGCTAATGGTCATTTACCATTCACAAGGACTCAGGGCTGTAAAGGACGCCTGCCCTCAAAATTGTGCTGAGGTAGGGAATGGATAAAAGAATTCAAAACAGGCAAAATGTTCACGAAGATAGTATGAAAAGGTAAGTTTTACTCACTCTCTTTTTAAAGAAAGAAAAATGGATAAAAGCTCAGCCTCAGGAAGTATTAGACTCATGCAATCTAATCTACAAAAACTTTTCAACTCACACCAGTCGACTGACCATTGGCAAAAAGTCTACAAACAATAAATGCTGAAGAGGTTTTAGAGAATTGTGTACCCTCTAGCTGCTGGTGAGATGTAAGAGGTTTAAACGCTAATAATGAGAACAGAAAGGAGCTGCGTTTAAAAGGAAAAATTGAGGTACCATTCAATCCAGCAGGCGCACCAATGGGCCTCTCACCTGAGAAGACCAGAATGAAGAAGACCCGGGCTGCAAAAGCTGCACTGCAGCCTGATTCACAATAGACAAGGCAGTGAAGCAACCAAAATGTCCATCAACAGATGAAAGGATAAAGAAGAAGTGGTCCATGTACACAATGAATACTAGCCATGGAAAACAATGAAACACTGCTCTTTGAGGCACCATAGATGATCTTGGAGATAATCACAGAACATGAGGTAAGTCGGAAAGCAAAAGTCCTATATCCTACGATATCACTTATAGGCGTTATCTAATAACTGACACAAATGAACATATTTCCACAGAGAAAGTCAATCACAGACTTATTAAAAAAACTATGCTTATCTAAAAGGAAAGGTGGGGGAATGGATAAATGAAGATTAGCGTTACCATATGTATACAAATACATATTATATACATATATCAAAAAGACTGACCAAATAGCAAGGAAGGTTTACGGAACACTCTGTAATAATTTACACGGGAAGAGGATCTCTACATAAATAGGTATATAGAATATGTAGATGAACCAGAGTGTGTACACCTTGGATAAGCAACATTCTAACCATTACGCCAATTGAAAAAATTAAAACAACAAACTAGGAGTAATGAGACATAAACTTATGGGGGGTTTTCCTGCCACATTCCATTTAAATTTACAACCTATACAAACGACTTCCAGAATGGTTCTGCTGCCCTAGTACCCAGATTTGGTAATGGAGAAATGCTGCATCCTTGTGGCCGTTTCCCACAACAGCAGCTTTAAACCCACTGCAAAAGGTCACTAAATATTCACCAATTGCAGTTCTGTAAATGACACCCGCCCTCCAAAAAATCCTGAGGCCGGAAATCGACCAAAAAATTCTAGAGTGCAACCTTCCAAAAAGAAAATTTGAAGAGGTATATTATACTCACACATTTTTGCTTTTTTCTTTTAACAGAAAAGAAAAAGGTGTGGAGAAATGATGAATTGTAGGAATTTTTACAGACATGTAAACCCAAATTACAAAAACCTATCAGCTCACACCAGACAGAATGGCCATCAACAAAAATGCTGCAAACAATAAATGCTGATGTGATTGTGGAGAAATGTGTACCCTCGATTCTAAGGGGGACGTGGTAAGAGCTACTAATGAAAGCACAATTGAGGTGCCTTGGAAAGGTAAACGTTGAGCTACCATACCAGTCAATCAATCATACCCACTGCTGGGTCTACCACCTGAGAAAATGAAAATCAAAAATCACAGGCTGGCAAACCTGCACTCCAGCAATATTTACCATAGGCAACACTTGGAAGCAACGAAAATGTCCATCAACAGAGGAATGCACCAAGAAGAAGTGGTCCATGTACACAATGGAATATTAGCTATGGAAAACATTGAAGCACTGCTCTTTGAGGCACCATAGATGAGCCTGGAGATAATCACAAAACATGAAGTAGGTCGGAAAGCAAAAGACCTATATCCTATATTATCACTTATGGCATTATGTAATAACTGACACAGATGAACATATTTCCAAAGAGAAAGACACTCACAGGCTTAGAAAACAAACTATGCTCATCGAAAAGGAAAGGAGGGGGGAAATTGAGAAATGAAGATTAGTGTTACTATACATATACAAATACATAGTATATACATGTATCAAAAAGACCGAACATATAGCAAGGGAGGTCGACAGAACACTGTAATATTTTACATGGGAAGAGGATCTGTACATTAATAGACATACATAATGTATAAATGAACCAGATTGTGTACACCTAGGACAAACAATATTCTAAACTTTACCCAGATTAAAAAAATTTTAAAACCAAGAAGAAGTAATGAGACATAAACTTATGGGGATTTCTCCTGGCAAATTCCATTCTAATTTACAACCTAGGACAATGACTTCCAGAAAGGCTCTGCTGCCCTAGTACCCAGATTGGGGAATGGAGAAATGCTACCTCCTTGTGGCCGTTTCCCACAACAGCAGCTTTGAACCCACTGCAAAAGGTGACTAAATTTTCACCAACTTGCATTTCTGTAAATGGCACCTGCCTTCCAGAAAATTTCTGGGGTCAAAAATCGACCAAAAACTTCAGAAGAGGGCAACCTTCGAAGAAGACAATTTCAAGAGGTATATTGTACTCACGGTTTTTTCTTTTAAGAGAAAAGAAAAAGGCATAGGAATATGGTTAATTTTAAAAATTTTAATGACATGCATACCCATATTACAAAAACCTATCAGCTCACAGCAGTCAGAATGGCCATTAGGAATAATGCTGCAAAAAATAAACGGTGAAGGGAGTGTGGAGAAATGCGTACCCTCGGTTGAAAGGGGGGGCATGTAAAGAGCCACTAATGAAAACACAATGTAGGTGCTTTGAAAAGGGAAACATTGAGCTACCAGTCAATCAATCACAACCACTGCTTGGCCTATCACCTGAGAAAATGAGAATCAAAAAGACACAGGCTGGCAAACCTGTACACCAGCAAGATTTACCATAGCCAGCACTTGGAAGCAATGAAAATGTCCATCAACCGAGGAATGCACCAAGAAGAAGTGGTCCATGTACACAATGGAATATTACTCTAATAATAAATATAAATTAAATTTAAAAACAAACAAAAGCAAGGAGACATCAACATTTGTGGGTTTATCTGGGCACATTGCACTCTAATTTATAACCGAAGAACACCACTGGCCGGTAGGTCTGTTTCCCTACTACCAGCATGGAAAACGAAGAAAGGCTGCCACTCTCTGGCCGTTACCTGCAAAAGTAGGTTTAAAGCCTGAGCTAATGGTCACTTCATGTGAACAAGTACTGCAAGGCTGTAAATGAAACCTGCCCTCAAAATGTCTTGAGGGAGATAATGGCCAAAATATTTCAAATGGTGACACATACTTTAAGAAAACACTTTGAAGAAATAAGCTCTAATCACAGCTGGAAAAATAAAAAGGATATATCTTAAAGCTCAATTTCAACGCATTATGAGACACATGCAAATTCAACCACAAAGAGGTATCAGCTCACACCACTCAGAATAATCATCAGCAAAAACTACAAAGAATAAATCCTGAAGGTGCTGGGAAGAAATACATGCCCTCCACTTTAAGTGGGACGTAACCTGGAAAGAGCCACTAAGGAGAACAGAACAGAGGTGCCTTTTAAAGGTAAACACTGAGCTACCATATGATCCAGCAGACGTATTCCCGGACCTATAAACTAAGAAGACAGAATTGGAAGGACACAGCCACGCAAATCTGCATTGCATACTATTACAATAGCCAAGATATGGAAGTAACCAAAAAGCCGATCGACAGATGGGTGGACCAAGAAGAACTGCTACCTGTACAGATGGACTATGAGCTAGTGAAAAAATGAAACAATGCCATTTGCAGCACCATAGATGAGTCTAGAAGTAATCACGCAACTTGGAGTAAGTGAGAAAGCGAAAGACACATATCCTATCATATCACATATAGGGGTTACCTAAAAAATGATATAAACAAAGATATTTCCACAGACAAACACTATCATAGATTCATTAAAAAAATTATGGTTCACCAAATGGAAAGGTGTGAGGATTGGATACATTACCATATTGAGGTTAACAGAGAGATACAAACACATGTGAAATATATAATCACCAAAGACCTACCCAATACCAAGGGAAGACTACTCAACATTGTGTCATAACCTACATGGGAAAAGGATCCGAAGAAGAATAGATATATGTATATGTGTGAAAGAACCACATCTTGCACACCTAGAACAAACAAAACATTGTAATCAAGTTTGCTGTGATAAAAATTAAAATTAAGGTAAAAATACCAACAAGAAGTAATGAGACATAAACTTAAAGGGCTTTTTGCTCGCACATTCCATTCTAATTTACAACCTAGAACACCACTTCCAGTAAGGCTCTGTTGCCCTAGTAACCAGATTTGGTAAAGGAGAAATGCTGCCGCCTTGTGGCCGATTCCCGCAAGAGCAGCTATTAACCCACAGCTAATGGTCACTTACCATTCACAAGGACTCAGGGCTGTAAAGGACACCTGCCCTCAAAATTGTGCTGATGTAGGGAATGGATAAAAGAATTCAAAACAGGCAAATGTTCACGAAGGTAGTATGAAGAGGTAAGTTTTACTCACTCTCTTTTAAAGAAAGGAAAATGGATAAAAGCTCAGCCTCAGGAAGTATTAGACTCATGTAATCTAATCTACAAAAACTTTTCAACTCACACCAGTCGACTGACCATTGGCAAAAAGTCTACAAACAATAAATGCTGAAGAGATTTTACAGAACTCTGTACCCTCTAGCTGCTGGGGAGATGTAAGAGGGTTAAACGCTAATAATGAGAACAGAAAGGAGCTGCGTTTAAAAGGAAAAATTGAGGTACCATTCAATCCAGCAGGCGCACCAATGGGCCTCTCACCTGAGAAGACCAGAATGAAGAAGACCCGGGCTGCAAAAGCTGCACTGCAGCCTTATTCATAATAGACAAGGCAGTGAAGCAACCAAAATGTCCATCCACAGATGAAAGGATAAAGAAGAAGTGGTCCATGTACACAATGAATACTAGCCATGCAAAACAATGAAACACTGCTCTTTGAGGCACCATAGATGATCTTGGAGATAATCACAGAACATGAGGTAAGTCGGAAAGCAAAAGTCCTATATCCTACGATATCACTTATAGGCGTTATCTAATAACTGACACAAATGAAAATATTTCCACAGAGAAAGTCAATCACAGACTTATTAAAGAAAAACTATGCTTATCTAAAAGGAAAGGTGGGGGGAAGGGATAAATGAAGATTACCGTTACCATATGTATACAAATACATATTATATACATATATCAAAAAGACCGACCATATAGCAAGGAAGAATTACGGAACACTCTGTAATAATTTACACGGGAAGAGGACCTCTAAATAAATAGTTATATAGAATAGGTAGATGAACCAGAGTATGTATACCTTTGACGAGCAACATTCTAACCATAACCCCAATTGAAAAAATTAAAACAACGAACTAGGAGTAATGAGACATAAACTTATGGGGGGTTTTCCTGGCACATTCCATCCAAATTTAAAACCTAGGCAAACAACTTCCAGAATGGCTCTGCTGCCCTAGTACCCAGATTTGGGAATGGAGAAATGCTGCATCCTTGTGGCCGTTTCCCACAACAGCAGCTTAAAACCCACTGCAAAAGGTCACTAAATATTCACCCATTGCAGGTCTGTAAATGACACCGGCCCTCCAAAAATACTGAGGTGGAAAATCGTCCAAAAAATTCCAGAGTGCAACCTTCCAAAAAGAAAATTTGAAGAGGTATATTATACTCACACTTTTTTCCTTTTTTCTTTTAACAGAAAAGAAAAAGGCGTGGAAAAATGATGAATTGTAGGAATTTTTACAGACATGTAAACCCAAATTACAAAAACTTACCAGCTCACACCAGTCAGAACGGCCATCAACAAAAATGGTGCAAGCCTTAAATGCTGACGTGATTGTGGAGAAATGTGTACCCTCGATTCTAAGGGGGACGTGGTAAGAGCCACTAATGAAAGCACTATTGAGGTGCCTTGAAAAGGTAAACGTTGAGCTACCATACCAGTCAATCAATCATACCCACTGCTGGGTCTATCACCTGAGAAAATGAAAATCAAAAATCACAGGCTGGCAATCCTGCACTCCAGCAATATTTACCATAGGCAACACTTGGAAGCAACGAAAATGTCCATCAACAGAGGAATGCACCAAGAAGAAGTGGTCCATGTACACAATGGAATATTAGCTATGGAAAACATTGAAGCACTGCTCTTTGAGGCACCATAGATGAGCCTGGAGATAATCACAAAACATGAAGTAGGTCGGAAAGCAAAAGACCTATATCCTATATTATCACTTATGGCATTATGTAATAACTGACACAGATGAACATATTTCCAAAGAGAAAGACACTCACAGGCTTAGAAAACAAACTATGCTCATCGAAAAGGAAAGGAGGGGGGAAATTGAGAAATGAAGATTAGTGTTACTATACATATACAAATACATAGTATATACATGTATCAAAAAGACCGAACATATAGCAAGGGAGGTCGACAGAACACTGTAATATTTTACATGGGAAGAGGATCTGTACATTAATAGACATACATAATGTATAAATGAACCAGATTGTGTACACCTAGGACAAACAATATTCTAAACTTTACCCAGATTAAAAAAATTTTAAAACCAAGAAGAAGTAATGAGACATAAACTTATGGGGATTTCTCCTGGCAAATTCCATTCTAATTTACAACCTAGGACAATGACTTCCAGAAAGGCTCTGCTGCCCTAGTACCCAGATTGGGGAATGGAGAAATGCTACCTCCTTGTGGCCGTTTCCCACAACAGCAGCTTTGAACCCACTGCAAAAGGTGACTAAATTTTCACCAACTTGCATTTCTGTAAATGGCACCTGCCTTCCAGAAAATTTCTGGGGTCAAAAATCGACCAAAAACTTCAGAAGAGGGCAACCTGCGAAGAAGACAATTTCAAGAGCTATATTGTACTCACGGTTTTTTCTTTTAAGAGAAAAGAAAAAGGCATAGGAATATGATGAATTTTAAAAATTTTAATGACATGCATACCCATATTACAAAAACCTATCAGCTCACAGCAGTCAGAATGGCCATTAGGAATAATGCTGCAAAAAATAAACGGTGAAGGGAGTGTGGAGAAATACGTACCCTCGGTTGTAAGGGGGGGCATGTAAAGAGCCACTAATGAAAACACAATGTAGGTGCTTTGAAAAGGGAAACGTTGAGCTACCAGTCAATCAATCACAACCACTGCTTGGCCTACCACCTGAGAAAATGAGAATCAAAAAGTCACAGGCTGGCAAACCTGTACGCAGGCAAGATTTACCATAGCCAGCACTTGGAAGCAATGAAAATGTCCATCAACCGAGGAATGCACAAAGAAGAAGTGGTCCACGTACACAATGGAATATTACTCTAATAATAAATATAAATTAAATTTAAAAACAAACAAAAGCAAGGAGACATCAACATTTGTGGGTTTATCCGGGCACATTGCACTCGCATTTATAACCGAAGAACACCACTGGCCGGTAGGTCTGTTTCCCTAGTACCAGCATGGGAAACGTAGAAAGGCTGCCGCTCTCTGGCCGTTACCTGCAAAAGCAGGTTTAAAGCCTGAGCTAATGGTCACTTCATAAGAACAAGTACTGCAGGGCTGTAAATGAAACCTGCCCTCAAAATGTCTTGAGGGAGATAATGGCCAAAATATTTCAAATGGTGACACATACTTTAAGAAAACACTTTGAAGAAATAAGCTCTAATCACAGCTGGAAAAATAAAAAGGACATGTCTTAAAGCTCAGTTTCAACGCATTATGAGACACATGCAAATTCAACCACAAAGAGGTATCAGCTCACACCACTCAGAAAAATCATCAGCAAAAACTACAAAGAATAAATCCTGAAGGTGCTGGGAAGAAATACATGCCCTCCACTTTAAGTGGGACGTAACCTGGAAAGAGCCACTAAGGAGAACAGAACAGAGGTGCCTTTAAAAGGTAAACACTGAGCTACCATATGATACAGCAGACCTATTCCTGGACCTATAAACTAAGAAGACAGAATTGGAAGGACACAGCCTCGCAAATCTGCATTGCATACTATTACAATAGGCAAGATATGGAAGTAACCAAAAAGCCCATCGACAGATGGGTGGACAAAGAAGAACTGCTACCTGTACAGATGGAATATGAGCTAGTGAAAAAATGAAACAATGCCATTTGCAGCACCATAGATGAGTCTAGAAGTAATCACGCAACTTGGAGTAAGTGAGAAAGCGAAAGACACATATCCTATCGTATCACATATAGGGGTTACCTAAAAAATGATACCAACAAAGATATTTCCACAGACAAACACTATCATAGATTCATTAAAAAACTTATGGTTCACCAAATGGAAAGGTGTGAGGATTGGATACATTACCATATTGAGGTTAACAGAGACATACAAACACATGTGAAATATATAATCCCCAAATACCTACGCAATACCAAGGGAAGATTACTCAACATTGTGTCATAACCTACATGGGAAAAGGATCCGAAGAAGAATAGATATATATATATGTGTGAAAGAACCACATCTTGCACACCTAGAACAAACAAAACATTGTAATCAAGTTTGCTGTGATAAAAATTAAATTAAGTTAAAAATACCAACAAGAAGTAATGAGACATAAACATAAAGGGCTTTTTCCTCGAACATTCCATTCTAATTTACAACCTAGAACACCACTTCCAGTAAGGCTCTGTTGCCCTAGTAACCAGATTTGGTAAAGGAGAAATGCTGCCGCCATGTCGCCGTTTCCCACAAGAGCAGCTTTTAACCCACAGCTAATGGTCATTTACCATTCACAAGGACTCAGGGCTGTAAAGGACGCCTGCCCTCAAAATTGTGCTGAGGTAGGGAATGGATAAAAGAATTCAAAACAGGCAAAATGTTCACGAAGATAGTATGAAAAGGTAAGTTTTACTCACTCTCTTTTTAAAGAAAGAAAAATGGATAAAAGCTCAGCCTCAGGAAGTATTAGACTCATGCAATCTAATCTACAAAAACTTTTCAACTCACACCAGTCGACTGACCATTGGCAAAAAGTCTACAAACAATAAATGCTGAAGAGGTTTTAGAGAATTGTGTACCCTCTAGCTGCTGGTGAGATGTAAGAGGTTTAAACGCTAATAATGAGAACAGAAAGGAGCTGCGTTTAAAAGGAAAAATTGAGGTACCATTCAATCCAGCAGGCGCACCAATGGGCCTCTCACCTGAGAAGACCAGAATGAAGAAGACCCGGGCTGCAAAAGCTGCACTGCAGCCTGATTCACAATAGACAAGGCAGTGAAGCAACCAAAATGTCCATCAACAGATGAAAGGATAAAGAAGAAGTGGTCCATGTACACAATGAATACTAGCCATGGAAAACAATGAAACACTGCTCTTTGAGGCACCATAGATGATCTTGGAGATAATCACAGAACATGAGGTAAGTCGGAAAGCAAAAGTCCTATATCCTACGATATCACTTATAGGCGTTATCTAATAACTGACACAAATGAACATATTTCCACAGAGAAAGTCAATCACAGACTTATTAAAAAAACTATGCTTATCTAAAAGGAAAGGTGGGGGAATGGATAAATGAAGATTAGCGTTACCATATGTATACAAATACATATTATATACATATATCAAAAAGACTGACCAAATAGCAAGGAAGGTTTACGGAACACTCTGTAATAATTTACACGGGAAGAGGATCTCTACATAAATAGGTATATAGAATATGTAGATGAACCAGAGTGTGTACACCTTGGATAAGCAACATTCTAACCATTACGCCAATTGAAAAAATTAAAACAACAAACTAGGAGTAATGAGACATAAACTTATGGGGGGTTTTCCTGCCACATTCCATTTAAATTTACAACCTATACAAACGACTTCCAGAATGGTTCTGCTGCCCTAGTACCCAGATTTGGTAATGGAGAAATGCTGCATCCTTGTGGCCGTTTCCCACAACAGCAGCTTTAAACCCACTGCAAAAGGTCACTAAATATTCACCAATTGCAGTTCTGTAAATGACACCCGCCCTCCAAAAAATCCTGAGGCCGGAAATCGACCAAAAAATTCTAGAGTGCAACCTTCCAAAAAGAAAATTTGAAGAGGTATATTATACTCACACATTTTTGCTTTTTTCTTTTAACAGAAAAGAAAAAGGTGTGGAGAAATGATGAATTGTAGGAATTTTTACAGACATGTAAACCCAAATTACAAAAACCTATCAGCTCACACCAGACAGAATGGCCATCAACAAAAATGCTGCAAACAATAAATGCTGATGTGATTGTGGAGAAATGTGTACCCTCGATTCTAAGGGGGACGTGGTAAGAGCTACTAATGAAAGCACAATTGAGGTGCCTTGGAAAGGTAAACGTTGAGCTACCATACCAGTCAATCAATCATACCCACTGCTGGGTCTACCACCTGAGAAAATGAAAATCAAAAATCACAGGCTGGCAAACCTGCACTCCAGCAATATTTACCATAGGCAACACTTGGAAGCAACGAAAATGTCCATCAACAGAGGAATGCACCAAGAAGAAGTGGTCCATGTACACAATGGAATATTAGCTATGGAAAACATTGAAGCACTGCTCTTTGAGGCACCATAGATGAGCCTGGAGATAATCACAAAACATGAAGTAGGTCGGAAAGCAAAAGACCTATATCCTATATTATCACTTATGGCATTATGTAATAACTGACACAGATGAACATATTTCCAAAGAGAAAGACACTCACAGGCTTAGAAAACAAACTATGCTCATCGAAAAGGAAAGGAGGGGGGAAATTGAGAAATGAAGATTAGTGTTACTATACATATACAAATACATAGTATATACATGTATCAAAAAGACCGAACATATAGCAAGGGAGGTCGACAGAACACTGTAATATTTTACATGGGAAGAGGATCTGTACATTAATAGACATACATAATGTATAAATGAACCAGATTGTGTACACCTAGGACAAACAATATTCTAAACTTTACCCAGATTAAAAAAATTTTAAAACCAAGAAGAAGTAATGAGACATAAACTTATGGGGATTTCTCCTGGCAAATTCCATTCTAATTTACAACCTAGGACAATGACTTCCAGAAAGGCTCTGCTGCCCTAGTACCCAGATTGGGGAATGGAGAAATGCTACCTCCTTGTGGCCGTTTCCCACAACAGCAGCTTTGAACCCACTGCAAAAGGTGACTAAATTTTCACCAACTTGCATTTCTGTAAATGGCACCTGCCTTCCAGAAAATTTCTGGGGTCAAAAATCGACCAAAAACTTCAGAAGAGGGCAACCTTCGAAGAAGACAATTTCAAGAGGTATATTGTACTCACGGTTTTTTCTTTTAAGAGAAAAGAAAAAGGCATAGGAATATGGTTAATTTTAAAAATTTTAATGACATGCATACCCATATTACAAAAACCTATCAGCTCACAGCAGTCAGAATGGCCATTAGGAATAATGCTGCAAAAAATAAACGGTGAAGGGAGTGTGGAGAAATGCGTACCCTCGGTTGAAAGGGGGGGCATGTAAAGAGCCACTAATGAAAACACAATGTAGGTGCTTTGAAAAGGGAAACATTGAGCTACCAGTCAATCAATCACAACCACTGCTTGGCCTATCACCTGAGAAAATGAGAATCAAAAAGACACAGGCTGGCAAACCTGTACACCAGCAAGATTTACCATAGCCAGCACTTGGAAGCAATGAAAATGTCCATCAACCGAGGAATGCACCAAGAAGAAGTGGTCCATGTACACAATGGAATATTACTCTAATAATAAATATAAATTAAATTTAAAAACAAACAAAAGCAAGGAGACATCAACATTTGTGGGTTTATCTGGGCACATTGCACTCTAATTTATAACCGAAGAACACCACTGGCCGGTAGGTCTGTTTCCCTACTACCAGCATGGGAAACGAAGGAAGGCTGCCACTCTCTGGCCGTTACCTGCAAAAGTAGGTTTAAAGCCTGAGCTAATGGTCACTTCATGTGAACAAGTACTGCAGGGCTGTAAATGAAACCTGCCCTCAAAATGTCTTGAGGGAGATAATGGCCAAAATGTTTCAAATGGTGACACATACTTTAAGAAAACACTTTGAAGAAATAAGCTCTAATCACAGCTGGAAAAATAAAAAGGATATATCTTAAAGCTCAATTTCAACGCATTATGAGACACATGCAAATTCAACCACAAAGAGGTATCAGCTCACACCACTCAGAATAATCATCAGCAAAAACTACAAAGAATAAATCCTGAAGGTGCTGGGAAGAAATACATGCCCTCCACTTTAAGTGGGACGTAACCTGGAAAGAGCCACTAAGGAGAACAGAACAGAGGTGCCTTTTAAAGGTAAACACTGAGCTACCATATGATCCAGCAGACGTATTCCCGGACCTATAAACTAAGAAGACAGAATTGGAAGGACACAGCCACGCAAATCTGCATTGCATACTATTACAATAGCCAAGATATGGAAGTAACCAAAAAGCCGATTGACAGATGGGTGGACCAAGAAGAACTGCTACCTGTACAGATGGACTATGAGCTAGTGAAAAAATGAAACAATGCCATTTGCAGCACCATAGATGAGTCTAGAAGTAATCACGCAACTTGGAGTAAGTGAGAAAGCGAAAGACACATATCCTATCATATCACATATAGGGGTTACCTAAAAAATGATATAAACAAAGATATTTCCACAGACAAACACTATCATAGATTCATTAAAAAAATTATGGTTCACCAAATGGAAAGGTGTGAGGATTGGATACATTACCATATTGAGGTTAACAGAGAGATACAAACACATGTGAAATATATAATCACCAAAGACCTACCCAATACCAAGGGAAGACTACTCAACATTGTGTCATAACCTACATGGGAAAAGGATCCGAAGAAGAATAGATATATGTATATGTGTGAAAGAACCACATCTTGCACACCTAGAACAAACAAAACATTGTAATCAAGTTTGCTGTGATAAAAATTAAAATTAAGGTAAAAATACCAACAAGAAGTAATGAGACATAAACTTAAAGGGCTTTTTGCTCGCACATTCCATTCTAATTTACAACCTAGAACACCACTTCCAGTAAGGCTCTGTTGCCCTAGTAACCAGATTTGGTAAAGGAGAAATGCTGCCGCCTTGTGGCCGATTCCCGCAAGAGCAGCTATTAACCCACAGCTAATGGTCACTTACCATTCACAAGGACTCAGGGCTGTAAAGGACACCTGCCCTCAAAATTGTGCTGATGTAGGGAATGGATAAAAGAATTCAAAACAGGCAAATGTTCACGAAGGTAGTATGAAGAGGTAAGTTTTACTCACTCTCTTTTAAAGAAAGGAAAATGGATAAAAGCTCAGCCTCAGGAAGTATTAGACTCATGTAATCTAATCTACAAAAACTTTTCAACTCACACCAGTCGACTGACCATTGGCAAAAAGTCTACAAACAATAAATGCTGAAGAGATTTTACAGAACTCTGTACCCTCTAGCTGCTGGGGAGATGTAAGAGGGTTAAACGCTAATAATGAGAACAGAAAGGAGCTGCGTTTAAAAGGAAAAATTGAGGTACCATTCAATCCAGCAGGCGCACCAATGGGCCTCTCACCTGAGAAGACCAGAATGAAGAAGACCCGGGCTGCAAAAGCTGCACTGCAGCCTTATTCATAATAGACAAGGCAGTGAAGCAACCAAAATGTCCATCCACAGATGAAAGGATAAAGAAGAAGTGGTCCATGTACACAATGAATACTAGCCATGCAAAACAATGAAACACTGCTCTTTGAGGCACCATAGATGATCTTGGAGATAATCACAGAACATGAGGTAAGTCGGAAAGCAAAAGTCCTATATCCTACGATATCACTTATAGGCGTTATCTAATAACTGACACAAATGAAAATATTTCCACAGAGAAAGTCAATCACAGACTTATTAAAGAAAAACTATGCTTATCTAAAAGGAAAGGTGGGGGGAAGGGATAAATGAAGATTACCGTTACCATATGTATACAAATACATATTATATACATATATCAAAAAGACCGACCATATAGCAAGGAAGAATTACGGAACACTCTGTAATAATTTACACGGGAAGAGGACCTCTAAATAAATAGTTATATAGAATAGGTAGATGAACCAGAGTATGTATACCTTTGACGAGCAACATTCTAACCATAACCCCAATTGAAAAAATTAAAACAACGAACTAGGAGTAATGAGACATAAACTTATGGGGGGTTTTCCTGGCACATTCCATCCAAATTTAAAACCTAGGCAAACAACTTCCAGAATGGCTCTGCTGCCCTAGTACCCAGATTTGGGAATGGAGAAATGCTGCATCCTTGTGGCCGTTTCCCACAACAGCAGCTTAAAACCCACTGCAAAAGGTCACTAAATATTCACCCATTGCAGGTCTGTAAATGACACCGGCCCTCCAAAAATACTGAGGTGGAAAATCGTCCAAAAAATTCCAGAGTGCAACCTTCCAAAAAGAAAATTTGAAGAGGTATATTATACTCACACTTTTTTCCTTTTTTCTTTTAACAGAAAAGAAAAAGGCGTGGAAAAATGATGAATTGTAGGAATTTTTACAGACATGTAAACCCAAATTACAAAAACTTACCAGCTCACACCAGTCAGAACGGCCATCAACAAAAATGGTGCAAGCCTTAAATGCTGACGTGATTGTGGAGAAATGTGTACCCTCGATTCTAAGGGGGACGTGGTAAGAGCCACTAATGAAAGCACTATTGAGGTGCCTTGAAAAGGTAAACGTTGAGCTACCATACCAGTCAATCAATCATACCCACTGCTGGGTCTATCACCTGAGAAAATGAAAATCAAAAATCACAGGCTGGCAATCCTGCACTCCAGCAATATTTACCATAGGCAACACTTGGAAGCAACGAAAATGTCCATCAACAGAGGAATGCACCAAGAAGAAGTGGTCCATGTACACAATGGAATATTAGCTATGGAAAACATTGAAGCACTGCTCTTTGAGGCACCATAGATGAGCCTGGAGATAATCACAAAACATGAAGTAGGTCGGAAAGCAAAAGACCTATATCCTATATTATCACTTATGGCATTATGTAATAACTGACACAGATGAACATATTTCCAAAGAGAAAGACACTCACAGGCTTAGAAAACAAACTATGCTCATCGAAAAGGAAAGGAGGGGGGAAATTGAGAAATGAAGATTAGTGTTACTATACATATACAAATACATAGTATATACATGTATCAAAAAGACCGAACATATAGCAAGGGAGGTCGACAGAACACTGTAATATTTTACATGGGAAGAGGATCTGTACATTAATAGACATACATAATGTATAAATGAACCAGATTGTGTACACCTAGGACAAACAATATTCTAAACTTTACCCAGATTAAAAAAATTTTAAAACCAAGAAGAAGTAATGAGACATAAACTTATGGGGATTTCTCCTGGCAAATTCCATTCTAATTTACAACCTAGGACAATGACTTCCAGAAAGGCTCTGCTGCCCTAGTACCCAGATTGGGGAATGGAGAAATGCTACCTCCTTGTGGCCGTTTCCCACAACAGCAGCTTTGAACCCACTGCAAAAGGTGACTAAATTTTCACCAACTTGCATTTCTGTAAATGGCACCTGCCTTCCAGAAAATTTCTGGGGTCAAAAATCGACCAAAAACTTCAGAAGAGGGCAACCTGCGAAGAAGACAATTTCAAGAGCTATATTGTACTCACGGTTTTTTCTTTTAAGAGAAAAGAAAAAGGCATAGGAATATGATGAATTTTAAAAATTTTAATGACATGCATACCCATATTACAAAAACCTATCAGCTCACAGCAGTCAGAATGGCCATTAGGAATAATGCTGCAAAAAATAAACGGTGAAGGGAGTGTGGAGAAATACGTACCCTCGGTTGTAAGGGGGGGCATGTAAAGAGCCACTAATGAAAACACAATGTAGGTGCTTTGAAAAGGGAAACGTTGAGCTACCAGTCAATCAATCACAACCACTGCTTGGCCTACCACCTGAGAAAATGAGAATCAAAAAGTCACAGGCTGGCAAACCTGTACGCAGGCAAGATTTACCATAGCCAGCACTTGGAAGCAATGAAAATGTCCATCAACCGAGGAATGCACAAAGAAGAAGTGGTCCACGTACACAATGGAATATTACTCTAATAATAAATATAAATTAAATTTAAAAACAAACAAAAGCAAGGAGACATCAACATTTGTGGGTTTATCCGGGCACATTGCACTCGCATTTATAACCGAAGAACACCACTGGCCGGTAGGTCTGTTTCCCTAGTACCAGCATGGGAAACGTAGAAAGGCTGCCGCTCTCTGGCCGTTACCTGCAAAAGCAGGTTTAAAGCCTGAGCTAATGGTCACTTCATAAGAACAAGTACTGCAGGGCTGTAAATGAAACCTGCCCTCAAAATGTCTTGAGGGAGATAATGGCCAAAATATTTCAAATGGTGACACATACTTTAAGAAAACACTTTGAAGAAATAAGCTCTAATCACAGCTGGAAAAATAAAAAGGACATGTCTTAAAGCTCAGTTTCAACGCATTATGAGACACATGCAAATTCAACCACAAAGAGGTATCAGCTCACACCACTCAGAAAAATCATCAGCAAAAACTACAAAGAATAAATCCTGAAGGTGCTGGGAAGAAATACATGCCCTCCACTTTAAGTGGGACGTAACCTGGAAAGAGCCACTAAGGAGAACAGAACAGAGGTGCCTTTAAAAGGTAAACACTGAGCTACCATATGATACAGCAGACCTATTCCTGGACCTATAAACTAAGAAGACAGAATTGGAAGGACACAGCCTCGCAAATCTGCATTGCATACTATTACAATAGGCAAGATATGGAAGTAACCAAAAAGCCCATCGACAGATGGGTGGACAAAGAAGAACTGCTACCTGTACAGATGGAATATGAGCTAGTGAAAAAATGAAACAATGCCATTTGCAGCACCATAGATGAGTCTAGAAGTAATCACGCAACTTGGAGTAAGTGAGAAAGCGAAAGACACATATCCTATCGTATCACATATAGGGGTTACCTAAAAAATGATACAAACAAAGATATTTCCACAGACAAACACTATCATAGATTCATTAAAAAACTTATGGTTCACCAAATGGAAAGGTGTGAGGATTGGATACATTACCATATTGAGGTTAACAGAGACATACAAACACATGTGAAATATATAATCCCCAAATACCTACGCAATACCAAGGGAAGATTACTCAACATTGTGTCATAACCTACATGGGAAAAGGATCCGAAGAAGAATAGATATATATATATGTGTGAAAGAACCACATCTTGCACACCTAGAACAAACAAAACATTGTAATCAAGTTTGCTGTGATAAAAATTAAATTAAGTTAAAAATACCAACAAGAAGTAATGAGACATAAACTTAAAGGGCTTTTTCCTCGAACATTCCATTCTAATTTACAACCTAGAACACCACTTCCAGTAAGGCTCTGTTGCCCTAGTAACCAGATTTGGTAAAGGAGAAATGCTGCCGCCATGTGGCCGTTTCCCGCAAGAGCAGCTTTTAACCCACAGCTAATGGTCATTTACCATTCACAAGGACTCAGGGCTGTAAAGGACGCCTGCCCTCAAAATTGTGCTGAGGTAGGGAATGGATAAAAGAATTCAAAACAGGCAAAATGTTCACGAAGATAGTATGAAAAGGTAAGTTTTACTCACTCTCTTTTTAAAGAAAGAAAAATGGATAAAAGCTCAGCCTCAGGAAGTATTAGACTCATGCAATCTAATCTACAAAAACTTTTCAACTCACACCAGTCGACTGACCATTGGCAAAAAGTCTACAAACAATAAATGCTGAAGAGGTTTTAGAGAATTGTGTACCCTCTAGCTGCTGGTGAGATGTAAGAGGTTTAAACGCTAATAATGAGAACAGAAAGGAGCTGCGTTTAAAAGGAAAAATTGAGGTACCATTCAATCCAGCAGGCGCACCAATGGGCCTCTCACCTGAGAAGACCAGAATGAAGAAGACCCGGGCTGCAAAAGCTGCACTGCAGCCTGATTCACAATAGACAAGGCAGTGAAGCAACCAAAATGTCCATCAACAGATGAAAGGATAAAGAAGAAGTGGTCCATGTACACAATGAATACTAGCCATGGAAAACAATGAAACACTGCTCTTTGAGGCACCATAGATGATCTTGGAGATAATCACAGAACATGAGGTAAGTCGGAAAGCAAAAGTCCTATATCCTACGATATCACTTATAGGCGTTATCTAATAACTGACACAAATGAACATATTTCCACAGAGAAAGTCAATCACAGACTTATTAAAAAAACTATGCTTATCTAAAAGGAAAGGTGGGGGAATGGATAAATGAAGATTAGCGTTACCATATGTATACAAATACATATTATATACATATATCAAAAAGACTGACCAAATAGCAAGGAAGGTTTACGGAACACTCTGTAATAATTTACACGGGAAGAGGATCTCTACATAAATAGGTATATAGAATATGTAGATGAACCAGAGTGTGTACACCTTGGATAAGCAACATTCTAACCATTACGCCAATTGAAAAAATTAAAACAACAAACTAGGAGTAATGAGATATAAACTTATGGGGGGTTTTCCTGCCACATTCCATTTAAATTTACAACCTATACAAACGACTTCCAGAATGGTTCTGCTGCCCTAGTACCCAGATTTGGGAATGGAGAAATGCTGCATCCTTGTGGCCGTTTCCCACAACAGCAGCTTTAAACCCACTGCAAAAGGTCACTAAATATTCACCAATTGCAGTTCTGTAAATGACACCCGCCCTCCAAAAAATCCTGAGGCCGAAAATCGACCAAAAAATTCTAGAGTGCAACCTTCCAAAAAGAAAATTTGAAGAGGTATATTATACTCACACATTTTTGCTTTTTTCTTTTAACAGAAAAGAAAAAGGTGTGGAGAAATGATGAATTGTAGGAATTTTTACAGACATGTAAACCCAAATTACAAAAACCTATCAGCTCACACCAGACAGAATGGCCATCAACAAAAATGCTGCAAACAATAAATGCTGATGTGATTGTGGAGAAATGCGTACCCTCGATTCTAAGGGGGACGTGGTAAGAGCCACTAATGAAAGCACAATTGAGGTGCCTTGGAAAGGTAAACGTTGAGCTACCATACCAGTCAATCAATCATACCCACTGCTGGGTCTACCACCTGAGAAAATGAAAATCAAAAATCACAGGTTGGCAAACCTGCACTCCAGCAATATTTACCATAGGCAACACTTGGAAGCAACGAAAATGTCCATCAACAGAGGAATGCACCCAGAAGAAGTGGTCCATGTACACAATGGAATATTAGCTATGGAAAACATTGAAGCACTGCTCTTTGAGGCACCATAGATGAGCCTGGAGATAATCACAAAACATGAAGTAGGTCGGAAAGCAAAAGAGCTATATCCTATATTATCACTTATGGCATTATGTAATAACTGACACAGATGAACATATTTCCAAAGAGAAAGACACTCACAGGCTTAGAAAACAAACTATGCTCATCGAAAAGGAAAGGAGGGGGGAAATTGAGAAATGAAGATTAGTGTTACTATACATATACAAATACATAGTATATACATGTATCAAAAAGACCGAACATATAGCAAGGGAGGTCGACAGAACACTGTAATATTTTACATGGGAAGAGGATCTGTACATTAATAGACATACATAATGTATAAATGAACCAGATTGTGTACACCTAGGACAAACAATATTCTAAACTTTACCCAGATTAAAAAAATTTTAAAACCAAGAAGAAGTAATGAGACATAAACTTATGGGGATTTCTCCTGGCAAATTCCATTCTAATTTACAACCTAGGACAATGACTTCCAGAAAGGCTCTGCTGCCCTAGTACCCAGATTGGGGAATGGAGAAATGCTACCTCCTTGTGGCCGTTTCCCACAACAGCAGCTTTGAACCCACTGCAAAAGGTGACTAAATTTTCACCAACTTGCATTTCTGTAAATGGCACCTGCCTTCCAGAAAATTTCTGGGGTCAAAAATCGACCAAAAACTTCAGAAGAGGGCAACCTTCGAAGAAGACAATTTCAAGAGGTATATTGTACTCACGGTTTTTTCTTTTAAGAGAAAAGAAAAAGGCATAGGAATATGGTTAATTTTAAAAATTTTAATGACATGCATACCCATATTACAAAATCCTATCAGCTCACAGCAGTCAGAATGGCCATTAGGAATAATGCTGCAAAAAATAAACGGTGAAGGGAGTGTGGAGAAATGCGTACCCTCGGTTGAAAGGGGGGGCATGTAAAGAGCCACTAATGAAAACACAATGTAGGTGATTTGAAAAGGGAAACATTGAGCTACCAGTCAATCAATCACAACCACTGCTTGGCCTATCACCTGAGAAAATGAGAATCAAAAAGACACAGGCTGGCAAACCTGTACACCAGCATGATTTACCATAGCCAGCACTTGGAAGCAATGAAAATGTCCATCAACCGAGGAATGCACCAAGAAGAAGTGGTCCATGTACACAATGGAATATTACTCTAATAATAAATATAAATTAAATTTAAAAACAAACAAAAGCAAGGAGACATCAACATTTGTGGGTTTATCTGGGCACATTGCACTCTAATTTATAACCGAAGAACACCACTGGCCGGTAGGTCTGTTTCCCTACTACCAGCATGGAAAACGAAGAAAGGCTGCCACTCTCTGGCCGTTACCTGCAAAAGTAGGTTTAAAGCCTGAGCTAATGGTCACTTCATGTGAACAAGTACTGCAGGGCTGTAAATGAAACCTGCCCTCAAAATGTCTTGAGGGAGATAATGGCCAAAATATTTCAAATGGTGACACATACTTTAAGAAAACACTTTGAAGAAATAAGCTCTAATCACAGCTGGAAAAATAAAAAGGATATATCTTAAAGCTCAATTTCAACGCATTATGAGACACATGCAAATTCAACCACAAAGAGGTATCAGCTCACACCACTCAGAATAATCATCAGCAAAAACTACAAAGAATAAATCCTGAAGGTGCTGGGAAGAAATACATGCCCTCCACTTTAAGTGGGACGTAACCTGGAAAGAGCCACTAAGGAGAACAGAACAGAGGTGCCTTTTAAAGGTAAACACTGAGCTACCATATGATCCAGCAGACGTATTCCCGGACCTATAAACTAAGAAGACAGAATTGGAAGGACACAGCCACGCAAATCTGCATTGCATACTATTACAATAGCCAAGATATGGAAGTAACCAAAAAGCCGATCGACAGATGGGTGGACCAAGAAGAACTGCTACCTGTACAGATGGACTATGAGCTAGTGAAAAAATGAAACAATGCCATTTGCAGCACCATAGATGAGTCTAGAAGTAATCACGCAACTTGGAGTAAGTGAGAAAGCGAAAGACACATATCCTATCATATCACATATAGGGGTTACCTAAAAAATGATATAAACAAAGATATTTCCACAGACAAACACTATCATAGATTCATTAAAAAAATTATGGTTCACCAAATGGAAAGGTGTGAGGATTGGATACATTACCATATTGAGGTTAACAGAGAGATACAAACACATGTGAAATATATAATCACCAAAGACCTACCCAATACCAAGGGAAGACTACTCAACATTGTGTCATAACCTACATGGGAAAAGGATCCGAAGAAGAATAGATATATGTATATGTGTGAAAGAACCACATCTTGCACACCTAGAACAAACAAAACATTGTAATCAAGTTTGCTGTGATAAAAATTAAAATTAAGGTAAAAATACCAACAAGAAGTAATGAGACATAAACTTAAAGGGCTTTTTGCTCGCACATTCCATTCTAATTTACAACCTAGAACACCACTTCCAGTAAGGCTCTGTTGCCCTAGTAACCAGATTTGGTAAAGGAGAAATGCTGCCACCTTGTGGCCGATTCCCGCAAGAGCAGCTATTAACCCACAGCTAATGGTCACTTACCATTCACAAAGACTCAGGGCTGTAAAGGACACCTGCCCTCAAAATTGTGCTGATGTAGGGAATGGATAAAAGAATTCAAAACAGGCAAAATGTTCACGAAGGTAGTATGAAGAGGTAAGTTTTACTCACTCTCTTTTTAAAGAAAGGAAAATGGATAAAAGCTCAGCCTCAGGAAGTATTAGACTCATGTAATCTAATCTACAAAAACTTTTCAACTCACACCAGTCGACTGACCATTGGCAAAAAGTCTACAAACAATAAATGCTGAAGAGATTTTACAGAACTCTGTACCCTCTAGCTGCTGGGGAGATGTAAGAGGGTTAAACGCTAATAATGAGAACAGAAAGGAGCTGCGTTTAAAAGGAAAAATTGAGGTACCATTCAATCCAGCAGGCGCACCAATGGGCCTCTCACCTGAGAAGACCAGAATGAAGAAGACCCGGGCTGCAAAAGCTGCACTGCAGCCTGATTCACAATAGACAAGGCAGTGAAGCAACCAAAATGTCCATCAACAGATGAAAGGATAAAGAAGAAGTGGTCCATGTACACAATGAATACTAGCCATGGAAAACAATGAAACACTGCTCTTTGAGGCACCATAGATGATCTTGGAGATAATCACAGAACATGAGGTAAGTCGGAAAGCAAAAGTCCTATATCCTACGATATCACTTATAGGCGTTATCTAATAACTGACACAAATGAACATATTTCCACAGAGAAAGTCAATCACAGACTTATTAAAAAAACTATGCTTATCTAAAAGGAAAGGTGGGGGAATGGATAAATGAAGATTAGCGTTACCATATGTATACAAATACATATTATATACATATATCAAAAAGACTGACCAAATAGCAAGGAAGGTTTACGGAACACTCTGTAATAATTTACACGGGAAGAGGATCTCTACATAAATAGGTATATAGAATATGTAGATGAACCAGAGTGTGTACACCTTGGATAAGCAACATTCTAACCATTACGCCAATTGAAAAAATTAAAACAACAAACTAGGAGTAATGAGATATAAACTTATGGGGGGTTTTCCTGCCACATTCCATTTAAATTTACAACCTATACAAACGACTTCCAGAATGGTTCTGCTGCCCTAGTACCCAGATTTGGGAATGGAGAAATGCTGCATCCTTGTGGCCGTTTCCCACAACAGCAGCTTTAAACCCACTGCAAAAGGTCACTAAATATTCACCAATTGCAGTTCTGTAAATGACACCCGCCCTCCAAAAAATCCTGAGGCCGAAAATCGACCAAAAAATTCTAGAGTGCAACCTTCCAAAAAGAAAATTTGAAGAGGTATATTATACTCACACATTTTTGCTTTTTTCTTTTAACAGAAAAGAAAAAGGTGTGGAGAAATGATGAATTGTAGGAATTTTTACAGACATGTAAACCCAAATTACAAAAACCTATCAGCTCACACCAGACAGAATGGCCATCAACAAAAATGCTGCAAACAATAAATGCTGATGTGATTGTGGAGAAATGCGTACCCTCGATTCTAAGGGGGACGTGGTAAGAGCCACTAATGAAAGCACAATTGAGGTGCCTTGGAAAGGTAAACGTTGAGCTACCATACCAGTCAATCAATCATACCCACTGCTGGGTCTACCACCTGAGAAAATGAAAATCAAAAATCACAGGTTGGCAAACCTGCACTCCAGCAATATTTACCATAGGCAACACTTGGAAGCAACGAAAATGTCCATCAACAGAGGAATGCACCCAGAAGAAGTGGTCCATGTACACAATGGAATATTAGCTATGGAAAACATTGAAGCACTGCTCTTTGAGGCACCATAGATGAGCCTGGAGATAATCACAAAACATGAAGTAGGTCGGAAAGCAAAAGAGCTATATCCTATATTATCACTTATGGCATTATGTAATAACTGACACAGATGAACATATTTCCAAAGAGAAAGACACTCACAGGCTTAGAAAACAAACTATGCTCATCGAAAAGGAAAGGAGGGGGGAAATTGAGAAATGAAGATTAGTGTTACTATACATATACAAATACATAGTATATACATGTATCAAAAAGACCGAACATATAGCAAGGGAGGTCGACAGAACACTGTAATATTTTACATGGGAAGAGGATCTGTACATTAATAGACATACATAATGTATAAATGAACCAGATTGTGTACACCTAGGACAAACAATATTCTAAACTTTACCCAGATTAAAAAAATTTTAAAACCAAGAAGAAGTAATGAGACATAAACTTATGGGGATTTCTCCTGGCAAATTCCATTCTAATTTACAACCTAGGACAATGACTTCCAGAAAGGCTCTGCTGCCCTAGTACCCAGATTGGGGAATGGAGAAATGCTACCTCCTTGTGGCCGTTTCCCACAACAGCAGCTTTGAACCCACTGCAAAAGGTGACTAAATTTTCACCAACTTGCATTTCTGTAAATGGCACCTGCCTTCCAGAAAATTTCTGGGGTCAAAAATCGACCAAAAACTTCAGAAGAGGGCAACCTTCGAAGAAGACAATTTCAAGAGGTATATTGTACTCACGGTTTTTTCTTTTAAGAGAAAAGAAAAAGGCATAGGAATATGGTTAATTTTAAAAATTTTAATGACATGCATACCCATATTACAAAATCCTATCAGCTCACAGCAGTCAGAATGGCCATTAGGAATAATGCTGCAAAAAATAAACGGTGAAGGGAGTGTGGAGAAATGCGTACCCTCGGTTGAAAGGGGGGGCATGTAAAGAGCCACTAATGAAAACACAATGTAGGTGATTTGAAAAGGGAAACATTGAGCTACCAGTCAATCAATCACAACCACTGCTTGGCCTATCACCTGAGAAAATGAGAATCAAAAAGACACCGGCTGGCAAACCTGTACACCAGCATGATTTACCATAGCCAGCACTTGGAAGCAATGAAAATGTCCATCAACCGAGGAATGCACCAAGAAGAAGTGGTCCATGTACACAATGGAATATTACTCTAATAATAAATATAAATTAAATTTAAAAACAAACAAAAGCAAGGAGACATCAACATTTGTGGGTTTATCTGGGCACATTGCACTCTAATTTATAACCGAAGAACACCACTGGCCGGTAGGTCTGTTTCCCTACTACCAGCATGGAAAACGAAGAAAGGCTGCCACTCTCTGGCCGTTACCTGCAAAAGTAGGTTTAAAGCCTGAGCTAATGGTCACTTCATGTGAACAAGTACTGCAAGGCTGTAAATGAAACCTGCCCTCAAAATGTCTTGAGGGAGATAATGGCCAAAATATTTCAAATGGTGACACATACTTTAAGAAAACACTTTGAAGAAATAAGCTCTAATCACAGCTGGAAAAATAAAAAGGATATATCTTAAAGCTCAATTTCAACGCATTATGAGACACATGCAAATTCAACCACAAAGAGGTATCAGCTCACACCACTCAGAATAATCATCAGCAAAAACTACAAAGAATAAATCCTGAAGGTGCTGGGAAGAAATACATGCCCTCCACTTTAAGTGGGACGTAACCTGGAAAGAGCCACTAAGGAGAACAGAACAGAGGTGCCTTTTAAAGGTAAACACTGAGCTACCATATGATCCAGCAGACGTATTCCCGGACCTATAAACTAAGAAGACAGAATTGGAAGGACACAGCCACGCAAATCTGCATTGCATACTATTACAATAGCCAAGATATGGAAGTAACCAAAAAGCCGATCGACAGATGGGTGGACCAAGAAGAACTGCTACCTGTACAGATGGACTATGAGCTAGTGAAAAAATGAAACAATGCCATTTGCAGCACCATAGATGAGTCTAGAAGTAATCACGCAACTTGGAGTAAGTGAGAAAGCGAAAGACACATATCCTATCATATCACATATAGGGGTTACCTAAAAAATGATATAAACAAAGATATTTCCACAGACAAACACTATCATAGATTCATTAAAAAAATTATGGTTCACCAAATGGAAAGGTGTGAGGATTGGATACATTACCATATTGAGGTTAACAGAGAGATACAAACACATGTGAAATATATAATCACCAAAGACCTACCCAATACCAAGGGAAGACTACTCAACATTGTGTCATAACCTACATGGGAAAAGGATCCGAAGAAGAATAGATATATGTATATGTGTGAAAGAACCACATCTTGCACACCTAGAACAAACAAAACATTGTAATCAAGTTTGCTGTGATAAAAATTAAAATTAAGGTAAAAATACCAACAAGAAGTAATGAGACATAAACTTAAAGGGCTTTTTGCTCGCACATTCCATTCTAATTTACAACCTAGAACACCACTTCCAGTAAGGCTCTGTTGCCCTAGTAACCAGATTTGGTAAAGGAGAAATGCTGCCACCTTGTGGCCGATTCCCGCAAGAGCAGCTATTAACCCACAGCTAATGGTCACTTACCATTCACAAAGACTCAGGGCTGTAAAGGACACCTGCCCTCAAAATTGTGCTGATGTAGGGAATGGATAAAAGAATTCAAAACAGGCAAAATGTTCACGAAGGTAGTATGAAGAGGTAAGTTTTACTCACTCTCTTTTAAAGAAAGGAAAATGGATAAAAGCTCAGCCTCAGGAAGTATTAGACTCATGTAATCTAATCTACAAAAACTTTTCAACTCACACCAGTCGACTGACCATTGGCAAAAAGTCTACAAACAATAAATGCTGAAGAGATTTTACAGAACTCTGTACCCTCTAGCTGCTGGGGAGATGAAAGAGGGTTAAACGCTAATAATGAGAACAGAAAGGAGCTGCGTTTAAAAGGAAAAATTGAGGTACCATTCAATCCAGCAGGCGCACCAATGGGCCTCTCACCTGAGAAGACCAGAATGAAGAAGACCCGGGCTGCAAAAGCTGCACTGCAGCCTTATTCACAATAGACAAGGCAGTGAAGCAACCAAAATGTCCATCAACAGATGAAAGGATAAAGAAGAAGTGGTCCATGTACACAATGAATACTAGCCATGGAAAACAATGAAACACTGCTCTTTGAGGCACCATAGATGATCTTGGAGATAATCACAGAACATGAGGTAAGTCGGAAAGCAAAAGTCCTATATCCTACGATATCACTTATAGGCGTTATCTAATAACTGACACAAATGAACATATTTCCACAGAGAAAGTCAATCACAGACTTATTAAAAAAACTATGCTTATCTAAAAGGAAAGGTGGGGGAATGGATAAATGAAGATTAGCGTTACCATATGTATACAAATACATATTATATACATATATCAAAAAGACTGACCAAATAGCAAGGAAGGTTTACGGAACACTCTGTAATAATTTACACGGGAAGAGGATCTCTACATAAATAGGTATATAGAATATGTAGATGAACCAGAGTGTGTACACCTTGGATAAGCAACATTCTAACCATTACGCCAATTGAAAAAATTAAAACAACAAACTAGGAGTAATGAGACATAAACTTATGGGGGGTTTTCCTGCCACATTCCATTTAAATTTACAACCTATACAAACGACTTCCAGAATGGTTCTGCTGCCCTAGTACCCAGATTTGGGAATGGAGAAATGCTGCATCCTTGTGGAAGTTTCCCACAACAGCAGCTTTAAACCCACTGCAAAAGGTCACTAAATATTCACCAATTGCAGTTCTGTAAATGACACCCGCCCTCCAAAAAATCCTGAGGCCGAAAATCGACCAAAAAATTCTAGAGTGCAACCTTCCAAAAAGAAAATTTGAAGAGGTATATTATACTCACACATTTTTGCTTTTTTCTTTTAACAGAAAAGAAAAAGGTGTGGAGAAATGATGAATTGTAGGAATTTTTACAGACATGTAAACCCAAATTACAAAAACCTATCAGCTCACACCAGACAGAATGGCCATCAACAAAAATGCTGCAAACAATAAATGCTGATGTGATTGTGGAGAAATGCGTACCCTCGATTCTAAGGGGGACGTGGTAAGAGCCACTAATGAAAGCACAATTGAGGTGCCTTGGAAAGGTAAACGTTGAGATACCATACCAGTCAATCAATCATACCCACTGCTGGGTCTACCACCTGAGAAAATGAAAATCAAAAATCACAGGCTGGCAAACCTGCACTCCAGCAATATTTACCATAGGCAACACTTGGAAGCAACGAAAATGTCCATCAACAGAGGAATGCACCAAGAAGAAGTGGTCCATGTACACAATGGAATATTAGCTATGGAAAACATTGAAGCACTGCTCTTTGAGGCACCATAGATGAGCCTGGAGATAATCACAAAACATGAAGTAGGTCGGAAAGCAAAAGACCTATATCCTATATTATCACTTATGGCATTATGTAATAACTGACACAGATGAACATATTTCCAAAGAGAAAGACACTCACAGGCTTAGAAAACAAACTATGCTCATCGAAAAGGAAAGGAGGGGGGAAATTGAGAAAAGAAGATTAGTGTTACTATACATATACAAATACATAGTATATACATGTATCAAAAAGACCGAACATATAGCAAGGGAGGTCGACAGAACACTGTAATATTTTACATGGGAAGAGGATCTGTACATTAATAGACATACATAATGTATAAATGAACCAGATTGTGTACACCTAGGACAAACAATATTCTAAACTTTACCCAGATTAAAAAAATTTTAAAACCAAGAAGAAGTAATGAGACATAAACTTATGGGGATTTCTCCTGGCAAATTCCATTCTAATTTACAACCTAGGACAATGACTTCCAGAAAGGCTCTGCTGCCCTAGTACCCAGATTGGGGAATGGAGAAATGCTACCTCCTTGTGGCCGTTTCCCACAACAGCAGCTTTGAACCCACTGCAAAAGGTGACTAAATTTTCACCAACTTGCATTTCTGTAAATGGCACCTGCCTTCCAGAAAATTTCTGGGGTCAAAAATCGACCAAAAACTTCAGAAGAGGGCAACCTTCGAAGAAGACAATTTCAAGAGGTATATTGTACTCACTGTTTTTTCTTTTAAGAGAAAAGAAAAAGGCATAGGAATATGGTTAATTTTAAAAATTTTAATGACATGCATACCCATATTACAAAAACCTATCAGATCACAGCAGTCAGAATGGCCATTAGGAATAATGCTGCAAAAAATAAACGGTGAAGGGAGTGTGGAGAAATGCGTACCCTCGGTTGAAAGGGGGGGCATCTAAAGAGCCACTAATGAAAACACAATGTAGGTGATTTGAAAAGGGAAACATTGAGCTACCAGTCAATCAATCACAACCACTGCTTGGCCTATCACCTGAGAAAATGAGAATCAAAAAGACACAGGCTGGCAAACCTGTACACCAGCAAGATTTACCATGGCCAGCACTTGGAAGCAATGAAAATGTCCATCAACCGAGGAATGCACCAAGAAGAAGTGGTCCATGTACACAATGGAATATTACTCTAATAATAAATATAAATTAAATTTAAAAACAAACAAAAGCAAGGAGACATCAACATTTGTGGGTTTATCTGGGCACATTGCACTCTAATTTATAACCGAAGAACACCACTGGCCGGTAGGTCTGTTTCCCTACTACCAGCATGGGAAACGAAGAAAGGCTGCCACTCTCTGGCCGTTACCTGCAAAAGTAGGTTTAAAGCCTGAGCTAATGGTCACTTCATGTGAACAAGTACTGCAGGGCTGTAAATGAAACCTGCCCTCAAAATGTCTTGAGGGAGATAATGGCCAAAATATTTCAAATGGTGACACATACTTTAAGAAAACACTTTGAAGAAATAAGCTCTAATCACAGCTGGAAAAATAAAAAGGATATATCTTAAAGCTCAATTTCAACGCATTATGAGACACATGCAAATTCAACCACAAAGAGGTATCAGCTCACACCACTCAGAATAATCATCAGCAAAAACTACAAAGAATAAATCCTGAAGGTGCTGGGAAGAAATACATGCCCTCCACTTTAAGTGGGACGTAACCTGGAAAGAGCCACTAAGGAGAACAGAACAGAGGTGCCTTTTAAAGGTAAACACTGAGCTACCATATGATCCAGCAGACGTATTCCCGGACCTATAAACTAAGAAGACAGAATTGGAAGGACACAGCCACGCAAATCTGCATTGCATACTATTACAATAGCCAAGATATGGAAGTAACCAAAAAGCCGATCGACAGATGGGTGGACCAAGAAGAACTGCTACCTGTACAGATGGACTATGAGCTAGTGAAAAAATGAAACAATGCCATTTGCAGCACCATAGATGAGTCTAGAAGTAATCACGCAACTTGGAGTAAGTGAGAAAGCGAAAGACACATATCCTATCATATCACATATAGGGGTTACCTAAAAAATGATATAAACAAAGATATTTCCACAGACAAACACTATCATAGATTCATTAAAAAAATTATGGTTCACCAAATGGAAAGGTGTGAGGATTGGATACATTACCATATTGAGGTTAACAGAGAGATACAAACACATGTGAAATATATAATCACCAAAGACCTACCCAATACCAAGGGAAGACTACTCAATATTGTGTCATAACCTACATGGGAAAAGGATCCGAAGAAGAATAGATATATGTATATGTGTGAAAGAACCACATCTTGCACACCTAGAACAAACAAAACATTGTAATCAAGTTTGCTGTGATAAAAATTAAAATTAAGGTAAAAATACCAACAAGAAGTAATGAGACATAAACTTAAAGGGCTTTTTGCTCGCACATTCCATTCTAATTTACAACCTAGAACACCACTTCCAGTAAGGCTCTGTTGCCCTAGTAACCAGATTTGGTAAAGGAGAAATGCTGCCACCTTGTGGCCGATTCCCGCAAGAGCAGCTATTAACCCACAGCTAATGGTCACTTACCATTCACAAAGACTCAGGGCTGTAAAGGACACCTGCCCTCAAAATTGTGCTGATGTAGGGAATGGATAAAAGAATTCAAAACAGGCAAAATGTTCACGAAGGTAGTATGAAGAGGTAAGTTTTACTCACTCTCTTTTAAAGAAAGGAAAATGGATAAAAGCTCAGCCTCAGGAAGTATTAGACTCATGTAATCTAATCTACAAAAACTTTTCAACTCACACCAGTCGACTGACCATTGGCAAAAAGTCTACAAACAATAAATGCTGAAGAGATTTTACAGAACTCTGTACCCTCTAGCTGCTGGGGAGATGTAAGAGGGTTAAACGCTAATAATGAGAACAGAAAGGAGCTGCGTTTAAAAGGAAAAATTGAGGTACCATTCAATCCAGCAGGCGCACCAATGGGCCTCTCACCTGAGAAGACCAGAATGAAGAAGACCCGGGCTGCAAAAGCTGCACTGCAGCCTTATTCATAATAGACAAGGCAGTGAAGCAACCAAAATGTCCATCAACAGATGAAAGGATAAAGAAGAAGTGGTCCATGTACACAATGAATACTAGCCATGCAAAACAATGAAACACTGCTCTTTGAGGCACCATAGATGATCTTGGAGATAATCACAGAACATGAGGTAAGTCGGAAAGCAAAAGTCCTATATCCTACGATATCACTTATAGGCGTTATCTAATAACTGACACAAATGAAAATATTTCCACAGAGAAAGTCAATCACAGACTTATTAAAGAAAAACTATGCTTATCTAAAAGGAAAGGTGGGGGGAATGGATAAATGAAGATTACCGTTACCATATGTATACAAATACATATTATATACATATATCAAAAAGACCGACCATATAGCAAGGAAGAATTACGGAACACTCTGTAATAATTTACACGGGAAGAGGACCTCTAAATAAATAGTTATATAGAATAGGTAGATGAACCAGAGTATGTATACCTTTGACGAGCAACATTCTAACCATAACCCCAATTGAAAAAATTAAAACAACGAACTAGGAGTAATGAGACATAAACTTATGGGGGGTTTTCCTGGCACATTCCATCCAAATTTAAAACCTAGGCAAACAACTTCCAGAATGGCTCTGCTGCCCTAGTACCCAGATTTGGGAATGGAGAAATGCTGCATCCTTGTGGCCGTTTCCCACAACAGCAGCTTAAAACCCACTGCAAAAGGTCACTAAATATTCACCCATTGCAGGTCTGTAAATGACACCGGCCCTCCAAAAATACTGAGGTGGAAAATCGTCCAAAAAATTCCAGAGTGCAACCTTCCAAAAAGAAAATTTGAAGAGGTATATTATACTCACACTTTTTTCCTTTTTTCTTTTAACAGAAAAGAAAAAGGCGTGGAAAAATGATGAATTGTAGGAATTTTTACAGACATGTAAACCCAAATTACAAAAACTTACCAGCTCACACCAGTCAGAACGGCCATCAACAAAAATGGTGCAAGCCTTAAATGCTGACGTGATTGTGGAGAAATGCGTACCCTCGATTCTAAGGGGGACGTGGTAAGAGCCACTAATGAAAGCACAATTGAGGTGCCTTGAAAAGGTAAACGTTGAGCTACCATACCAGTCAATCAATCATACCCACTGCTGGGTCTATCACCTGAGAAAATGAAAATCAAAAATCACAGGCTGGCAAACCTGCACTCCAGCAATATTTACCATAGGCAACACTTGGAAGCAACGAAAATGTCCATCAACAGAGGAATGCACCAAGAAGAAGTGGTCCATGTACACAATGGAATATTAGCTATGGAAAACATTGAAGCACTGCTCTTTGAGGCACCATAGATGAGCCTGGAGATAATCACAAAACATGAAGTAGGTCGGAAAGCAAAAGACCTATATCCTATATTATCACTTATGGCATTATGTAATAACTGACACAGATGAACATATTTCCAAAGAGAAAGACACTCACAGGCTTAGAAAACAAACTATGCTCATCGAAAAGGAAAGGAGGGGGGAAATTGAGAAATGAAGATTAGTGTTACTATACATATACAAATACATAGTATATACATGTATCAAAAAGACCGAACATATAGCAAGGGAGGTCGACAGAACACTGTAATATTTTACATGGGAAGAGGATCTGTACATTAATAGACATACATAATGTGTAAATGAACCAGATTGTGTACACCTAGGACAAACAATATTCTAAACTTTACCCAGATTAAAAAAATTTTAAAACCAAGAAGAAGTAATGAGACATAAACTTATGGGGATTTCTCCTGGCAAATTCCATTCTAATTTACAACCTAGGACAATGACTTCCAGAAAGGCTCTGCTGCCCTAGTACCCAGATTGGGGAATGGAGAAATGCTACCTCCTTGTGGCCGTTTCCCACAACAGCAGCTTTGAACCCACTGCAAAAGGTGACTAAATTTTCACCAACTTGCATTTCTGTAAATGGCACCTGCCTTCCAGAAAATTTCTGGGGTCAAAAATCGACCAAAAACTTCAGAAGAGGGAAACCTTCCTAAGAAGACAATTTCAAGAGCTATATTGTACTCACGGTTTTTTCTTTTAAGAGAAAAGAAAAAGGAATAGGAATATGGTGAATTTTAAAAATTTTAATGACATGCATACCCATATTACAAAAACCTATCAGCTCACAGCAGTCAGAATGGCCATTAGGAATAATGCTGCAAAAAATAAACGGTGAAGGGAGTGTGGAGAAATGCGTACCCTCGGTTGTAAGGGGGGGCATGTAAAGAGCCACTAATGAAAACACAATGTAGGTGCTTTGAAAAGGGAAACATTGAGCTACCAGTCAATCAATCACAACCACTGCTTGGCCTATCACCTGAGAAAATGAGAATCAAAAAGTCACAGGCTGGCAAACCTGTACACCAGCAAGATTTACCATAGCCAGCACTTGGAAGCAATGAAAATGTCCATCAACCGAGGAATGCACCAAGAAGAAGTGGTCCACGTACACAATGGAATATTACTCTAATAATAAATATAAATTAAATTTAAAAACAAACAAAAGCAAGGAGACATCAACATTTGTGGGTTTATCTGGGCACATTGCACTCTAATTTATAACCGAAGAACACCACTGGCCGGTAGGTCTGTTTCCCTACTACCAGCATGGGAAACGAAGAAAGGCTGCCACTCTCTGGCCGTTACCTGCAAAAGTAGGTTTAAAGCCTGAGCTAATGGTCACTTCATGTGAACAAGTACTGCAGGGCTGTAAATGAAACCTGCCCTCAAAATGTCTTGAGGGAGATAATGGCCAAAATATTTCAAATGGTGACACATACTTTAAGAAAACACTTTGAAGAAATAAGCTCTAATCACAGCTGGAAAAATAAAAAGGATATATCTTAAAGCTCAATTTCAACGCATTATGAGACACATGCAAATTCAACCACAAAGAGGTATCAGCTCACACCACTCAGAATAATCATCAGCAAAAACTACAAAGAATAAATCCTGAAGGTGCTGGGAAGAAATACATGCCCTCCACTTTAAGTGGGACGTAACCTGGAAAGAGCCACTAAGGAGAACAGAACAGAGGTGCCTTTTAAAGGTAAACACTGAGCTACCATATGATCCAGCAGACGTATTCCCGGACCTATAAACTAAGAAGACAGAATTGGAAGGACACAGCCACGCAAATCTGCATTGCATACTATTACAATAGCCAAGATATGGAAGTAACCAAAAAGCCGATCGACAGATGGGTGGACCAAGAAGAACTGCTACCTGTACAGATGGACTATGAGCTAGTGAAAAAATGAAACAATGCCATTTGCAGCACCATAGATGAGTCTAGAAGTAATCACGCAACTTGGAGTAAGTGAGAAAGCGAAAGACACATATCCTATCGTATCACATATAGGGGTTACCTAAAAAATGATACAAACAAAGATATTTCCACAGACAAACACTATCATAGATTCATTAAAAAACTTATGGTTCACCAAATGGAAAGGTGTGAGGATTGGATACATTACCATATTGAGGTTAACAGAGACATACAAACACATGTGAAATATATAATCCCCAAATACCTACGCAATACCAAGGGAAGATTACTCAACATTGTGTCATAACCTACATGGGAAAAGGATCCGAAGAAGAATAGATATATATATATGTGTGAAAGAACCACATCTTGCACACCTAGAACAAACAAAACATTGTAATCAAGTTTGCTGTGATAAAAGTTAAATTAAGTTAAAAATACCAACAAGAAGTAATGAGACATAAACTTAAAGGGCTTTTTCCTCGAACATTCCATTCTAATTTACAACCTAGAACACCACTTCCAGTAAGGCTCTGTTGCCCTAGTAACCAGATTTGGTAAAGGGGAAATGCTGCCGCCATGTGGCCGTTTCCCGCAAGAGCAGCTTTTAACCCACAGCTAATGGTCATTTACCATTCACAAGGACTCAGGGCTGTAAAGGACGCCTGCCCTCAAAATTGTGCTGAGGTAGGGAATGGATAAAAGAATTCAAAACAGGCAAAATGTTCACGAAGATAGTATGAAAAGGTAAGTTTTACTCACTCTCTTTTTAAAGAAAGAAAAATGGATAAAAGCTCAGCCTCAGGAAGTATTAGACTCATGCAATCTAATCTACAAAAACTTTTCAACTCACACCAGTCGACTGACCATTGGCAAAAAGTCTACAAACAATAAATGCTGAAGAGGTTTTAGAGAATTGTGTACCCTCTAGCTGCTGGTGAGATGTAAGAGGTTTAAACGCTAATAATGAGAACAGAAAGGAGCTGCGTTTAAAAGGAAAAATTGAGGTACCATTCAATCCAGCAGGCGCACCAATGGGCCTCTCACCTGAGAAGACCAGAATGAAGAAGACCCGGGCTGCAAAAGCTGCACTGCAGCCTGATTCACAATAGACAAGGCAGTGAAGCAACCAAAATGTCCATCAACAGATGAAAGGATAAAGAAGAAGTGGTCCATGTACACAATGAATACTAGCCATGGAAAACAATGAAACACTGCTCTTTGAGGCACCATAGATGATCTTGGAGATAATCACAGAACATGAGGTAAGTCGGAAAGCAAAAGTCCTATATCCTACGATATCACTTATAGGCGTTATCTAATAACTGACACAAATGAACATATTTCCACAGAGAAAGTCAATCACAGACTTATTAAAAAAACTATGCTTATCTAAAAGGAAAGGTGGGGGAATGGATAAATGAAGATTAGCGTTACCATATGTATACAAATACATATTATATACATATATCAAAAAGACTGACCAAATAGCAAGGAAGGTTTACGGAACACTCTGTAATAATTTACACGGGAAGAGGATCTCTACATAAATAGGTATATAGAATATGTAGATGAACCAGAGTGTGTACACCTTGGATAAGCAACATTCTAACCATTACGCCAATTGAAAAAATTAAAACAACAAACTAGGAGTAATGAGATATAAACTTATGGGGGGTTTTCCTGCCACATTCCATTTAAATTTACAACCTATACAAACGACTTCCAGAATGGTTCTGCTGCCCTAGTACCCAGATTTGGGAATGGAGAAATGCTGCATCCTTGTGGCCGTTTCCCACAACAGCAGCTTTAAACCCACTGCAAAAGGTCACTAAATATTCACCAATTGCAGTTCTGTAAATGACACCCGCCCTCCAAAAAATCCTGAGGCCGAAAATCGACCAAAAAATTCTAGAGTGCAACCTTCCAAAAAGAAAATTTGAAGAGGTATATTATACTCACACATTTTTGCTTTTTTCTTTTAACAGAAAAGAAAAAGGTGTGGAGAAATGATGAATTGTAGGAATTTTTACAGACATGTAAACCCAAATTACAAAAACCTATCAGCTCACACCAGACAGAATGGCCATCAACAAAAATGCTGCAAACAATAAATGCTGATGTGATTGTGGAGAAATGCGTACCCTCGATTCTAAGGGGGACGTGGTAAGAGCCACTAATGAAAGCACAATTGAGGTGCCTTGGAAAGGTAAACGTTGAGCTACCATACCAGTCAATCAATCATACCCACTGCTGGGTCTACCACCTGAGAAAATGAAAATCAAAAATCACAGGTTGGCAAACCTGCACTCCAGCAATATTTACCATAGGCAACACTTGGAAGCAACGAAAATGTCCATCAACAGAGGAATGCACCCAGAAGAAGTGGTCCATGTACACAATGGAATATTAGCTATGGAAAACATTGAAGCACTGCTCTTTGAGGCACCATAGATGAGCCTGGAGATAATCACAAAACATGAAGTAGGTCGGAAAGCAAAAGAGCTATATCCTATATTATCACTTATGGCATTATGTAATAACTGACACAGATGAACATATTTCCAAAGAGAAAGACACTCACAGGCTTAGAAAACAAACTATGCTCATCGAAAAGGAAAGGAGGGGGGAAATTGAGAAATGAAGATTAGTGTTACTATACATATACAAATACATAGTATATACATGTATCAAAAAGACCGAACATATAGCAAGGGAGGTCGACAGAACACTGTAATATTTTACATGGGAAGAGGATCTGTACATTAATAGACATACATAATGTATAAATGAACCAGATTGTGTACACCTAGGACAAACAATATTCTAAACTTTACCCAGATTAAAAAAATTTTAAAACCAAGAAGAAGTAATGAGACATAAACTTATGGGGATTTCTCCTGGCAAATTCCATTCTAATTTACAACCTAGGACAATGACTTCCAGAAAGGCTCTGCTGCCCTACTACCCAGATTGGGGAATGGAGAAATGCTACCTCCTTGTGGCCGTTTCCCACAACAGCAGCTTTGAACCCACTGCAAAAGGTGACTAAATTTTCACCAACTTGCATTTCTGTAAATGGCACCTGCCTTCCAGAAAATTTCTGGGGTCAAAAATAGACCAAAAACTTCAGAAGAGGGCAACCTGCAAAGAAGACAATTTCAAGAGCTATATTGTACTCACGGTTTTTTCTTTCAAGAGAAAAGATAAAGGCATAGGAATATGATGAATTTTAAAAATTTTAATGACATGCATACCCATATTACAAAAACCTATCAGCTCACAGCAGTCAGAATGGCCATTAGGAATAATGCTGCAAAAAATAAACGGTGAAGGGAGTGTGGAGAAATACGTACCCTCGGTTGTAAGGGGGGGCATGTAAAGAGCCACTAATGAAAACACAATGTAGGTGATTTGAAAAGGGAAACATTGAGCTACCAGTCAATCAATCACAACCACTGCTTGGCCTATCACCTGAGAAAATGAGAATCAAAAAGACACCGGCTGGCAAACCTGTACACCAGCATGATTTACCATAGCCAGCACTTGGAAGCAATGAAAATGTCCATCAACCGAGGAATGCACCAAGAAGAAGTGGTCCATGTACACAATGGAATATTACTCTAATAATAAATATAAATTAAATTTAAAAACAAACAAAAGCAAGGAGACATCAACATTTGTGGGTTTATCTGGGCACATTGCACTCTAATTTATAACCGAAGAACACCACTGGCCGGTAGGTCTGTTTCCCTACTACCAGCATGGAAAACGAAGAAAGGCTGCCACTCTCTGGCCGTTACCTGCAAAAGTAGGTTTAAAGCCTGAGCTAATGGTCACTTCATGTGAACAAGTACTGCAAGGCTGTAAATGAAACCTGCCCTCAAAATGTCTTGAGGGAGATAATGGCCAAAATATTTCAAATGGTGACACATACTTTAAGAAAACACTTTGAAGAAATAAGCTCTAATCACAGCTGGAAAAATAAAAAGGATATATCTTAAAGCTCAATTTCAACGCATTATGAGACACATGCAAATTCAACCACAAAGAGGTATCAGCTCACACCACTCAGAATAATCATCAGCAAAAACTACAAAGAATAAATCCTGAAGGTGCTGGGAAGAAATACATGCCCTCCACTTTAAGTGGGACGTAACCTGGAAAGAGCCACTAAGGAGAACAGAACAGAGGTGCCTTTTAAAGGTAAACACTGAGCTACCATATGATCCAGCAGACGTATTCCCGGACCTATAAACTAAGAAGACAGAATTGGAAGGACACAGCCACGCAAATCTGCATTGCATACTATTACAATAGCCAAGATATGGAAGTAACCAAAAAGCCGATCGACAGATGGGTGGACCAAGAAGAACTGCTACCTGTACAGATGGACTATGAGCTAGTGAAAAAATGAAACAATGCCATTTGCAGCACCATAGATGAGTCTAGAAGTAATCACGCAACTTGGAGTAAGTGAGAAAGCGAAAGACACATATCCTATCATATCACATATAGGGGTTACCTAAAAAATGATATAAACAAAGATATTTCCACAGACAAACACTATCATAGATTCATTAAAAAAATTATGGTTCACCAAATGGAAAGGTGTGAGGATTGGATACATTACCATATTGAGGTTAACAGAGAGATACAAACACATGTGAAATATATAATCACCAAAGACCTACCCAATACCAAGGGAAGACTACTCAACATTGTGTCATAACCTACATGGGAAAAGGATCCGAAGAAGAATAGATATATGTATATGTGTGAAAGAACCACATCTTGCACACCTAGAACAAACAAAACATTGTAATCAAGTTTGCTGTGATAAAAATTAAAATTAAGGTAAAAATACCAACAAGAAGTAATGAGACATAAACTTAAAGGGCTTTTTGCTCGCACATTCCATTCTAATTTACAACCTAGAACACCACTTCCAGTAAGGCTCTGTTGCCCTAGTAACCAGATTTGGTAAAGGAGAAATGCTGCCACCTTGTGGCCGATTCCCGCAAGAGCAGCTATTAACCCACAGCTAATGGTCACTTACCATTCACAAAGACTCAGGGCTGTAAAGGACACCTGCCCTCAAAATTGTGCTGATGTAGGGAATGGATAAAAGAATTCAAAACAGGCAAAATGTTCACGAAGGTAGTATGAAGAGGTAAGTTTTACTCACTCTCTTTTAAAGAAAGGAAAATGGATAAAAGCTCAGCCTCAGGAAGTATTAGACTCATGTAATCTAATCTACAAAAACTTTTCAACTCACACCAGTCGACTGACCATTGGCAAAAAGTCTACAAACAATAAATGCTGAAGAGATTTTACAGAACTCTGTACCCTCTAGCTGCTGGGGAGATGTAAGAGGGTTAAACGCTAATAATGAGAACAGAAAGGAGCTGCGTTTAAAAGGAAAAATTGAGGTACCATTCAATCCAGCAGGCGCACCAATGGGCCTCTCACCTGAGAAGACCAGAATGAAGAAGACCCGGGCTGCAAAAGCTGCACTGCAGCCTGATTCACAATAGACAAGGCAGTGAAGCAACCAAAATGTCCATCAACAGATGAAAGGATAAAGAAGAAGTGGTCCATGTACACAATGAATACTAGCCATGGAAAACAATGAAACACTGCTCTTTGAGGCACCATAGATGATCTTGGAGATAATCACAGAACATGAGGTAAGTCGGAAAGCAAAAGTCCTATATCCTACGATATCACTTATAGGCGTTATCTAATAACTGACACAAATGAACATATTTCCACAGAGAAAGTCAATCACAGACTTATTAAAAAAACTATGCTTATCTAAAAGGAAAGGTGGGGGAATGGATAAATGAAGATTAGCGTTACCATATGTATACAAATACATATTATATACATATATCAAAAAGACTGACCAAATAGCAAGGAAGGTTTACGGAACACTCTGTAATAATTTACACGGGAAGAGGATCTCTACATAAATAGGTATATAGAATATGTAGATGAACCAGAGTGTGTACACCTTGGATAAGCAACATTCTAACCATTACGCCAATTGAAAAAATTAAAACAACAAACTAGGAGTAATGAGACATAAACTTATGGGGGGTTTTCCTGCCACATTCCATTTAAATTTACAACCTATACAAACGACTTCCAGAATGGTTCTGCTGCCCTAGTACCCAGATTTGGGAATGGAGAAATGCTGCATCCTTGTGGAAGTTTCCCACAACAGCAGCTTTAAACCCACTGCAAAAGGTCACTAAATATTCACCAATTGCAGTTCTGTAAATGACACCCGCCCTCCAAAAAATCCTGAGGCCGAAAATCGACCAAAAAATTCTAGAGTGCAACCTTCCAAAAAGAAAATTTGAAGAGGTATATTATACTCACACATTTTTGCTTTTTTCTTTTAACAGAAAAGAAAAAGGTGTGGAGAAATGATGAATTGTAGGAATTTTTACAGACATGTAAACCCAAATTACAAAAACCTATCAGCTCACACCAGACAGAATGGCCATCAACAAAAATGCTGCAAACAATAAATGCTGATGTGATTGTGGAGAAATGCGTACCCTCGATTCTAAGGGGGACGTGGTAAGAGCCACTAATGAAAGCACAATTGAGGTGCCTTGGAAAGGTAAACGTTGAGATACCATACCAGTCAATCAATCATACCCACTGCTGGGTCTACCACCTGAGAAAATGAAAATCAAAAATCACAGGCTGGCAAACCTGCACTCCAGCAATATTTACCATAGGCAACACTTGGAAGCAACGAAAATGTCCATCAACAGAGGAATGCACCAAGAAGAAGTGGTCCATGTACACAATGGAATATTAGCTATGGAAAACATTGAAGCACTGCTCTTTGAGGCACCATAGATGAGCCTGGAGATAATCACAAAACATGAAGTAGGTCGGAAAGCAAAAGACCTATATCCTATATTATCACTTATGGCATTATGTAATAACTGACACAGATGAACATATTTCCAAAGAGAAAGACACTCACAGGCTTAGAAAACAAACTATGCTCATCGAAAAGGAAAGGAGGGGGGAAATTGAGAAATGAAGATTAGTGTTACTATACATATACAAATACATAGTATATACATGTATCAAAAAGACCGAACATATAGCAAGGGAGGTCGACAGAACACTGTAATATTTTACATGGGAAGAGGATCTGTACATTAATAGACATACATAATGTATAAATGAACCAGATTGTGTACACCTAGGACAAACAATATTCTAAACTTTACCCAGATTAAAAAAATTTTAAAACCAAGAAGAAGTAATGAGACATAAACTTATGGGGATTTCTCCTGGCAAATTCCATTCTAATTTACAACCTAGGACAATGACTTCCAGAAAGGCTCTGCTGCCCTAGTACCCAGATTGGGGAATGGAGAAATGCTACCTCCTTGTGGCCGTTTCCCACAACAGCAGCTTTGAACCCACTGCAAAAGGTGACTAAATTTTCACCAACTTGCATTTCTGTAAATGGCACCTGCCTTCCAGAAAATTTCTGGGGTCAAAAATCGACCAAAAACTTCAGAAGAGGGCAACCTTCGAAGAAGACAATTTCAAGAGGTATATTGTACTCACTGTTTTTTCTTTTAAGAGAAAAGAAAAAGGCATAGGAATATGGTTAATTTTAAAAATTTTAATGACATGCATACCCATATTACAAAAACCTATCAGATCACAGCAGTCAGAATGGCCATTAGGAATAATGCTGCAAAAAATAAACGGTGAAGGGAGTGTGGAGAAATGCGTACCCTCGGTTGAAAGGGGGGGCATCTAAAGAGCCACTAATGAAAACACAATGTAGGTGATTTGAAAAGGGAAACATTGAGCTACCAGTCAATCAATCACAACCACTGCTTGGCCTATCACCTGAGAAAATGAGAATCAAAAAGACACAGGCTGGCAAACCTGTACACCAGCAAGATTTACCATGGCCAGCACTTGGAAGCAATGAAAATGTCCATCAACCGAGGAATGCACCAAGAAGAAGTGGTCCATGTACACAATGGAATATTACTCTAATAATAAATATAAATTAAATTTAAAAACAAACAAAAGCAAGGAGACATCAACATTTGTGGGTTTATCTGGGCACATTGCACTCTAATTTATAACCGAAGAACACCACTGGCCGGTAGGTCTGTTTCCCTACTACCAGCATGGGAAACGAAGAAAGGCTGCCTCTCTCTGGCCGTTACCTGCAAAAGTAGGTTTAAAGCCTGAGCTAATGGTCACTTCATGTGAACAAGTACTGCAGGGCTGTAAATGAAACCTGCCCTCAAAATGTCTTGAGGGAGATAATGGCCAAAATATTTCAAATGGTGACACATACTTTAAGAAAACACTTTGAAGAAATAAGCTCTAATCACAGCTGGAAAAATAAAAAGGATATATCTTAAAGCTCAATTTCAACGCATTATGAGACACATGCAAATTCAACCACAAAGAGGTATCAGCTCACACCACTCAGAATAATCATCAGCAAAAACTACAAAGAATAAATCCTGAAGGTGCTGGGAAGAAATACATGCCCTCCACTTTAAGTGGGACGTAACCTGGAAAGAGCCACTAAGGAGAACAGAACAGAGGTGCCTTTTAAAGGTAAACACTGAGCTACCATATGATCCAGCAGACGTATTCCCGGACCTATAAACTAAGAAGACAGAATTGGAAGGACACAGCCACGCAAATCTGCATTGCATACTATTACAATAGCCAAGATATGGAAGTAACCAAAAAGCCGATCGACAGATGGGTGGACCAAGAAGAACTGCTACCTGTACAGATGGACTATGAGCTAGTGAAAAAATGAAACAATGCCATTTGCAGCACCATAGATGAGTCTAGAAGTAATCACGCAACTTGGAGTAAGTGAGAAAGCGAAAGACACATATCCTATCATATCACATATAGGGGTTACCTAAAAAATGATATAAACAAAGATATTTCCACAGACAAACACTATCATAGATTCATTAAAAAAATTATGGTTCACCAAATGGAAAGGTGTGAGGATTGGATACATTACCATATTGAGGTTAACAGAGAGATACAAACACATGTGAAATATATAATCACCAAAGACCTACCCAATACCAAGGGAAGACTACTCAACATTGTGTCATAACCTACATGGGAAAAGGATCCGAAGAAGAATAGATATATGTATATGTGTGAAAGAACCACATCTTGCACACCTAGAACAAACAAAACATTGTAATCAAGTTTGCTGTGATAAAAATTAAAATTAAGGTAAAAATACCAACAAGAAGTAATGAGACATAAACTTAAAGGGCTTTTTGCTCGCACATTCCATTCTAATTTACAACCTAGAACACCACTTCCAGTAAGGCTCTGTTGCCCTAGTAACCAGATTTGGTAAAGGAGAAATGCTGCCACCTTGTGGCCGATTCCCGCAAGAGCAGCTATTAACCCACAGCTAATGGTCACTTACCATTCACAAAGACTCAGGGCTGTAAAGGACACCTGCCCTCAAAATTGTGCTGATGTAGGGAATGGATAAAAGAATTCAAAACAGGCAAAATGTTCACGAAGGTAGTATGAAGAGGTAAGTTTTACTCACTCTCTTTTAAAGAAAGGAAAATGGATAAAAGCTCAGCCTCAGGAAGTATTAGACTCATGTAATCTAATCTACAAAAACTTTTCAACTCACACCAGTCGACTGACCATTGGCAAAAAGTCTACAAACAATAAATGCTGAAGAGATTTTACAGAACTCTGTACCCTCTAGCTGCTGGGGAGATGTAAGAGGGTTAAACGCTAATAATGAGAACAGAAAGGAGCTGCGTTTAAAAGGAAAAATTGAGGTACCATTCAATCCAGCAGGCGCACCAATGGGCCTCTCACCTGAGAAGACCAGAATGAAGAAGACCCGGGCTGCAAAAGCTGCACTGCAGCCTTATTCATAATAGACAAGGCAGTGAAGCAACCAAAATGTCCATCAACAGATGAAAGGATAAAGAAGAAGTGGTCCATGTACACAATGAATACTAGCCATGCAAAACAATGAAACACTGCTCTTTGAGGCACCATAGATGATCTTGGAGATAATCACAGAACATGAGGTAAGTCGGAAAGCAAAAGTCTTATATCCTACGATATCACTTATAGGCGTTATCTAATAACTGACACAAATGAAAATATTTCCACAGAGAAAGTCAATCACAGACTTATTAAAGAAAAACTATGCTTATCTAAAAGGAAAGGTGGGGGGAATGGATAAATGAAGATTACCGTTACCATATGTATACAAATACATATTATATACATATATCAAAAAGACCGACCATATAGCAAGGAAGAATTACGGAACACTCTGTAATAATTTACACGGGAAGAGGACCTCTAAATAAATAGTTATATAGAATAGGTAGATGAACCAGAGTATGTATACCTTTGACGAGCAACATTCTAACCATAACCCCAATTGAAAAAATTAAAACAACGAACTAGGAGTAATGAGACATAAACTTATGGGGGGTTTTCCTGGCACATTCCATCCAAATTTAAAACCTAGGCAAACAACTTCCAGAATGGCTCTGCTGCCCTAGTACCCAGATTTGGGAATGGAGAAATGCTGCATCCTTGTGGCCGTTTCCCACAACAGCAGCTTAAAACCCACTGCAAAAGGTCACTAAATATTCACCCATTGCAGGTCTGTAAATGACACCGGCCCTCCAAAAATACTGAGGTGGAAAATCGTCCAAAAAATTCCAGAGTGCAACCTTCCAAAAAGAAAATTTGAAGAGGTATATTATACTCACACTTTTTTCCTTTTTTCTTTTAACAGAAAAGAAAAAGGCGTGGAAAAATGATGAATTGTAGGAATTTTTACAGACATGTAAACCCAAATTACAAAAACTTACCAGCTCACACCAGTCAGAACGGCCATCAACAAAAATGGTGCAAGCCTTAAATGCTGACGTGATTGTGGAGAAATGCGTACCCTCGATTCTAAGGGGGACGTGGTAAGAGCCACTAATGAAAGCACAATTGAGGTGCCTTGAAAAGGTAAACGTTGAGCTACCATACCAGTCAATCAATCATACCCACTGCTGGGTCTATCACCTGAGAAAATGAAAATCAAAAATCACAGGCTGGCAAACCTGCACTCCAGCAATATTTACCATAGGCAACACTTGGAAGCAACGAAAATGTCCATCAACAGAGGAATGCACCAAGAAGAAGTGGTCCATGTACACAATGGAATATTAGCTATGGAAAACATTGAAGCACTGCTCTTTGAGGCACCATAGATGAGCCTGGAGATAATCACAAAACATGAAGTAGGTCGGAAAGCAAAAGACCTATATCCTATATTATCACTTATGGCATTATGTAATAACTGACACAGATGAACATATTTCCAAAGAGAAAGACACTCACAGGCTTAGAAAACAAACTATGCTCATCGAAAAGGAAAGGAGGGGGGAAATTGAGAAATGAAGATTAGTGTTACTATACATATACAAATACATAGTATATACATGTATCAAAAAGACCGAACATATAGCAAGGGAGGTCGACAGAACACTGTAATATTTTACATGGGAAGAGGATCTGTACATTAATAGACATACATAATGTATAAATGAACCAGATTGTGTACACCTAGGACAAACAATATTCTAAACTTTACCCAGATTAAAAAAATTTTAAAACCAAGAAGAAGTAATGAGACATAAACTTATGGGGATTTCTCCTGGCAAATTCCATTCTAATTTACAACCTAGGACAATGACTTCCAGAAAGGCTCTGCTGCCCTAGTACCCAGATTGGGGAATGGAGAAATGCTACCTCCTTGTGGCCGTTTCCCACAACAGCAGCTTTGAACCCACTGCAAAAGGTGACTAAATTTTCACCAACTTGCATTTCTGTAAATGGCACCTGCCTTCCAGAAAATTTCTGGGGTCAAAAATCGACCAAAAACTTCAGAAGAGGGCAACCTTCGAAGAAGACAATTTCAAGAGGTATATTGTACTCACTGTTTTTTCTTTTAAGAGAAAAGAAAAAGGCATAGGAATATGGTTAATTTTAAAAATTTTAATGACATGCATACCCATATTACAAAAACCTATCAGATCACAGCAGTCAGAATGGCCATTAGGAATAATGCTGCAAAAAATAAACGGTGAAGGGAGTGTGGAGAAATGCGTACCCTCGGTTGAAAGGGGGGGCATCTAAAGAGCCACTAATGAAAACACAATGTAGGTGATTTGAAAAGGGAAACATTGAGCTACCAGTCAATCAATCACAACCACTGCTTGGCCTATCACCTGAGAAAATGAGAATCAAAAAGACACAGGCTGGCAAACCTGTACACCAGCAAGATTTACCATGGCCAGCACTTGGAAGCAATGAAAATGTCCATCAACCGAGGAATGCACCAAGAAGAAGTGGTCCATGTACACAATGGAATATTACTCTAATAATAAATATAAATTAAATTTAAAAACAAACAAAAGCAAGGAGACATCAACATTTGTGGGTTTATCTGGGCACATTGCACTCTAATTTATAACCGAAGAACACCACTGGCCGGTAGGTCTGTTTCCCTACTACCAGCATGGGAAACGAAGAAAGGCTGCCTCTCTCTGGCCGTTACCTGCAAAAGTAGGTTTAAAGCCTGAGCTAATGGTCACTTCATGTGAACAAGTACTGCAGGGCTGTAAATGAAACCTGCCCTCAAAATGTCTTGAGGGAGATAATGGCCAAAATATTTCAAATGGTGACACATACTTTAAGAAAACACTTTGAAGAAATAAGCTCTAATCACAGCTGGAAAAATAAAAAGGATATATCTTAAAGCTCAATTTCAACGCATTATGAGACACATGCAAATTCAACCACAAAGAGGTATCAGCTCACACCACTCAGAATAATCATCAGCAAAAACTACAAAGAATAAATCCTGAAGGTGCTGGGAAGAAATACATGCCCTCCACTTTAAGTGGGACGTAACCTGGAAAGAGCCACTAAGGAGAACAGAACAGAGGTGCCTTTTAAAGGTAAACACTGAGCTACCATATGATCCAGCAGACGTATTCCCGGACCTATAAACTAAGAAGACAGAATTGGAAGGACACAGCCACGCAAATCTGCATTGCATACTATTACAATAGCCAAGATATGGAAGTAACCAAAAAGCCGATCGACAGATGGGTGGACCAAGAAGAACTGCTACCTGTACAGATGGACTATGAGCTAGTGAAAAAATGAAACAATGCCATTTGCAGCACCATAGATGAGTCTAGAAGTAATCACGCAACTTGGAGTAAGTGAGAAAGCGAAAGACACATATCCTATCATATCACATATAGGGGTTACCTAAAAAATGATATAAACAAAGATATTTCCACAGACAAACACTATCATAGATTCATTAAAAAAATTATGGTTCACCAAATGGAAAGGTGTGAGGATTGGATACATTACCATATTGAGGTTAACAGAGAGATACAAACACATGTGAAATATATAATCACCAAAGACCTACCCAATACCAAGGGAAGACTACTCAACATTGTGTCATAACCTACATGGGAAAAGGATCCGAAGAAGAATAGATATATGTATATGTGTGAAAGAACCACATCTTGCACACCTAGAACAAACAAAACATTGTAATCAAGTTTGCTGTGATAAAAATTAAAATTAAGGTAAAAATACCAACAAGAAGTAATGAGACATAAACTTAAAGGGCTTTTTGCTCGCACATTCCATTCTAATTTACAACCTAGAACACCACTTCCAGTAAGGCTCTGTTGCCCTAGTAACCAGATTTGGTAAAGGAGAAATGCTGCCACCTTGTGGCCGATTCCCGCAAGAGCAGCTATTAACCCACAGCTAATGGTCACTTACCATTCACAAAGACTCAGGGCTGTAAAGGACACCTGCCCTCAAAATTGTGCTGATGTAGGGAATGGATAAAAGAATTCAAAACAGGCAAAATGTTCACGAAGGTAGTATGAAGAGGTAAGTTTTACTCACTCTCTTTTAAAGAAAGGAAAATGGATAAAAGCTCAGCCTCAGGAAGTATTAGACTCATGTAATCTAATCTACAAAAACTTTTCAACTCACACCAGTCGACTGACCATTGGCAAAAAGTCTACAAACAATAAATGCTGAAGAGATTTTACAGAACTCTGTACCCTCTAGCTGCTGGGGAGATGTAAGAGGGTTAAACGCTAATAATGAGAACAGAAAGGAGCTGCGTTTAAAAGGAAAAATTGAGGTACCATTCAATCCAGCAGGCGCACCAATGGGCCTCTCACCTGAGAAGACCAGAATGAAGAAGACCCGGGCTGCAAAAGCTGCACTGCAGCCTTATTCATAATAGACAAGGCAGTGAAGCAACCAAAATGTCCATCAACAGATGAAAGGATAAAGAAGAAGTGGTCCATGTACACAATGAATACTAGCCATGCAAAACAATGAAACACTGCTCTTTGAGGCACCATAGATGATCTTGGAGATAATCACAGAACATGAGGTAAGTCGGAAAGCAAAAGTCTTATATCCTACGATATCACTTATAGGCGTTATCTAATAACTGACACAAATGAAAATATTTCCACAGAGAAAGTCAATCACAGACTTATTAAAGAAAAACTATGCTTATCTAAAAGGAAAGGTGGGGGGAATGGATAAATGAAGATTACCGTTACCATATGTATACAAATACATATTATATACATATATCAAAAAGACCGACCATATAGCAAGGAAGAATTACGGAACACTCTGTAATAATTTACACGGGAAGAGGACCTCTAAATAAATAGTTATATAGAATAGGTAGATGAACCAGAGTATGTATACCTTTGACGAGCAACATTCTAACCATAACCCCAATTGAAAAAATTAAAACAACGAACTAGGAGTAATGAGACATAAACTTATGGGGGGTTTTCCTGGCACATTCCATCCAAATTTAAAACCTAGGCAAACAACTTCCAGAATGGCTCTGCTGCCCTAGTACCCAGATTTGGGAATGGAGAAATGCTGCATCCTTGTGGCCGTTTCCCACAACAGCAGCTTAAAACCCACTGCAAAAGGTCACTAAATATTCACCCATTGCAGGTCTGTAAATGACACCGGCCCTCCAAAAATACTGAGGTGGAAAATCGTCCAAAAAATTCCAGAGTGCAACCTTCCAAAAAGAAAATTTGAAGAGGTATATTATACTCACACTTTTTTCCTTTTTTCTTTTAACAGAAAAGAAAAAGGCGTGGAAAAATGATGAATTGTAGGAATTTTTACAGACATGTAAACCCAAATTACAAAAACTTACCAGCTCACACCAGTCAGAACGGCCATCAACAAAAATGGTGCAAGCCTTAAATGCTGACGTGATTGTGGAGAAATGCGTACCCTCGATTCTAAGGGGGACGTGGTAAGAGCCACTAATGAAAGCACAATTGAGGTGCCTTGAAAAGGTAAACGTTGAGCTACCATACCAGTCAATCAATCATACCCACTGCTGGGTCTATCACCTGAGAAAATGAAAATCAAAAATCACAGGCTGGCAAACCTGCACTCCAGCAATATTTACCATAGGCAACACTTGGAAGCAACGAAAATGTCCATCAACAGAGGAATGCACCAAGAAGAAGTGGTCCATGTACACAATGGAATATTAGCTATGGAAAACATTGAAGCACTGCTCTTTGAGGCACCATAGATGAGCCTGGAGATAATCACAAAACATGAAGTAGGTCGGAAAGCAAAAGACCTATATCCTATATTATCACTTATGGCATTATGTAATAACTGACACAGATGAACATATTTCCAAAGAGAAAGACACTCACAGGCTTAGAAAACAAACTATGCTCATCGAAAAGGAAAGGAGGGGGGAAATTGAGAAATGAAGATTAGTGTTACTATACATATACAAATACATAGTATATACATGTATCAAAAAGACCGAACATATAGCAAGGGAGGTCGACAGAACACTGTAATATTTTACATGGGAAGAGGATCTGTACATTAATAGACATACATAATGTATAAATGAACCAGATTGTGTACACCTAGGACAAACAATATTCTAAACTTTACCCAGATTAAAAAAATTTTAAAACCAAGAAGAAGTAATGAGACATAAACTTATGGGGATTTCTCCTGGCAAATTCCATTCTAATTTACAACCTAGGACAATGACTTCCAGAAAGGCTCTGCTGCCCTAGTACCCAGATTGGGGAATGGAGAAATGCTACCTCCTTGTGGCCGTTTCCCACAACAGCAGCTTTGAACCCACTGCAAAAGGTGACTAAATTTTCACCAACTTGCATTTCTGTAAATGGCACCTGCCTTCCAGAAAATTTCTGGGGTCAAAAATCGACCAAAAACTTCAGAAGAGGGCAACCTTCGAAGAAGACAATTTCAAGAGGTATATTGTACTCACTGTTTTTTCTTTTAAGAGAAAAGAAAAAGGCATAGGAATATGGTTAATTTTAAAAATTTTAATGACATGCATACCCATATTACAAAAACCTATCAGATCACAGCAGTCAGAATGGCCATTAGGAATAATGCTGCAAAAAATAAACGGTGAAGGGAGTGTGGAGAAATGCGTACCCTCGGTTGAAAGGGGGGGCATCTAAAGAGCCACTAATGAAAACACAATGTAGGTGATTTGAAAAGGGAAACATTGAGCTACCAGTCAATCAATCACAACCACTGCTTGGCCTATCACCTGAGAAAATGAGAATCAAAAAGACACAGGCTGGCAAACCTGTACACCAGCAAGATTTACCATGGCCAGCACTTGGAAGCAATGAAAATGTCCATCAACCGAGGAATGCACCAAGAAGAAGTGGTCCATGTACACAATGGAATATTACTCTAATAATAAATATAAATTAAATTTAAAAACAAACAAAAGCAAGGAGACATCAACATTTGTGGGTTTATCTGGGCACATTGCACTCTAATTTATAACCGAAGAACACCACTGGCCGGTAGGTCTGTTTCCCTACTACCAGCATGGGAAACGAAGAAAGGCTGCCTCTCTCTGGCCGTTACCTGCAAAAGTAGGTTTAAAGCCTGAGCTAATGGTCACTTCATGTGAACAAGTACTGCAGGGCTGTAAATGAAACCTGCCCTCAAAATGTCTTGAGGGAGATAATGGCCAAAATATTTCAAATGGTGACACATACTTTAAGAAAACACTTTGAAGAAATAAGCTCTAATCACAGCTGGAAAAATAAAAAGGATATATCTTAAAGCTCAATTTCAACGCATTATGAGACACATGCAAATTCAACCACAAAGAGGTATCAGCTCACACCACTCAGAATAATCATCAGCAAAAACTACAAAGAATAAATCCTGAAGGTGCTGGGAAGAAATACATGCCCTCCACTTTAAGTGGGACGTAACCTGGAAAGAGCCACTAAGGAGAACAGAACAGAGGTGCCTTTTAAAGGTAAACACTGAGCTACCATATGATCCAGCAGACGTATTCCCGGACCTATAAACTAAGAAGACAGAATTGGAAGGACACAGCCACGCAAATCTGCATTGCATACTATTACAATAGCCAAGATATGGAAGTAACCAAAAAGCCGATCGACAGATGGGTGGACCAAGAAGAACTGCTACCTGTACAGATGGACTATGAGCTAGTGAAAAAATGAAACAATGCCATTTGCAGCACCATAGATGAGTCTAGAAGTAATCACGCAACTTGGAGTAAGTGAGAAAGCGAAAGACACATATCCTATCATATCACATATAGGGGTTACCTAAAAAATGATATAAACAAAGATATTTCCACAGACAAACACTATCATAGATTCATTAAAAAAATTATGGTTCACCAAATGGAAAGGTGTGAGGATTGGATACATTACCATATTGAGGTTAACAGAGAGATACAAACACATGTGAAATATATAATCACCAAAGACCTACCCAATACCAAGGGAAGACTACTCAACATTGTGTCATAACCTACATGGGAAAAGGATCCGAAGAAGAATAGATATATGTATATGTGTGAAAGAACCACATCTTGCACACCTAGAACAAACAAAACATTGTAATCAAGTTTGCTGTGATAAAAATTAAAATTAAGGTAAAAATACCAACAAGAAGTAATGAGACATAAACTTAAAGGGCTTTTTGCTCGCACATTCCATTCTAATTTACAACCTAGAACACCACTTCCAGTAAGGCTCTGTTGCCCTAGTAACCAGATTTGGTAAAGGAGAAATGCTGCCACCTTGTGGCCGATTCCCGCAAGAGCAGCTATTAACCCACAGCTAATGGTCACTTACCATTCACAAAGACTCAGGGCTGTAAAGGACACCTGCCCTCAAAATTGTGCTGATGTAGGGAATGGATAAAAGAATTCAAAACAGGCAAAATGTTCACGAAGGTAGTATGAAGAGGTAAGTTTTACTCACTCTCTTTTAAAGAAAGGAAAATGGATAAAAGCTCAGCCTCAGGAAGTATTAGACTCATGTAATCTAATCTACAAAAACTTTTCAACTCACACCAGTCGACTGACCATTGGCAAAAAGTCTACAAACAATAAATGCTGAAGAGATTTTACAGAACTCTGTACCCTCTAGCTGCTGGGGAGATGTAAGAGGGTTAAACGCTAATAATGAGAACAGAAAGGAGCTGCGTTTAAAAGGAAAAATTGAGGTACCATTCAATCCAGCAGGCGCACCAATGGGCCTCTCACCTGAGAAGACCAGAATGAAGAAGACCCGGGCTGCAAAAGCTGCACTGCAGCCTTATTCATAATAGACAAGGCAGTGAAGCAACCAAAATGTCCATCAACAGATGAAAGGATAAAGAAGAAGTGGTCCATGTACACAATGAATACTAGCCATGCAAAACAATGAAACACTGCTCTTTGAGGCACCATAGATGATCTTGGAGATAATCACAGAACATGAGGTAAGTCGGAAAGCAAAAGTCTTATATCCTACGATATCACTTATAGGCGTTATCTAATAACTGACACAAATGAAAATATTTCCACAGAGAAAGTCAATCACAGACTTATTAAAGAAAAACTATGCTTATCTAAAAGGAAAGGTGGGGGGAATGGATAAATGAAGATTACCGTTACCATATGTATACAAATACATATTATATACATATATCAAAAAGACCGACCATATAGCAAGGAAGAATTACGGAACACTCTGTAATAATTTACACGGGAAGAGGACCTCTAAATAAATAGTTATATAGAATAGGTAGATGAACCAGAGTATGTATACCTTTGACGAGCAACATTCTAACCATAACCCCAATTGAAAAAATTAAAACAACGAACTAGGAGTAATGAGACATAAACTTATGGGGGGTTTTCCTGGCACATTCCATCCAAATTTAAAACCTAGGCAAACAACTTCCAGAATGGCTCTGCTGCCCTAGTACCCAGATTTGGGAATGGAGAAATGCTGCATCCTTGTGGCCGTTTCCCACAACAGCAGCTTAAAACCCACTGCAAAAGGTCACTAAATATTCACCCATTGCAGGTCTGTAAATGACACCGGCCCTCCAAAAATACTGAGGTGGAAAATCGTCCAAAAAATTCCAGAGTGCAACCTTCCAAAAAGAAAATTTGAAGAGGTATATTATACTCACACTTTTTTCCTTTTTTCTTTTAACAGAAAAGAAAAAGGCGTGGAAAAATGATGAATTGTAGGAATTTTTACAGACATGTAAACCCAAATTACAAAAACTTACCAGCTCACACCAGTCAGAACGGCCATCAACAAAAATGGTGCAAGCCTTAAATGCTGACGTGATTGTGGAGAAATGCGTACCCTCGATTCTAAGGGGGACGTGGTAAGAGCCACTAATGAAAGCACAATTGAGGTGCCTTGAAAAGGTAAACGTTGAGCTACCATACCAGTCAATCAATCATACCCACTGCTGGGTCTATCACCTGAGAAAATGAAAATCAAAAATCACAGGCTGGCAAACCTGCACTCCAGCAATATTTACCATAGGCAACACTTGGAAGCAACGAAAATGTCCATCAACAGAGGAATGCACCAAGAAGAAGTGGTCCATGTACACAATGGAATATTAGCTATGGAAAACATTGAAGCACTGCTCTTTGAGGCACCATAGATGAGCCTGGAGATAATCACAAAACATGAAGTAGGTCGGAAAGCAAAAGACCTATATCCTATATTATCACTTATGGCATTATGTAATAACTGACACAGATGAACATATTTCCAAAGAGAAAGACACTCACAGGCTTAGAAAACAAACTATGCTCATCGAAAAGGAAAGGAGGGGGGAAATTGAGAAATGAAGATTAGTGTTACTATACATATACAAATACATAGTATATACATGTATCAAAAAGACCGAACATATAGCAAGGGAGGTCGACAGAACACTGTAATATTTTACATGGGAAGAGGATCTGTACATTAATAGACATACATAATGTATAAATGAACCAGATTGTGTACACCTAGGACAAACAATATTCTAAACTTTACCCAGATTAAAAAAATTTTAAAACCAAGAAGAAGTAATGAGACATAAACTTATGGGGATTTCTCCTGGCAAATTCCATTCTAATTTACAACCTAGGACAATGACTTCCAGAAAGGCTCTGCTGCCCTAGTACCCAGATTGGGGAATGGAGAAATGCTACCTCCTTGTGGCCGTTTCCCACAACAGCAGCTTTGAACCCACTGCAAAAGGTGACTAAATTTTCACCAACTTGCATTTCTGTAAATGGCACCTGCCTTCCAGAAAATTTCTGGGGTCAAAAATCGACCAAAAACTTCAGAAGAGGGCAACCTTCGAAGAAGACAATTTCAAGAGGTATATTGTACTCACTGTTTTTTCTTTTAAGAGAAAAGAAAAAGGCATAGGAATATGGTTAATTTTAAAAATTTTAATGACATGCATACCCATATTACAAAAACCTATCAGATCACAGCAGTCAGAATGGCCATTAGGAATAATGCTGCAAAAAATAAACGGTGAAGGGAGTGTGGAGAAATGCGTACCCTCGGTTGAAAGGGGGGGCATCTAAAGAGCCACTAATGAAAACACAATGTAGGTGATTTGAAAAGGGAAACATTGAGCTACCAGTCAATCAATCACAACCACTGCTTGGCCTATCACCTGAGAAAATGAGAATCAAAAAGACACAGGCTGGCAAACCTGTACACCAGCAAGATTTACCATGGCCAGCACTTGGAAGCAATGAAAATGTCCATCAACCGAGGAATGCACCAAGAAGAAGTGGTCCATGTACACAATGGAATATTACTCTAATAATAAATATAAATTAAATTTAAAAACAAACAAAAGCAAGGAGACATCAACATTTGTGGGTTTATCTGGGCACATTGCACTCTAATTTATAACCGAAGAACACCACTGGCCGGTAGGTCTGTTTCCCTACTACCAGCATGGGAAACGAAGAAAGGCTGCCTCTCTCTGGCCGTTACCTGCAAAAGTAGGTTTAAAGCCTGAGCTAATGGTCACTTCATGTGAACAAGTACTGCAGGGCTGTAAATGAAACCTGCCCTCAAAATGTCTTGAGGGAGATAATGGCCAAAATATTTCAAATGGTGACACATACTTTAAGAAAACACTTTGAAGAAATAAGCTCTAATCACAGCTGGAAAAATAAAAAGGATATATCTTAAAGCTCAATTTCAACGCATTATGAGACACATGCAAATTCAACCACAAAGAGGTATCAGCTCACACCACTCAGAATAATCATCAGCAAAAACTACAAAGAATAAATCCTGAAGGTGCTGGGAAGAAATACATGCCCTCCACTTTAAGTGGGACGTAACCTGGAAAGAGCCACTAAGGAGAACAGAACAGAGGTGCCTTTTAAAGGTAAACACTGAGCTACCATATGATCCAGCAGACGTATTCCCGGACCTATAAACTAAGAAGACAGAATTGGAAGGACACAGCCACGCAAATCTGCATTGCATACTATTACAATAGCCAAGATATGGAAGTAACCAAAAAGCCGATCGACAGATGGGTGGACCAAGAAGAACTGCTACCTGTACAGATGGACTATGAGCTAGTGAAAAAATGAAACAATGCCATTTGCAGCACCATAGATGAGTCTAGAAGTAATCACGCAACTTGGAGTAAGTGAGAAAGCGAAAGACACATATCCTATCATATCACATATAGGGGTTACCTAAAAAATGATATAAACAAAGATATTTCCACAGACAAACACTATCATAGATTCATTAAAAAAATTATGGTTCACCAAATGGAAAGGTGTGAGGATTGGATACATTACCATATTGAGGTTAACAGAGAGATACAAACACATGTGAAATATATAATCACCAAAGACCTACCCAATACCAAGGGAAGACTACTCAACATTGTGTCATAACCTACATGGGAAAAGGATCCGAAGAAGAATAGATATATGTATATGTGTGAAAGAACCACATCTTGCACACCTAGAACAAACAAAACATTGTAATCAAGTTTGCTGTGATAAAAATTAAAATTAAGGTAAAAATACCAACAAGAAGTAATGAGACATAAACTTAAAGGGCTTTTTGCTCGCACATTCCATTCTAATTTACAACCTAGAACACCACTTCCAGTAAGGCTCTGTTGCCCTAGTAACCAGATTTGGTAAAGGAGAAATGCTGCCACCTTGTGGCCGATTCCCGCAAGAGCAGCTATTAACCCACAGCTAATGGTCACTTACCATTCACAAAGACTCAGGGCTGTAAAGGACACCTGCCCTCAAAATTGTGCTGATGTAGGGAATGGATAAAAGAATTCAAAACAGGCAAAATGTTCACGAAGGTAGTATGAAGAGGTAAGTTTTACTCACTCTCTTTTAAAGAAAGGAAAATGGATAAAAGCTCAGCCTCAGGAAGTATTAGACTCATGTAATCTAATCTACAAAAACTTTTCAACTCACACCAGTCGACTGACCATTGGCAAAAAGTCTACAAACAATAAATGCTGAAGAGATTTTACAGAACTCTGTACCCTCTAGCTGCTGGGGAGATGTAAGAGGGTTAAACGCTAATAATGAGAACAGAAAGGAGCTGCGTTTAAAAGGAAAAATTGAGGTACCATTCAATCCAGCAGGCGCACCAATGGGCCTCTCACCTGAGAAGACCAGAATGAAGAAGACCCGGGCTGCAAAAGCTGCACTGCAGCCTTATTCATAATAGACAAGGCAGTGAAGCAACCAAAATGTCCATCAACAGATGAAAGGATAAAGAAGAAGTGGTCCATGTACACAATGAATACTAGCCATGCAAAACAATGAAACACTGCTCTTTGAGGCACCATAGATGATCTTGGAGATAATCACAGAACATGAGGTAAGTCGGAAAGCAAAAGTCTTATATCCTACGATATCACTTATAGGCGTTATCTAATAACTGACACAAATGAAAATATTTCCACAGAGAAAGTCAATCACAGACTTATTAAAGAAAAACTATGCTTATCTAAAAGGAAAGGTGGGGGGAATGGATAAATGAAGATTACCGTTACCATATGTATACAAATACATATTATATACATATATCAAAAAGACCGACCATATAGCAAGGAAGAATTACGGAACACTCTGTAATAATTTACACGGGAAGAGGACCTCTAAATAAATAGTTATATAGAATAGGTAGATGAACCAGAGTATGTATACCTTTGACGAGCAACATTCTAACCATAACCCCAATTGAAAAAATTAAAACAACGAACTAGGAGTAATGAGACATAAACTTATGGGGGGTTTTCCTGGCACATTCCATCCAAATTTAAAACCTAGGCAAACAACTTCCAGAATGGCTCTGCTGCCCTAGTACCCAGATTTGGGAATGGAGAAATGCTGCATCCTTGTGGCCGTTTCCCACAACAGCAGCTTAAAACCCACTGCAAAAGGTCACTAAATATTCACCCATTGCAGGTCTGTAAATGACACCGGCCCT